>NC_089581.1:73658751-73963549 GCF_019320115.1 Miscanthus floridulus
AATCACGCACTTCCACGCTGCTTGGGAGCAACGTCCCAAGCCGTTCGCACCACCCTCACCGAGACCTGGGGCTAGCTCCCTCTCTCACTCAGCTTGTAACCCCCTACCACGAGCACTCCGGTGCAAGGAATACAAGATCAATCTCTCAGACTGGACGTAGGGCCTCGACTGCCCGAACCAGTATAAACCTTGTGTCTCTTTGCATCACCATCCGGGATTAGGGACACGCAGTACAAATTCACTCGTTGGTTGAGGGACCCCCGGTTCCAAAACACCGACAGTTGGCGCGCCAGGTAGGGGTCTCTGCGTGTCAGCTTCGTCATCCTAGCAAGTTCCGGATGGCAGACCACATACGACCATTGCGCCTCGGCACCATAGTTTGGTTCGGGAGCCTAGAGTTCATGTCTCTAGGGCATGAGTACGACATGGTGCTCCTCGCTCCTCGAACCCCACCGTCCGACGACGAAGTCACGCCCCGGCAGCCCAGGCGTAGGCGGCGTCCGGGCGGCCGCTCTCGCCACGCTCGCCGGGCACGGCGCGAGCAAGGCCACCCCGACGCTACATGAGCCCGGGGCAGCACGACACTCCCCGCCGATATCCTGCGACCAGCTGTTGGTACGGGGTCCCTGACTGGGGACCTGTCTGACCTGAGCCTGGACAAAGGAAAATCGCCAGGGGCTTACGACGATGCCCAGTCATCTAACCCCGCTCCGCCACTCCCTGAAGAACCGACCCCGGCGGGGCAGAATCTGGAGACGGCCCCGTTCCCATACCCCTTTGGGTTAAGAAATGCCGCCACCTCCTACGCCTACGCTCACGCTGCCGCTCACGAGCACCCCTCGGAACGCCGCCAGCGCTTCGCTCTCGACCTAAGCACCCACTCCGACCCCTCGGACGAGGACGAGGCGTGGCCCGGGGTGGATTTCTCCGAACTCCACAACCCTGGGGCTTTACGCCAATTCTTGGCCGCAAGCGACTACTGCCTCGGCTATTCCGACTCCGACGACGAAGGGACTTACGATCCATCCCGCGAGTGCTTCCACGTCGGGCTCGGGATGCCAACGGTGGGCGAAGAGGAAGAAGGGACAGGCACTCGTTCACCGCCCCGGGCGGGGACGGGTGGTGCCACGCCTCCTCGTCTCGCAGCCCCGGCAGCACGGAACGAAATCTCGTCCACGGGGGGCATCGTCGCCCAGACCTGGAGCAGCTCCGCGAGCTTCAGGCCAAGGTCGAACAGGACCGACTCCTTCTGCAACAGCTCCGGGACACTCTCGAGCAGGAGCAGCGAGGGGCGCGGTGAGGGGCGGAGGAGCCCGAGCGCGGGCCCGCGACGTTCATCACCGCATCAACGACAACGAGGGCGGAGAGCACCCCCAATCTTTAACCGCGCTAGCCAGAATGTCGCAGCTGCTGCGATGCTGATCCGAGCGATGCCCGAGCCCTCCACCACGAAGGGCGACGGGTCCGCGGGGAGCTCCCGCGATCCTCCTCGAGACCGCAGCAGTACAGCAGGCCGAAAGTTCCGCCTCCCGCCCGGCGCGGGAGGCACTTCGGAGCAACCACGGCAACGACCCTGCCAAGTTCGGGATGCCTCGGTCCGTCCCGAGCCCCGCTCGCGCGCCGACGGTCAACAGGGCCCCCTCGGTGCACGACCGACCTGGACACCAACGCGAGGTACAAGGCGACCACGAGGTAGTTGGCAGGCGACGGCGCCACGACGACGGAGCCGCCCGAGGCTACCACCCGCACCGAGGCGGTCGCTACGACAGTGGTGAGGACCGCAGCCCCTCCCCTGAGCCGCCAGGACCTCGGGTCTTCAGCAGGGCCATCCGCGTTGCTCCTTTCCCCGCCCGGTTCCGACAGCCAGCCAACCTCACCAAGTATAGCGGCGAGACGAACCCTGAGCTATGGCTAGCCGATTATCGCCTGGCTTGTCAGCTGGGTGGCGCGGACGATGATCTGCTCATCATCCGCAATCTCCCTTTGCTCTTGACGGACTCGGCGCGAGCCTGGCTTGAGCATCTCCCCCCCTCGCAAATCCACGACTGGCGCGACTTGGTTAGGATCTTCGTCGGGAACTTCCAGGGATCTTCGTCGACGGGTCTCTGATGAAGACTGGGGCCGGCGCGGGCCTGCTCCTGGTCTCGCCCCTCGGAATACACATGCGCTACATAATCCGGCTTCACTTCGCCGCCTCCAACAATGTCGCCGAATACGAGGCCCTCGTCAACGGCCTGCAAATCGCCATCGAACTTGGAGTACGACGTCTCGACGTACGGGGTGATTCGCAGCTCGTCGTCGATCAGGTGATGAAAGAGTCAGGCTGCCACGACCCCAAAATGAAGGCATACTGCGCGATGGTACGTCGTCTGGAGAACAAGTTCGACGGTCTCGAACTCAACCACGTTGCACGAAAGTTCAACGAGGCCGCGGACGAACTGGCAAAGATGGCGTCGGCACGGACCCCGGCCCCTCCGAACGTCTTCGCCAGAGACCTCCACAAGCCGTCCGTCGACTACGCCTCGGCGACGGAAGAGGACCCATCGGCCGAGCCCACCGCAGGGCTCGAGGCCCCCTCTGCCGTCGAGACCCCGCTAGCCGAGCCCGAGGCGATGGCGATTGACGAAGAGCCTCCCAAGACCGACCAAGGAACGGACTGGCGAGTCCCTTTCCTTGATCGCCTCGTCCGAGGAGAGCTTCCTGCTGACAGAACCGAAGCCCGACGGCTTGCGCGTCGCGCCAAGACTTACGTCCTCTGCAACGGCGAGTTATATAGGCGCAGCCCGTCTGGTATTCTCCAACGATGCATCACCACCAAGGCTGGCCAATCCCTACTTCAGGACTTACACGCGGGAGTCTGCGGGCACCACGCGGCGCCTCGGGCGCTCGTAGGTAACGCCTTCCGCCAAGGTTTCTATTGGCCAACGGCGGTGGCCGACGCCACAAAGCTAGTACGCACCTGCGAGGGATGCCAGTACTATGCTCGACAGACGCACCTCCCGGCCCAAGCCCTCCAAACCATCCCCATCACATGGCCATTCGCTGTGTGGGGACTGGACATGGTTGGGCCTCTGCAGAAGGCACCCGGGGGCTATACTCATCTACTGGTAGCTATCGACAAATTCTCTAAATGGATCGAGGCTCGTCCGATCGCTCAGATCAAATCCGAGCAAGCGGTGCTATTCTTTACGGATATCATCCACAGGTTCGGGGTTCCTAACACCATCATCACTGACAATGGGACACAATTCACCGGGCGCAAATTCCTAACGTTCTGCGACGACCACCACATCCGGGTGGCCTGGGCGGCCGTAGGGCACCCAAGGACGAATGGCCAAGTAGAGCGTGCCAACGGCATGATCCTACGAGGCCTTAAGCCAAGAATATTCGACCAGTTGAAGAAGTTTGGCAAGAAATGGCTTGCCGAACTCCCGTCAGTCATCTGGAGCCTAAGAAATACCCCGAGCCGAGCCACGGGATTCACACCGTTCTTCCTGGTCTATGGAGCCGAGGCCATCCTCCCCACTGACTTAGAATACTGGCTCCCCGAGGCTACAGGCGTACAACGAACAAAGCAACCGCACTGCCCGCGAAGACGCCCTCGACCAACTGGAGGAGGCCCGCGACGTTCGCGCTACTACACTCAGCCAGGTATCAGCAAGCCCTACGACGCTACCAAGCCCGGCGCGTCCAAAGCCGGGACCTGAAGGTGGGCGACCTAGTGCTGAGACTGAGGCAGAGCAACAAGGGCCGCCACAAGCTGACCCCACCCTGGGAGGGGCCGTATATCGTCGCTCAAGTGCTGAAGCCCGGGACCTACAAGTTAGCCAACGAGAAGGGCGAAATCTTCACCAACGCTTGGAACATAGAACAGCTACGTCGTTTCTACCCTTAAATTTCCAAACGTTGTTTACATTGTTTCTCGAAATGAATAAAGAAGCGTTCTTTAAATTGTTATAATCTTTCGAGGAACCCCCTTATAGACAAATCGGCTGAATAGAACCCAAGGACCGAAAGATCGTCTCAAGGGCGAAAAGGCCGGCCGAGTCGTGAGAACGGCCTATGCCTCTGGGCTACGGCAGCTCCCTCACCACCGTTTCGCCCAAAGGACAGCTTAGGTTCCGAGGAAGTTCTTTGCAGAGAGGTTATCTATCGATAGGGGCTCGACGTCACTATAACGCAATAAGGGAGACTCGGCTCTGCCTCTGCAAAGTCGAGCCTCCCTCGGGGGCTAAAAAGGGGGAACCCCCCTAAGTCCCGGACACCATTTCTCAACCGTTTTTCCGAAAATTTCCACACCAAACTCTCTCGCGCTCCGACGGGACCTTCGCAAGAAACCCAAAGACCAAAAGCCTGTCTAGAGGCCAAAGGGCCGGCTGAGTTGTGAGAACGGCCTACGCCTCTGGGCTACGGCAGCTCCCTCACCGCCCTTCGCCGAAGGACGGCTTAGGTTCCGAGGGATTTCTTCGCGATCGGGACAGAGGGCACGAACTTAGAAATAAAATGGAAAACAGTTAAGAAGCACACATACGCAAACACTTTAAGGGCCTCGACGGCCACAAAAAAACGTCACGATTCGGCAACTAACTCGATTCGGTTACATGGCCCCTTTTGGCCCAGGTCAAAGCTCAAGGATCGGCGGCTGGCGCGGGAGGGACCACCTCTTCTTCGAACAGCTTGGCCAACGCGGTGCCAGGTGCCTCGGCCGCCTCCAACAGCCTCACGACCTCTGCATCAGCCTCCTCGTCATCTTCTGGCAACACGTAGCCGTCGCTGACAGCCTCGAGGTTGATGGCGTAGTGCGAGGAGACGACGGCCAGGGCGCGCTTGACACCCGTGTGCAACGCCCCTCGGAGTCTCTCGCGGACGTGGCCGCTCAACAGCGATGAGGCGGCTCCCAAGGGAGCTAGCTGATTGGACCTCCTCGACGTCCAGAGCCTCGCAGGCAGACCGGACAGCGCTGCGCAGCGCCTCGTGCTCCCGGACCTCGGCATCCAGCGCTGCTTGCGCCGCGACGGAAGCCTCAGCCGCCTGGGAGGCCTCTTTCTCCAGACCTACGTCGCAGCAAGGGGTCAGGAGTCAAGCGCGAACCAGGACAAAAAGAGCAAATGGAACGAGGAACATGGTTCAGCGGAACTTACCCTCGGCCTTGCCCTTCCAGGCTGAGACCTCGACCCGAGAGGCCTCGGCCGCCTTGGTAGCCTCTGCCAGGGCGACTTTTGTCGCCTGATGCTCGCGCTGCTCCGCACCCAGCTGCCCGGCTGTAGCCTTCGCAGAGGCCGTCGCTTCTTGGGCCCGAAGCCTGAAGGAGTCTCGCTCCTCCTCCAGTTCCTTGATCTTGGCCACCAGAGGGGCGGACTGCTCCTTAGCCATGGCCAACTCCGCCTGAATGTCGGCACAACGAAGGCGGAGGTCCTCCACTTCCGCACTCCGCGCCGACAATAGTCCCTGGGCGTCGGCAAGCAAGCCCTTCTGGCGCCGGAGCTGGTCCCAGATATCCCTCTCATTTCGCAGGAACACCGATTTCCCAAGGGATCGGGTCTCGAGCTCCTAAGGAGGCAAAACAAAAAACACACGTCAAAACACTGCAAGCGGGCTCGGAGAGAAAACAACGCGGCACGAGAGGGGAAAGTACTCACCCGAGTGACACCAGGCAAGTCCCTTTCCATGACAGTCATCGCTGTCTGCAACGACCGCACGGCCAATCGGCGATACTCCTCGAGGGTATCCCAACGCCCCCCCTCGGCGACGTCCTCAAGGGCGAACACAGGCTCCCCCTCGGGATCAGCCTGGTCCCGCCAGAAAACGCGCGGGAAGTTCCACCCACGGGGCTCGGGCCGTAGCGGAACAAGGGCCGAACTCCCCTCGGCAGGATCTGGGACTTGTTGCTCCGCGGTACTGGCCGCCTCGACGTCCGCCGCCTCCTTCCCTCGGGAGGAATCATCAGACGAGATTGTCTGAACCAGGGGCGGCGCCAAAATTTGCCCCGTCTCCACCTCCATCGCCTCGGTCTCGACGGACCCGAGGGCTCTGGCCTCCGCCGTCTCTACCTTGATGGCCTCGGTGTCCACCGCCCTGACATCGGAGGTCTTGGGGGCTACGGCCTCGCCCTCAGTGGCCTCGGCAATAGCAGACGCCCCAGCCTCCTTCGCGGCCGCCTCGGCCCCCTGTTCCTGGGCGGCCTCCTCCTCCACTCGCTCCGCGGCCGCCTCGGCCCCCTGTTCCCGGGCAGCCGCCTCCTCCAAAACGGCCTCACCCGATCCCGCGCCACGCTGCGCGTCAGCCTGCGCCTCCGCTGCCTGATGGGCGGAGGAGCTAAGCGTTCACCTTGAGCGCCTTACGGGGCGCCAAGGGAGGGTCTCCCACCAGAAGCGTCTGGCTGCAAGAAAAGACACTCCCAAGGTCAGCATGCAACCAAGGGGCAAACAAGAAGCGGACTCCGCCAGGAAAGACGCTTACCGCGAACGGGGATGCAACCGCTTCGACACCGTCCGCCTCCTCTGCAACGGCGGCGGTGGTGGCAGCAACGCGGCCTCGGTGTCCACCAGCGCCAGCTGGACCCCGTCGGACCCCGGCACCTCCTCGACCCTTCGCGGAGATAATGGGGTCGCCCCCACCGTCACCCGCTCAACCTCCACCGTCGAACCCATCGGGTCGACGGCACGCTCTTCCGACACCCGCGCCTCGGGTGTGCCGGCCTCGGCGCCGGGACGGGCCACCACTGGCCCCGGGACACCTCCTCCTTCTCCTAGGGGCGTCAGGCTCCTTGCCGGCGCCCCGGGAACCATCTCCCTGATGTTAGGGAGGTGTTCCAGGCAGGCCGTCCCCACCTCGCACCCACCGCCGTCGCTCGAAGAATCCGACACCGACGGCGAGGGAGACGGCTCCAAAGGGAGACCGTCGAGCCTCTGGCGCCGGCGACGGGCGTCCAGCTTTTCGCGCGCGAGGATCTTCTTCGTGCGCTTCGCCTCCTGGGCATCTTTCTTCTTCTTCTCCTCCTCGGCACGCGCCCTGTTCACGGATCGCCGCCGGGCGTCCTCAGGAACGGGCGGCGGGGAGCCTCGCACGTCTCTTATCCCCTGTGAGAGCGACGAAGTAAGACAACAGACCAAAAAGGCGAAAAACAAGAAGGACGCGAAAGCCTCGACAACATCCAACTTACCAGCGAGACATACCCCCGCGACGGGCGCATCGGGAACGGCATTAAGTCCTCGAGCCTCGGCCTCCCGTCTACCGCCTCCCTCACCCGACGCAGGGTCTCGTCATCGGTAAGGGCGAGGCGGACATCTTGATACCGGCGACCGGGTCGCTCGGCGTCATCTCGAACAACCGCCGTCGCCGGGCCATTAGCGGCAACACCCTCCGGCGGTGAAAGGCCGCCACGACCACGGCCGCCGAAAGGCCGCAGTCACGCAGCTTCCCCAAGGCCCTCAAGAGCGGTTCCAGCCTAGGCTGGTCGACCTTGATGACGCCGTACCCCCATTTCTCCGGTTGACTCTCTACAACCCGCCCGGTATAAGGGGGAAGTCCTCCGCCGTCGTTGCGGAGGTAGAACCAGCCGTCATACCAACGACGGTTGGACGTCGACAGCTGGGCCGGGATGTAGAGGGACTGCCGGTCTTGGCGCACGTGGAGGGTGCAGCCGCCGGCCCTCTGCGCCTTCCGAGCCCCCCTCGTTCCCCCCGGCTTGGAGGTGAACGTCGCTCGGAACAAATGGAGCCACAACTCCCAGTGGGGAGCGATCCCTAGATACCCCTCGCAGACGGCGACGAAGATGGCCGCCTGCGCGATGGAGTTGGGGCTGAAATTGTGCAGCTCCACGCCATAGTAGTGCGGGAGTGCCCGCATGAAGCTATCCGCCGGCGACCCGAAGCCTCGCTCGTGGAAGACGACGAAGCTCACCACGTAACCGTCGCGCGGCCTCGGCTCCGACTCGTCCCCCGGAGCAATCCACTCCGGCTCGTCGGGGTCGGTGATCGGGCGAAGAAGACCGGCCTCCACGAGCGACTGCAGCTTCTCCTCGGTGACGTCGGACCGCTCCCAGGGATCCGCCGGGAGGATGACGGGACCACCAGCCATTGCGCGGCGGAGGACGCTGCTACAGCGGTAATCTCTCCCCCTCTCTCTCTCGATCTCTCGCCCTCGCACTTCTCTTCCCCGGCGCTCTATGCTCTCAGCGACAGCACGGAGGCAGCAAAGGCGAACGCGGAAAAGGTAAGGAAGGAGAGGGCGAGGCTGTTTGCGTATTTATGCAGGGACGAATCGAAACCACCGGGCGACGAAATCGGGGAAGTTTCCCCCAGGAAATCCGGCGCGGTTATCCAGATCCGGTCTTACCGCCCACTCCCTCCTCATTAATTGCGCGTGCAGTTACATCCCGTCGACTGACGCACGTCACGCCCAACCACAGCAGCTGCAGGCCCCGTCCCACCTCCCCGAAAAAGCTGCCTCAAAAGGCGCGCCTGCCGTTGCTAACCGCAGGGAGAGAGGTAACCCCCACCCGATTCCTTTCAGGCAAAGGGACCAGGCACCGAGCCCGTTACGGTCCAGGGGTTCGAAGGCTGGGCCCTCAGGGGTTTCGACAGCCGCCCCAGGACAACAGAGTCAGGGGCGACTACGGGCGAGCCTATACGAGGCCGAGGCCCAAGCAAGCGAAACGCTTGGGATGCCCTGTGTCGTGTCCGAGACCGGCAGGGAAGTCTCCGAATGGGATCCCACCGTAGGGAGGCACCGAGCCACCGAGGCCCAGCGAACGGCCTCGGCACCCACTAGAGAAACCCTCCGGTGCTCTTGGAGCGCGTCTCCGGACCGCTAGCCGACCCCCAGCGAACGGGGTACGGGCCTCCACTCGGACTTACCCGATAACAGCTCACCGGAAATGCCGTCGCTCGCGCCCACCGAGGGTAGCGTGGCATCTTCCACCCCTCCTTCCGAGCGAAAAGGAAGCGCGAGGGTCGAACAAAAAGTCAGGAGAATCCCTGACGGCCCTCTCGCTCCGCGCAGAGGCTAAGGGACTCTTCCTGCGAAACGTTGCCAAGTCCCAGCGACCTGGGCTCGCACACGAGGGGACTCGGCAACACAAACCCTCCTTCCGAGCGAAAAGGAAGCGCGAGGGTCGAACAAAAAGTCAGGAGAATCCCTGACGGCCCTCTTGCTCCGTGTGGAGGCTAAGGGACTCTTCCTGCGACACATTGCCGAATCCCAGCGACTTGGGCTCGCACACGAGGGGGCTCGGCAATACAAACCCTCCTTCCAAGCGAAAAGGAAGCGCGAGGGTCGTTCAAAAAGCCGGAAGAACTCCTGACGGCCCTCTTGCTCCGTGCAGAGGCTAGGGGGCTCCTTCCGCAAAAAGACGCCGAGACCCCGCGACCTAAGCTCGCACCCGAGGGGGGCTCGGCAGTCAGACCCTCACACGCGAGGGGCGAACCAAAAGCCAGGGGACCTCTGACCGCTCTCTCGCTCCGCGCGAGAGACTCGGGGGCCCTCCTGCAACTTTGCCGAGACCCAGCAGCTCAGGCTCGCACACGAGTGGGCTCGGCAAACAGCCCCCCCGTCCGAGCGAAAAGGACGGGCGGGGGACGGGCAAAAAAGACGGAAGGACCCCTGACCGCCCTCTCGCTCCGTGCGGAGGCTCGGGGGCTCTTCCTGCACCCGAGATAAAGACAAGCGACCCAAGCCCGTTACGGTCCAGGGGTTCGAAGGCTGGGCCCCCAGGGGTTTCGACAGCCGCCCCAGGACAACAGAGTCAGGGGCGACTACGGGCGAGCCTATGCGAGGCCGAGGCCCAAGCAAGCGAGACGCTTGGGATGCCCTGTGTCGTGTCCGAGACCGGCAGGGAAGTCTCCGAATGGGATCCCACCGTAGGGAGGCACCGAGCCACCGAGGCCCAGCGAACGGCCTCGGCACCCACTAGAGAAACCCTCCGGTACTCTTGGAGCGCGTCTCAGGACCGCTAGCCGACCCCCAGCGAACGGGGTACGGGCCTCCACTCGGACTTACCCGATAACAGCTCACCGGAAATGCCGTCGCTCGCGCCCACCGAGGGTAGCGCGGTATCTTCCACCCCTCCTTCCGAGCGAAAAGGAAGCGCGAGGGTCGAACAAAAAGTCAGGAGAATCCCTGACGGCCCTGTTGCTCCGCACAGAGGCTAAGGGACTCTTCCTGCGACACCTTGCTGAGACCCAGCGGCTCAGACTCGCACACGAGGGGTCTCGGCAAAACAAACCCTCCTTCCGAGCGAAAAGGAAGCGCGAGGGTCGAATAAAAAGTCGGGTGAACCCCTGACGGCCCTCTCGCTCCAGGCGGAGGCTAAGGGGCTCTTCCCGCAGCATCGTCGAGGCCCTGCGATCCGAACTCGCACCCACGGGCCCGGCAAACACAATGTAACTCCCCACTCGAAAGAGAGAAAAGCCCCTGGAGAAGTGAAATCACTCCTCGAGGGCCTCGGGGGCTACACCCGGCGGGTGCGCTCGCGCGCACCCACCGAAACCCCGAAAACAAAACCACATCCCGACAGGAACTATGAAGAGCCAATTCTCGTCAGAACCTTAGGGGGAGTGCCTCCACTCCCCCCAAGGCTCGGGGGCTACTGTCGGGTACCGTGAGAAGGGGTACCCTAAGCAAAATCCAAAAAACGACTGCTTAGACTTCGTAAAGATCGAAACCAGCTGAACGCTGTTGGCCTCGGCCGATTCTCCGACTCGCCCGAGGCTCCAAGGGCCTCGGCCGACTCTCCGACTCGCCCGAGGCCCATCGCCGCAGGCCTCGGCCGATTCTCCGATTCGCCCGAGGCCCCCTCGCTACCAACCCCGAGCGATTCCCCGCCAAAGGCCACGGCCGGGCCACCGACCCTCCGTCTCGCGCAAGGCAGGCTCGGCAGCACTCCGCCGCCTCTTCCTTCTCCCGTCCCTCTGACAAAACGTCGTGTCACATCAGCTCAGCCGACTGTTGCCCCTGACGACAACCGCACGCCCGGCACAGTACAGCAGAATGGCCGATGGGACAGGAGGCAGGACTGGGCAGGGGTTACCCGCCACTGTACTAACCACCGTAACGCCCATGCCTCACTATGCTGCCAACTCCTGCACCGAGGACAATGCAACGTGGGGAGCCACATCTGGGCTACTGTAGCCTCGGAATCAGTACCCAAGGCCAATAACTCCCCCCAAGAACCTCGACAGTTTGCTTCACGGGCTCGGCAGCCTGAGGGTCCATGACCACCGAGCCCCCCGCGATGGCTCGGCCTCGGCATAGTCGCTGCCCCCTACGACGTCATTACACGGCAACCCGCACGTCGCCCGCCATGCCCTGCATCAAGCCGTACTGGAGCCCCACGACGCACAAAGACCGAATACGACCCGCATGTCACTTCCGCACGTCCTGTCGAGGCGCTCAACCACTCCAACAAATCGCACGGCGGCGCAGTGCAGCGTCGTGGCAGACCAGACGTCTGTCACGTCAGCACCCTGCCAACCACGACGGGACTGTGCAAGGGTTACCAGCTACTGTGCTGCCTAAACTCCTGCACCAAGGACGGACACGACGTGGGGAGTCAGAACCGGGTTCCTGTGACCTCGGGGCCAGCGAACCGACCGCTCCGCCCCGCTCGAGACCCCCGATGAGCCTCGGATTCCGCCTCGCCCGAGACTCCCGGTAGGGCCTCGGGCGAACCGGCCATGCTCCGCCTCGCCCGAGGCTGGGCTCGTCCCGAAATCTCGTCACCTCCACCTCAAAAGTCACTCCGGCAGGCTATCGCATCCAATTAATGCACCCAGCTGCCCGCACTACGGAAGTCACGATCGGCAGCATGCCGCGGCAGGACAACGGTCAAATCGCCTTTTTACCATCCCTTACTGACGATACAGGGCACCGTATCCTATAGACGCGTGTTCGGCACTGTTCCGCCCAAATCAACTATCGGCGATGGCCGCCCAGACCTCACATTGCCACCCGCTAAAGGCCTCGGCACAGCAGGCCTCGGCACAGTGGGTCTCGGCCTCAGCGCGACAGGTCTCGACGCAGCCTACTACAGCAGCCACCAGGCCTCGGCATTTCACCAAGTCAACAAAAGTACAAGAGCGCAGCATGTCGTCAGCCTTGAAGACCATACCGACTAGACACCGACTGGAACTCCCACGACGCCATACTGCTTCAGGGAGCGGAATGCGTTAGCAAATAGTAGCCTTCTCATGTACCTCTCGCTTCCTCCTTGTAACTATAAAAGGAGGTAGCCAGGGCCATTCCTAGGGGGCGGAGAAAAAAACACACCGATAGAATCACGCACTTCCACGCTGCTTGGGAGCAACGTCCCAAGCCGTTCGCACCACCCTCACCGAGACCTGGGGCTAGCTCCCTCTCTCACTCAGCTTGTAACCCCCTACCACGAGCACTCCGGTGCAAGGAATACAAGATCAATCTCTCAGACTGGACGTAGGGCCTCGACTGCCCGAACCAGTATAAACCTTGTGTCTCTTTGCATCACCATCCGGGATTAGGGACACGCAGTACAAATTCACTCGTTGGTTGAGGGACCCCCGGTTCCAAAACACCGACAGTCAGCGTGGAGGCATCTGAGGAATCGACTGATAATCATCATCCGAACTATCACTAGACTCGGTCATCTCCTGCTGTGCCTCAAGCTCCTCCTCCTCAATAGTGGCTATGCCTCTAATGATCTCATCCTGCTGAGCTACTGACTCTGGAACATCTAGACGATGACTGGGCTGAGCAGGTGCCTGTGGAGTGCTATGCCTGATCCTCTGTGCCATGTTATAAGTCGGAAACTCTGTGGTGGCACCTCTATACTCGGCAACCATCTCTGGGGTCCTAACATGCACAGACTAGAGCATCAGGAAAGTAATCAAATGTGCATATGGAAGCTGTCTATGACCCTTGAAGCCCTCAGCAATAGTATCATCCATCTCTAATAGAAGGAGGTCCCAAATGTCAAACATGGTCTGCTACATCAAGGCATTAAGGAGCCAAAGCTGTAGGCGAGTCAGACCCTCTTTGTATCCCAACCTGAGAAGTAGTGTCCTCCTGATAATGGCCTCTAGCACATGAGCTATAGGAATCAGGTTACTGGGGTTCCTCCTCGACCCCTCACCAAAGGGCTCCTTGAAGCAATGGCACACAAGATCTGTAGGGGGCACCAACCCTCCATGAGGACGCCTGGGAGGCTCCTGCTGTCCATAACATAGCTCATGCAATATGATAGGCTGATCCTGTAGCCTCAGTATCTCCTGGGCCCTAAAACTCATCACCCTGTAATCTCTAGCGTTGAATGCAAAGTGAATGAAGTTATGATGTGGGTCAACATAGAGCGATGCGTAGAACTACCAAACCCAAGATGGTACATATACTCCTGTCTGACCAATCAGATCTGTGAGCCCTGGCAAATATGACAAGTAGGGGTGGATATGCTCTCCGGCTGCTGCCACAATAGACTCTATACTACATACCCGCTAAGATCTGAACACTGCCCCACTGTTGAGATAGGCATTATAGAAATCCTCCTGGAGCGGTGTATAGAAACCCTCAGCTACTCTCTCATCCCTCCTCGGAGGGAACCATACATCAAACTCAACAAACCTCAGCTGGTGAACCTGTCTGGCTGTGGTGGCCCTCAAGTCAAGGTGGACCACTGGAGGCGGACCCTATGGTCAGGGCGGTGGACGTGAACCCCTACGCTGTGTAGCTGGCCTTGCTGGAACTATAGCACTAGTACGACTAGAGCGGCATAGCTGGGGTGCCAGCTCGGTCTCCTTGGCCTGCTAGCCCTCCTGAGTTTCCTAAGCTGGTTGAGGCTCTGCTGGTGGGGGCTGCTGTTGTGGCTCCTACTAGGGCTCCCCCTGAGGTCGAGGCTCCTCAATAGCTAGTCGACATCCTGCCATCATGATAGTCCCAGATGGACCACCATGACGACGCTCAGCCTCCTCAACTGCTGCCCTCTGTGTCGATGTAAGCTGCGGATCTACAATGACCACACCACTATGAACACCTCCTTTCTCGGCATGCTCTGTGGCCTCAGCTACTGCTGCTACTCTCACTGTCTCTACATCGAGGTACTTGTGCTTCTTGGATGTCACCTGCTTTGTTGCCTTGCCTTTTGATCCTATAGGCTGGCGAGGCGGGGGCCTCTGATCATCATCTCCTGGACCACCACCAATGTTCTTAGTGCGTGCCATCTAATCTGACAAGAAGATGAACTGCCGCTGACAAAGATCAACTGTCAACCTGACACTCCCGAGGCTTGGCCTCGATCCGTACTCGTGAGCTTGGCTCCGAGTTGTCTGACAACTGCTACAAGAACCTCAACAGCACCGACTCGCTGCACGATAGAATAGATGGATATACGAGTAAATATAATATATCTAATAGATGTGAAAACCCTAGGAAGCAAGCAGTGTAGGTACGAAATTGAAGCGACGGGCATGCTACCTGACAATCAGTGATCCAGAAAAAGAAGAGACGTCGCGTGGGGAAACACTAAACAGGCTAGGGTTAGGATTGCGAACCACTTCGATGAATTTAATGGCCCTGGATGATTTAGGTCAATGCATTGAGATTTGAATGGATCAAAATCATGTAAGGAGGATGCTATGGCCTTACCGGCGAGAAGATAGGGCTAGGGCACAAGAACAGCGGGCTTGGATGGCTCCCGGTGGCTGGGGAGCCGACGTTGGCGCGCACGGCGTGGCAAGGTGGCGCTGGGTCGTGGGAGGCACACGGAATCAAGGGCGTAGGTGGAGGCAGCGGTTCAGCGCAGGACAGCGATGGTGGTTGCGGTGGCGCAAGGTCGAGGGAGGCGCGGAGGGACTGCGGCGGCGCTGGCATGAGAGGCGCTGGCGCGGCAAGCTATGGTGGTGTCAGCGGCTAGGGCATGGGTTAGGTTGGTGGTGGAATAGGCCAGCAAGGTATGGTCGATTGAATAAATAGGTCCCCCAACGTGATAAGAAAGGAAACCGAAAAGAGCCCTGAAGCCACACGAGATCCACTGACCGGACGCTCTGGTGGTAGCGACCGGATGCTACCACCTAGCGTCCGGTCGATTCCAGAGAGGTCCAATTCCTCTAGAATCGCGACCGGATGCGTCCGGTGGTCCATGACCGGACATAGGTAGGGTTCGGTCAGTACAACTTATTCCTTCTCCAAATGACTGGACGCTGGATCCCTTCCTGACCGGATGCACAAACTCAGTGTCCAGACACTCCTTCAGCAGCAGTTCACCTCCTGTGAACTGACCGGACGCTGGACAGCAGCGTCCGGTGCAGCGTCCGGTGGTCCTTTTCTAGTAAATCTTCAAAGTTCCTTCGTGCTGCCTATTCCCAATCAAGTCCCAACTTGAATAAGATCCAAATAAACACCAATTGGAACTGATGCGAGTAACCTCTCTCAAACCCTCATATTTTTCAAAATATTTTGCCTTAGGCTATAATTCTTTTTAGGAAAATAGGCAATAAGAGGGCAAATGGAACAAAATGACAAAACAACATCTATGCATATGTAATACTTTGTAAGTAAATCTAGTTGCTTGTCAAGTTTGATCCAAGGTTAAGCTTCTTCACACGCTTTTCGGTGGTTATCTTAACCATGTTAGACAAGCCCTATATGCATTGCCAAAAATTAAACATGTTGTATATTACAATGAATGCAAGGGACAACACAAGCTCAATTTTTAGTGAAGTTGCTAAAGTCAAGTACATTGAGCTCATTCCGCAATCTACAAAATGTAGCCTCATCTAGCGGTTTAGTGAAGATATCCGCTAATTGACCTTCTATTCTTACACCTAGTGATATATCATTTTTAGCACCATGATCTCTTAGAAAGTGATGGCAGATATCTATGTGCTTGGTGCGAGAGTGTTGAACTGGATTATTTGTAAGTTTTACCACACTTTCATTGTCGCACAAAAGAGGTACTTTTTCTAGAACTACACCATAGTCTAGCAAAGTTTGTTTCATGTATAAAATTTGTGCACAACAAGCACCCATGGCAATGTATTCTGCTTCGGTGGTGGACAAAGCCACACTATTTTGTTTCTTAGAGAACCAAGACACAAGTGATCTACCAAGCAAATGGCACCCTCCGGATGTGCTTTTTCTATCAACTTTGCATTCGGCGTAATCCGAATCGGAATAGCCAATTAATTCAAATATAGCTCCTTTGGGATACCAAAGGCCAATGCTTGGTGTGTGCTTAAGATACCTAAGGATTCTTTTTACGGCAATTAAATGTGTTTCCTTAGGACTAGCTTGAAATCTAGCACACATACACACACTAAACATGATATTGGGCCTAGATGTGGTTAAATATAACAAGCTACCAATCATAGAACGGTAGAGAGTTTGATCAACTAGGTTACCTCCCTCATCTAGGTTGAGATGTCCATTGGTAGGCATTGGTGTTTTGATTGGCTTACATTCATCCATCTTGAATCTCTTGAGAAGATCTTTTGTGTATTTCTCTTGAGAGATGAAGATGCCTTCTTTCATTTGCTTGACTTGAAAACCAAGAAAGAATGTAAGCTCACCAATCATTTGCTTGACTTGATTGTCATCTACCTTGGATACAACAACCTCCTTCTCGGTAAACAAGCATTGGAAGCCAAGATCACATAATTGTCCAACGGATAGCAAGTTGAAGCTCAATGAAGCAACATATAGCACATTGGAGATGAAATGGTCATTTGATATTGCCACTTTGCCCAATCCTTTAACCTTGCCCTTTGAATTATCTCTAAATGTTATTTTCTCTTGTCCATCTACCTCTTCATCTAGTGAGGTGAACATACGAGGATCACCGGTCATATGTTGAGTGCAACCACTATCAATAACCCAATGACTTCCACCGGTCTTGTAGTTCACCTACACACATGAGATTCAAACTTTAGGAATCCAAACTTGTTGAGGGCCCTTCACCTTCTCAACAAGTGACTTAGCCACCCAAATCTTCTTAGGCCTATTCTTGTTAGGGGGACCTAAGAACATGACTTTCATCTTTCCACTAGAGTCCTTTCTAAGCATGTAGTGAGCATTGAAGGCAAAGGGTCTAGCATGCTTGGGCAAGGGTTGTGGCGGTGGAGTTTGACACTCATGAGCAAAGTGGCCTTCTTGTCCACACTCAAAACATCTCTTTGGCTTTGGCTTTGGCTTTGATTGTTGTTGTTGAACTTGAGCCTTCTTCTTCTCTATACTTGCCACATAGCCAATGCCACTTCTATCCATCTTCATGACGGTGTTTATGAGTAGCTCACTTTGGAGGTGCTTGCCTCTAGCAAACTTGCTCAATCCAATCTTGAGATGCTCTTTCTCCAACTTGAGCTTCTTATTTTCTTCCTTTAGAGCATCATCTTTTTTCTCTTCCTTGAGCTTCTTGTTTTCTTCTTTGAGCTTCTCATTCTCAAGGATCAACTCTTTGTCATGATCAAGAGTTTCTAGCACAATGGTGTTGTGGCTTTTCATTTCTTCAAGATCTTTCATAAGCTTTTCATTTGTGTTCTTGAGCTTGACATATTCATCATAGTCATTGCACTCAACCACTTGCTTGCCTTTGCCACTAGATCCTTGCTCAATGCTCTCATCAATCAAATCATCACATGATGTAGCTATATCAATCTTAACAACATAGTTAGTAGCATCATGTGGCTCATTTGATAAGAATTCTTGAGCAATAACAAGAGTATCATGATTGATCTTAAGAGTTGTATACTCATCTTTTAGCTTGTTGTGACTAGTGATGAGCTCATTGTGCACCCACTCAAGTTTATCATGTTTATCTTTAAGCTCTTTCTTAGAAGATTTGAGCTCCTTGAGTTTGGATGATATAGTATCATTAGTTTCTCTAAGCTCATCATTAGCCTTTTCCAATGTGTCGCACTTAGCTAAGAGTGAATCATTTTTAGCATCAAGCTTTTCATTTGTAGCTCTACTCTTTCTAATGATCTTAGTGTATTTTCTTAGTATTTTGACAAGATCATCATATGTAGGTGAATCATCATCATCGCTATCGCTATCATCATCACTAGCTTGCTCATCATCACTACTATCATCATTCTTAGTTACCTTGCGTTCACCCTTGGCCATAAGGCATAGGTTTGTAGAGGATGATGGCGATGGTGGCGGTGAGGATGCAAGATTAATAGCAATGGCGGCCATCTTCTCATTGTCACTATCATCATCGAATGATCCACTTGATGAATCAATGTCCGTGAGCCAATCACCGACAATGTAGGCCTTTCCACTCTTCTTCTTGTAAGTCCCTCTTCTTGCCATCTCTCTTCTTGTATGGCTTGTTCTTTTTCTTCTCATCTTCATCTTCATTGCTTGAGTCATCTTTCTTGCCCTTATTCTTGTTCTTGAACTTGTCTTTCTTGGGCTTTGTGCATTGATGAGCTAGATGGCCAAGTTCGCTACAATTGTAGCAATCCATCTCAGAGATTGGCTTTCTTCTTGAGCTAGTGAAGAACTTCTTCTTCTTGCCGTCAAACTTGATGCCACTCTTATTTAGCTTCTTTAGCATCTTGGCGGTCTTCTTCACCATGAGAGCAAGACTTTCTTCATCATCTTCTTCATCACTTGAGCTCTCATACTCAAGTCTTGCTTTGCCCTTATCTTGGCTAGCTTTGAATGCTAAGTTCTTCTCTTTCTTCTTTGTAGAGGATGAGCCATCTTGTGGCATGATGTGCATGTACATCTCATGAGCATTGATCTTTCCCAAGATTTGTGTCGGTGTAGTGGTAGAAAGATCACCTTGATGTAGCATGCCCACAATGTGCCCATATTTGTCAATGGGGAGGACACTCAAGATCTTTCTCACAACATCGGATGGTGACATTTGAGTAAGTCCAAGCCCATTGACTTCCTCTACAAGAACATTTAAACGAGAATACATCTCATTAGCACTTTCTTTGGGAAGCATCTCAAATGAATTTAGCTTTTTAATTACAAGATGACAATGTTCCTCACGCTCACTCTTGGTTCCCTCATGGAGTGCACAAACATCCGACCATAGTGCATGGGCGTCTTTGTGGTTCCTTACGCGGTTGAACACATCTTTGAAAAGGCCTCTAAAGATGGTGTTGCGAGCCTTTGCATTCCATTTTTCATAATTAACCTCATCGCCTTGTAGGTTAGTAGCATCCTAAGGTTTTGGGAAGACTTGTGAGGTGGCTCTAAGAATACCAACATCTAGAGCTTCTAAGTACACCTCCATGCGAATTTTCCAATATGGAAAGTTATCTCCCTCAAAGATAGGAGGAGGTCCATCCCCGTGAGACATCTTGCTCTAAGCGGTTAAGCTTAAAAACGTGAGCACGAGGCTCTGATACTAATTGAAAGGATCAAGATGCCCAAGAGGGAGAGGGGTGAATTGGGCTAATTCTAAATTTTCTTGCAATAATTAAATCCTACGGTTAGCCCAATTAACCCCTTGTGCCTAGAAAAGTGTTTCTATTACTCTAACACACAAAGGACTTGCAACCTATGTTCCAAACTTACTCTAGCATGGCAATTCTATGAATGTAAGAACAAGTATTGAATTGCTCAAAGTAAATGCTCAAAGTAAATGCTCAAAGTAAATAGAGAGAGAGGAACGCGGTGATGTTTTGTCGAGGTATCAAAGAGTCACCACTCCCCACTAGTCCTCGTTGGAGCACCCACGCAAGGGTGTAGCTCCCCCTTGATCCACGCAAGGATCAAGTGCTCTCTATGGGTTGATTCTTCTACACTCTGTCGTGGCGAATCACCCAAAGCTGCTCACAACTTAAGTTGGGTTACCCACAAGCTCCGCCGGGTGATCACCAAACTCCCAATCACCACCAAGCCGTCTAGGTGATGGCGATCACCAAGAGTAACAAGCATGAACTCTCACTTGACCACGCGAAGCCTAATGAGAAGATGGATGCACACTTTGCTACACTTGATTCACTAGTGAGGCTACTCTCTTGGATTCTCAAATCTCAAACACCTCACTAGGACCTTGCTCTTCTTGGCACTCACAAATGTGTTTCTCAGCTGTTGGAATGAGCAAAAGTGACTCCACACACGAGTGGAGCTTCTATTTATAAGGCAGCCTGGAAAACGAACCGTTATGAGCTTCTGCGGGGTGACCGGACGCTCTGGTCATACTAACCGGACGCTCCGATCAGTTCAACCCGCGAACTAGTGAAAATGTGTTGACCGGACGCAGGCAGGGTCTGGTCACCACTGATCGGACGCGTCCGGTCGCATTAAACCCTTACTGGAACCTTACTGGACTCGACCAGACGCTGAACCCTTAGGGTCCGGTCAGTACTGACTGGACGCGTCCGGTCATAGATTCCCTTCTCTAGAACCTTACTAGAGTCGACTGGACGCTGCCTTTTAGCGTTCGGTCACTTGACCTCTCTAGCGTCCGGTTGCACTGAACATAGTCTATTGATCAAATGAACTGACCGGACCCTACGGCCAGCGTCCGGTCGCACCGGTGCCAGTGTCCGGTCAGCATTTGACCCTCCATTCACTTCCAACTCTCAATCATATGTGAATGAAGTTTGCTCCAAAGGATCTTAGGCATTCATAGGAGCTACCTAGAGCTAGTTTTAACAAGTGTGCGCCACACCTAACTCACTAGACTTACCTAGGTCAAGCTACCCGTCCATACCCCCCTTAATAGTACAGCCAAAGGAAAAACAAAGTCCTAAACTACTCTAAGTGTCACTCCAACTTCAATCGACACTTAGAACTAGTCATCCTTAACCTTGTCGTCCATCCTTTGAAAACCAAAATGATTTCCATTGTAGGGGCATGACAACCTTGATTGGCCAATTGATCTTCATTACCATGACCTAACTTAATTGCATCTGCAAAACACACGTTAGTTATAGTAATCTTGTATTGTCATTAATCACCAAAACCCAAATAGGGGCCTAGATGCTTTCAAGGGGGCTTGGATTGTCACCCGAATCGGTTTTCAGGGTGGTTTTGGATTTTGAGTTCGGGTTTCAGGTTCAGTTCCGTGAAGGCTCCACCGAATCTGAATCCACCCCGTTGCCATCTCTAGCTAGGCATTGGGAGTTTATGGAAGAGGTGGAGGGCTTGCGATGCTATGGAAGAATGAGGTGGATATCAGGTTATAGAGTCTAGACAAGCTGCACGTCGATGTGGTAGTTCTTGATTCTAAAACGCATTGTGAAAACAGAGATTCACTGGTTTCTATGGGGAATCTAAGAGAGAACTACAACATAAGCCAAGAGTGTATGAAATTGCTCAATGGTCATAGCTCTCTCCAGTGGTTATGTGTGGGTGATTTTAATGAAGTGCTGCATGCTAATGAGCAATTTGGTGGTGTTGGAAGGACTGGTCCTGTTTGCATGCCCTTAAACCTGGCTTGATCTGCTTCTTTTTTATCCGGATCAGTGTTTTTCTCTCACAAATGAGGTTTTTGGGGGAGCCATATCTATCTGTGGCTTTACGTGGATCTAGGCTTTATTGGCCTATCGTATACTGGGATAACTGTCAAGATTGGACAAGGGACTTGCTACTACCTTTTTTTCTAAATTTATTCTAGGAAGTGAAAGTATGTCATGTTCAGACTATAATGTCCAATCATAGCTGCTTGGTGGTGAAATGCCTAGATCTCTCGCCGAATAGAAGGAGAAAGAAGAATTTCCGCTATGAAAATATGTGGCAGCGGGATCAGAGTTATATGGCGTTCATTAGGGACACATGGAATCTAGCCTCGGGAACCACCTATCTAGGAGAGATGCTGTCAAAGTTAAAGGACATCTAGCCCAGTCTCGCTAAGCCTATTTGGAACGTCAGAATTTTCCTCCATTTTTACGTGTGACCAGAATGTGTTTGGCTCGGCTGAAAAAACTTTGCTTCCCTTCGACAGCAGCTATAGTCTATATAGTAGCTAGAGGCTTCTTCAAGTGCCACATACACATAGGTGAGGTGATGGTGTAGCCTATCTAGATGACTAGATCTCTCTCTCTCTTGCTGTTGTTTATTTATGTTTTCCTTTTTCATTTATGATATGGTCTATAGTGTTAGAGTGTAAGCCATGGGCCATGGGCCTGCCAGCCCTAGCTCCTCATCGTGCCTATATGTACTCAATGGTTGTCACTAATCAATGTTAATTTAGCATTATCCAAACCCTAATACTCTCTCATGGTATCAAGAGACGGTTCGCTCTTGCGACCTCTCCACTTCCGCAAAACCTAAAGCCACCGCTGCCGAGACGCCTCGCAGGATGGCTTGCCGTCGCTAAGATCCTCTCTGGTCAGCTCCTCCTACCTCGTCCTTGCTCACTACCCATGGCACCTACTGATGCCGCTGTCGAGGAGGACCGCCTCTAGCGTGAGGCCACCGCCAAGGCTAAGGCCGATCGTGACACTGCCCTTGAGCCTATGAGTCCAAGCACGCTGCTGTGCATGCACAAGCCCTTGCCGTCATCAACATCAAGGTGCTCATCCCTGTCGTGTTGGATCGCACCGCCAACAACTACAACCGATGGTGCAATCTCTTCCTCATCATCCTCGACAAGTACATCCTCACGGATCACGTCCTCTCCGATGTGGCCTACCCTGTTCGCTCGGCATGGGTGCAGATGGACTACATCGTCCTCACATGGATCTATGGCACCATCGCCGCTGATCTTCAATAGACGGTCATGCTCCGTGAGCCCAATGCCCGCGTCGCCTGGTTGATGCTCGACAACGAGTTCCTCAGCCAGTGCGAGTTGTGTGCCCTCCTCCTCTCCACTGAGTTCCGCACGTTCAAGCAGGGGCCCTGTCCATCACTGATTTTTGCTGGCGCCTAGAGACGATGGCGAGCGCCCTCGCCGATGATCGGACCCACATGCTGACGCTGCTTCATGAGCTTAACAGGAAGTTTCATCACATGGTCTCTAATCTAAAAATGCAGCGTCCGTTCCCAATGTTCGATCAGGCTTGCACCTTGCTCTTCCTCGAGGAGATCGACATCAATGATGTCACCGAGGACGCTCTGATGCCTACCCTCATCGCTGCGCCACCTCATGTTCCACAGCATCCACTAGGAGGACATGCTGGTGGCAGACCCAGCGCTACCCCTAGTGGCATCCCCAACAATAGCTCCAACCAGTGCCCCAGCAACCCCCAACACGGACATGGTGGTAAATCCGCTGCCCCCAGCACCGGCGGTCCTCGTCCTAGCACCTCTCCTCTGCTCGCTCTAATCCCCAACCCATGGGCAGGCACTCTACAGTTGTAGCCTCATCCGTATGGCCCTAGTGCGCCATCTAGGTCGGCGCCACGTCCTCCATTCTCACCGTTTGGTCTAGCGATGGCGATTACTATGATGCCCTAGCAGGTCTCACCCTACTCCATGCTGTAGCTGGGTCTACAGGAGGGCCACTTCGGCGCTCCCTTGGGCTCCACCTATGGGGGCATGCCCCCACCAGTGCCCAGCTACGCCGCTGCACCATCATAGCAGCCGCTCCATCCCTCCTTGACACTGATGGTGGGCGACTCCTAGGACCAGGGGCCATTGATCAACAACTTCAACACCATGTCCCTGATGCCACCACCATCCTCCATGGAGTGGTACGTCAATTTGAGGGCCGGTTCGCATATAGCCAACAGTGCCGGTATACTCACTTCATCCCATCCCCCTCTTTCTTTTGGTCCTTCAACTATCGTTGTCAGCAATGGGGCTTTGCTTACTGTTACCTTTGTTGTGTCTTCCACCTTTTCCATGCCATAGCAGTCTCTTGTTCTTTCTAATGTTGTAGTCGCTCCTAGCATTATTAAGAATTTGATTTACCTTCATCGTTTTACCACTGATAACAATTGTTCCATCGAGTTTGACCCATTCGGTCTTTCTATGAAGGATCTACAAACTCAGAGCGTGATCGCCAGGTGCAATACTATGGGCACAACCGTGTCCTACGTGCACCTACAGATGAGAGATGGACTACAAAGGATCAATGAAGCTATATAGTACAGGCTATATAGAACTTATATCACTCACGCGATCTACCACCTTCCAGAATGCAGGGTGCATCCATGATTAACCCAAGTCTAAGCACCACGCTTAGACTTATGATTAATACTTTACTCCCCCTATGTAGAGAATAAAGCACTCAAAAGAGTCGCTAACCTGATGAACAATATAAACAAGATGCTTACTTGAATCAAAAGTTGATTACTAGAGAAATCTCAGAAGCAAGCTCAGGTAGAACTTGAATCCGCTAAGGTACAAGCCGTAGAGAGAGCCCCGATAGGCCGACACTTCCTCCAAACTCTTCCCTCACTCTATATCTCGCTATTTCTATTATAAGACTAAAACATATAGAGGACTAATCTTCTCTTGATAGCTGGCTCTGATCTTGGCGAGGAGAATATGAATTAGGGTTTTACGATGGCTCCAAGGAGGGTGGCAAGGGCTGATATATATAGCCTAGAGCATCCAACATGAGCCCTTGGATCAAACCAACTTAAAGGACGGCGTAGATGTAACCTAAGATGCGGTGGTGAACCGACATAGCAACGGGAGGCTAACATGGGAGCCCATAGGTTGGGCGACCTCTAGGTGGGGCTGGTCGGCCCCACATGTTAGGGACATAGGCTTCACTTTATGGAGTCTTCTAGAGTCTTTCCACGTCGATTACGTGGCAGAATTCTGTAATTTCCTTTGATGAATAGGTCCCCCTTGACCATTTTCTAAATAAACCCTGCTGAAAATATAAATTCACCAAAACTCATAAAATTTATTAGTTTAAACCCCTATACCTATGTTTGGTGATGAAATTAAGTATAAACACATGTTATGTTGATGATTTATAATTGATGTTAGTGACCATCAACAAGTTCCTCCCCCAAGCTTTACCTTTGCTAGTTCCTGAGCAAAGCTAAACTTAGCAATGGATCAGGACTTGCTACAATGTTTTCACGCCTTAAAAGTACATAGGTGTTCAATCAAAAATTCTCCTCCAGATTAGAATAAATTGTTCTAACTAAACTTACCCATATTACCTTCAACCATGGGGCTTCTCAACCTTCACATGGGTCTTGAGCAATTGAAAGATAGAACGATCAAGTCAAGCACTATGTCTCAAGTTCTTTGTTCCACCCTTGTTCTAGAGTTTTTATAAGTTTTCAAAATAAAACTCAAAGATTCCATTGTATGACACTTTCAAGTCTGTCAATATATATGGTATTTGTGGATCCTCACCAAGGCAATAAAAGATGTCATGCCTTTTTTCTTCCTACCACTAAGGCTTATGTGGAGTTCATAGGTAGGGAGAAAGCTAGAGCATACTTGCAATGCATATATTATAAATTCAAACAATGGATATAAAGAGAGTTGAGTCATACAATCAAATCAAGATATGCATGTGTGTGGATATATGGTGGCTAACCTAATTCTACTATGCTCCTTGAAAACATATCTCTTCTTGAAACTTGGAAACATTTTTGCGAGAGCAGGGGCTATCTTATTTATCTATCTTTTTTTTAGGCGGGCATCTAAGTACCCATTGTTTTAAATATCTCGGACACTTTTGTATCCGTTTTTAACTCTCTTTTTCTCTTTTTTATGAATAACTTTTGCAAGCCCCATGCCTCTTTTCTCCAACAAAGCTTTTGAGAGATAGTAACAAGAACTTGGAGCATTTATTTGGTGAATGAAAAACCTATCGAGCATGTTTTTGTTGTTCACTCCCAGAGTAGGAATAGAATATTTTTGGATGGATCTAGATGGAAAGCATGTTTTTGCGCCTACCCATAGTGTAGGAGCAGCAAGTATATGTGGTGTGTACGTGATCTTAATTTTAAGAGCATGACAAACAGAGCATAAGGGTCAACAAAACTTGACAAAACTCAATGCAAAAGCAAGCAGCATATAAGCGGAAGTTTTCCTAGCCTAAATAATATGTATGGCTCTGGTGGGAATTCAAGCTCTGTCATACAGGAACTCATCAAGTAGTATTTTTATGTTTTTCAAAAGATAAATCTACAGAACTTTAGTGTCACTTGGAACAAAATAAAACAGTAGCTCAAACCTTCTCATATCATATTTGTCAATTACCTAGACTTAGATCAAGCATATGCTACCCACATGTTTTAAGTTCAGAGTAAATCCTTATGTCAAAACAATCTCATCTAAAACTCAGGAGAATTCGAGGCTGAAAGCTAGGTATTTGAAAGGAATTACAACAGAACAAGTATTCATTATTTCCATTTAAGAGTTTATTCTGAGTCCTCTTTATTTTATTTAGCTCTTAAAAATAAATTAAAGCAAACTAGACACACCTTTTATTTTGTTTTTCATTTCACTACATCACACATTATTACTATAGCTATATATATTTATTATATAGATAACTTTTTATTTCATTTCATTTATCATTTTTTTATTAAAAAGAAATTAGAATTAAAAGAAAAGGAAAAGAATACTTACCTGGATACACGGGAGTGCTTCTCCCCCAAGCTAGCTCTTTCGGTGAGGGTTCGATATTGTAAGTACTTTGAACCGGACTTCTCTTTGTGAAGTTCATTGATCGAGTTCTTCGGTTTGCTCTAAAGATGAGAATTCTTGTGATGACACCTCCAATGGTAATGTCACCCTTTTCCACCAAACCTGTCTTGATTTTGAGTTTTGATTTTGGTTTGATAGGCTCAAAACTTTTACTTGTAGAAATTGGGGAACTAACTAACTCCCCCACACTTTGCTTGAAGTGTGTCCTGCTCATAAAGACAAGGTAGAGATCAAGTGTATGGGCTCTATTGGTGGGAAACACCAACATAACCAAAACTTTATTTATTTTTCTCTAACCTTAGGCACAGTGAACAAGATGAAGTTGATGTTGTGTGTTTTATTCAATTATGTCATGGGTGATAAGACCCAAAGATTGAGCATAAATATAGAATTTAAGTTCATTTGGCAGAAAAGATTGAGTTGCTTAACCAATGGAAGGATTGTCTTTTTCTATATAGTGTATCAATCTTTACATGATTCTAACTATCACCTTCTAGAGATAAGATGTGCACTTTTAACTCATTTGGTTAAGACTATGGATCAAGAAAATGATGCTAGTAACAAGCTTAAAGAAGTAAACATATTGAGTTAGTCAGGTTGGATCAAGTAAGTTGTAACTCAAACATGTTTGTTTCTTATTTGTGTGCCTACCAGAATCAAGGAAAACCTTTTTAAATAATGACCATTTACCTTAGGATGTTACCTTTGTCATTAGAGCGTGATGACACCATATGACAAAGGGTAGATGACTTGTGATGGTCTTTCCCTTTTGCTTGAAGTTTTCCTTGTTCGGCTAGTCTTGACGTATGAGTTGTTAATGAGCTTGTCTCCTAAATTGCACCATTTCTTTCTCATCCTTTTGTCATGCCATCTTTCTGCTCTTCGATCTCTTGACACCTTGTTAGACCTTCCACCTCACTCATTGTTTTATGCCTGCAAAGGATTAGTGGACAACACATACCCGGAGGAATATACAATTTGAAACATGGGTTGTTTGTCCTGAATTTTGTAATTTCCCTCTATGCTAACAAAAAGATGGTTTTGGGATTACTTTAGTATAGAGATCATGTTTTATACAAGCATGGCTCAAGGCAAAGGTAACTTGTAGCAAAAGACAAAGTGAATGAACTTTGGTACTTATAGTTCTTTCATCCATGTTGAATGAGGTGTAGTTCTTACATCTATGAGCTGTGTCTTCTTGTGAAAGTTATTGAGGTTCATCATGTGCCTTGCTTCATTTCTGATTTAAATTCATCTTGTGACTTACTAATATTGAATTAAGATTTTTCTGCTTGGGGTTAGTCCAACATAGGATCTAGTCTTATAAATAGAAATAGTGAGATGAAGAGTGAGGGAAGAGTTTGGAGGAGGTGTCGGCCTGTCGGTGCACTCTCTATAGCTTGTACCTTGGCAAATCCAAGTTCTATCTAAGCTTGCCTCTGAGATTTCTCTAGTATTCAACTTCTGATTTAAGTAAGCATCTTGTTTATATTGTTTATCAGGTTTGCGACTCTTTTGAGTACTTTATTCTCTACATAGGAGGAGTAAAGTATTAATCATAAGTGTAAGCTAGTGCTTAAACTTAGGTTAATCGTGAATGTATCCTGCATTCTGGATCGGTGGTAGCTCATGAGGGTGACTCTTATAGCCTCGTTGAATCCTTTGTAGTCCACCTTCCATTTGTAGGGCAAGTAGGATGCGGTTACTATGGAAAGTATCCTCTGCTGGTGTCTTTCCTTAAGTAATGTCCCTAGTTAAATAGTAGAAGACATAGCTTACCTAAGTCAAAACTAGAAAACCTTAGTTTTCCTCTCTACACTCTAGTTTATCCTAACCTTGTTGCTATCTTTTGTTAAGTTAGACTGTAGCAAGTCTCACATGTTTCCTTGTGGATACGATACTTGGAATACTTTCGGGTGAAACCTACAGTGGTATCCATGCATTTGCGGATTTATCTATGTGTTAATTTATATCATCAAGCTTTTTGGCGCTGTTGCTGGAGAAATGGTTACTGAATTAACTACGAGCGTAGCTTAATCTTTTATCATTTATCTTCTTTCTTTTATTTTATTCTTTTCCTTTTTATTATGGATTCCACTCCTATCTTCAATACGCTACACCTCTAAGCACGTGCCTAGAGCCACCAAAATCTTTAGAGCCTATCCTAACCCCTGACTGTGAGCTACGCTCGTGTTTCATAAAACTGATTTGGGATCAATCCTTCTCGGGAGGAGGCAATGAAAACCCATACTCACACCTACAAGAGTTTGAACAGACCTGTGCATGCTTGTGTATCACTGGCATGTATGACAAAACGTTAAGATGGAAGTTGTTTTTGTTCTCTTTGATGAAAAGAGCTAAACAATGGTACAATCAAAACATAGGAAGTATGCAAGGATTTTGGGAAACGCTATGGTCTAAATTTTGTTTATGTTTTTTTTTCCATCTCTAAGTTAGTTAGCCTTCGAAAAGAGGTTCTAAATTTTAGACAACTAGAAGAAGAATCTCTTGCCACATCATGGAATCATATTAATGACCTCATTACCACTGGCCTAGACCTTGCTACTTCAGACCTGATGCTTCTTCAACATTTTTACATGGGTCTTAGCAAGGATTTCATGGAATCCCTTGATGTAGCCTCTAGAGGAGCTTTTCTTCATCTGTCTGCTAGTAAAGCAAGGTCCATGCTTGATAAGATTAGTGACAAAACTCACTGCACTAGCATTCATCATGAAGTCCTCGAGGAAGAGAAGGAATCATCTCTCAAACAAGAAGAGGAAGTTTGGATAGCCAAATCACAACCACTTCAATCCCAAGGTTTAGCTATCAATCCCAAACCATATATACCCCAAAATCCTCTAAGAGAAGAAGAAATTCAACCTTTTGAAATTTCTTGTGAGGATGATTTTTTTGGTGCTAAATTTGGAAAAAGCTTAAACTTCTAGTTCCATAAGAGACCATCAAGTGAATATAATTCAAATCCTCTCAAGAAAGGATCTCTTAGAAAGCGTTCTTATTCCCATGTAGGACATTGGGAAGAACTCAAGGGTGGCATGTCAAGTGATGCTATAGAAGGAGGGCTGAGCCATTTAGCCAATCCTATCTTCTCCCCTTCTATGACCACATTAGATGTCTTATCTGAACCCATCTCTCAACCCATCCTTGACCCCGATGATCCCTCTTATGCCCTTTTTCTTGAGATTCATGATGACCCTAGAAATCCACTAAGACAACCAAAGTATAGGAGACATGAAGACTACGAGGATGACCAAGAAGAGCAACGACAATGGATGGAATGCATTAAAAATTTATATGCCATTGCTAAAGAATGGATGGACAAGGATGAAGCCTTATGGGTAGAATACAAACTTGGCTTAGATCCAATTGGTGAGCTTAAATCAATCTTGTTAATAAACATGACTCATCGAAGTTTAGAGGAGGCCTTAGATATGATCACCCAAGAGTCACCAATCCAAGGGAAATCTTGGACAACAAAATGACCAATGAATGTCTGTAACACCTCGGGTGTTTAAATATTAAAATCTGACATGTCATCATATGCATTGCAAAGCATTTGGCATTTGGTGAAAACTTTGATGTACATTTACTAAAACAAGTTTACAATTGTGTAATGAATGTTGAATTGTATTGTTTGACTCAAGTTCAATAATTGTTTGGATTTTGAATTTTTCTAGAAAACCCCGCTTTTCAGCATTTAAACCCTACCCTAAAAATCCATTTCAAAATCTAAGCATATTTTGGGGTTGGGCCCAAAAGCAAAAGTGTAGAGCTTGGCAAGTTATAAAAAGTTTGTTTTTGGAGTTTTTCAAGTTGTTTAGAAAAAATTTGAGTAATTCAAAAAGGCGTAATTCGTTAAATATCCCCTATTTGAATTTAAAAGATCATTTCAAAATATAGATAGAATTAGGGGTTGGTTATAAAAGCAAAGTTGTAGAACTTTTGATTTTAAACAACTTTATTTTTGGAGATTTTTGAGTTGCTATACAAATTTGGGAGTAATTTGAATTTGAAACCGAATGGCAAATCTGTAAATTCGGTGAACAGTACTCACCGCCCTAGCTACATGGCCGACGATCTTCGGTTTGCTTCCAGGCGCGGTCGTGGCCGTCTTTGACGTCGCGCTGGCATGGTGAAGGCCACAGCACAGCTTCCTTGCGCTTCTAAGCCGCTCTACTTAGCCTTGGCCGTCGCCGTTTGCCTCCGCTCTCTTGCTCTGTTTTTCCGACGCCACGGCCATAACTCCGGCGAGCTCGTGTCGATGCCCTAGTGCTTCATCGTCGCTGATAAGCTTGTCCCAGCTCTGTCTCATCCTTGCGCACCTAAATAACTAGCCTTGGTCGCTTGCCATCATCGGGAAACGCCGTTCGGTGCTTTTCTTCCTCACGGCCGGCAGCACCACTGTGGAGTGCACGTCGCCGTGGCTAGCACGCTATGGTGAGTCTCTGCCCTTACTGAGTCTTGCTTCGGCTTTGCCTCAATGATGTAGTGCTTTGTGAACCTTTGATTTCTCATTTTGACTACCACAGCTATCGGAGCATTGCCGTCGTCGAAGATCGCTCCGCCGTGACCGCTGTCAACGTCGACCCGTGTCACCAAAGCTTATCCGGTCTCATTCTTTGCTCCAACGTGTTCGTGGTGAGCTACTAGACCTTCCCATGCCCTCTGTTTCACCATTTTCGGCTTCATTTCGCCGGCGTAGCGTATCCGCGCCGTCGTGGCCGCCATGGCCGACGTAGTGCTCAGTCCAGTCCATAGTTAGTCAGGCTTGTGCTCAAAATGGATGCGCCTAGTCTCGGGGAGGGTGTAGGTACCTTGGCCGTCGCCGTTGGACTCACCGGCGGCGAGATATCGCCGGTCAGCGCCATCATCGCCATAGTCAAAGCACGAGGTAGAAGATGACAGGTGGGGTCACCATGTCAGTGACTCAACGTTCAAAATGAATTTTCTGTTTTTTAGATTTAAATGAATAGTGCTATAATTTGTTATTTTTGTGTAGAATTATTTATAGCTCCAAAAATTATAAATTTTTTTGTGTGAATTCTCTATGATGTATATTATATGACAAAAATTTGAAATATTGATTTTCAGTATTTTTGGAATATGATAAAAAATTGCTCAATTAATTAATAAATGACTTTCCATGATTTTTCTAGGCTTATTTATTTATCCAAAAATTATGAAATTTATTTTGCCACTTAGTCACTAGGTAATGAACATGTAATAAAATTTTGAGCTCAATTAGAATAAGTTGATTTATTTCATAATTTTGAATTAAATAATTAATTCATAAAAGCGAATAGTAACTTTTAATGATTTAGGTTTTTGTTTGGACTTTTGGATTGAGTGATGACCTTGGGTCATTAGTTGATAATGATCCTTGGCAATTGATTTGGGTGTTGTGAAAAAGGTTTGATTAGTTTGACTTGCAACTGTACTGCGAAGGAAAGTTGTATTCAAATTATTAATTTTGCATCCATCATAGAGCATCATGTTTCGTATTCCGCATCATGTTAAACATGGCATTGTTACTACGTGTAGTGAATGAAGGTGAACACATGGTAGTTAATCAAGTCGTGGAAGAAGTTAATCCATCTGTTGAGGTCAGATCGAATACTTGTGAAACGTCATAGGAACCGGACTTTTCCGTCAATGAAGGCAAGCCCCGGATGCATACAACCCTACCTTGTGTTTTACAAATTAATTTTGCTTTTGCTTTTCGTTACTGCATTAAGTGGTTAGGAATTAAGTAAGAGCCTAATTGGTGCATTACCACCCTTGTTATTCCATATTTACCATATTACCAGTCTAAAACCCGTATATGCCTAGTTTTGCTTAGCTATGCGTAGAACGATGAAAGTCGGGTGACTACCTGCCACCTGCAAGTAACAAATGGAACATTGGTTAATTTTGTTAGCATGTGATATGGGAATATGGAGTAATAAATCTAGACCGGGCGGACTCGGTGTGTGTGAGCCACAAGACATGGAGGTCTTGTGAGCGGGTTATTTCCGCCTGTGTCGATTAAGGCACGTCCGTTGTTGAATTATATGAGGTGAGAATTTGTAGTACTAACCACATACTCCGATAAGCCTAAACTTGGCAATTCTATTACGAGAATGGCTACTCGTGCACTGGGAGTGGAGAGATGGCGGGAATAGCGTGTACCCACATGGCCATGGGCTGGAATGGTGGAGTACTGTGTTCTCGGGTGGCGCGGACCCATTCTTGTTTTAGGGGATCCAAGGGTAGGTTGGTATATGTAGGTCGGGGACCTACATATGTCGTGTGGTCTGGAATCCCTAGCTAGGCTTAATCGGTTCGAATCGTCGTTGCTCCTCGGTTAAGGAGACTCAACTCACTGTTCATCATCGTAGAATTAATAACCGGAACTTGAATAAGGCTTGTGAAGGTGTTGGATATAAAGTTTCATGATCTCAGTGCGGATCGTGTCAGCTTTGTATATAATTCTTGAGAAGTTTTCTATATAATGAATGTTGTTAAAAGAGCTTTTACGCAAAAGAACTTTGATCATTGTTAAAGCTATACCTTGAATCCCTGAGCCTGCATTACTGAGTTTATCAGTTAATATTTCGGATAAGTCTTGTTGAGTACTTTCGTACTCAGGGTTCGTTGACCCTTGTTGCAGGTGAGCCTCATGAGCAGATCTATTTTGGATCATGCTGCATGACTATCATTCATTCTGACGATGAGAAGTAAATGTGTGATCCTTGGGTAGGATGTTTATTTTGTGTGATATGTCTATATTAATTATGCCACTCCACTACTACTATGGTTTGTAATAATTATCGAACTTAGTTTGTAAGGTTTGAAACAACTAGTTTGTAAACTATGTTATCATAAGACTTCCGCTGTTTTTACTCTGGTTTTGATATTTGAATAAATGTTGTAATACTGCAATGACTCTGTAACGTGATCCTGCTCGGAAATCATGGATGATTCGGGGTTCCCTAAGGATACCCGATAGTCTTTTTAAGTTATTGGAAACATATGTATAAATGTCAAAAGTTGTTGAACAGTGATAGGTGCATGTGGGCCCTATAACTTAGGAGGTTCTGCCACATAATAGTATTAGAGTGATCGTTATAAGGTTTTTGTTGTATTGTTTTATAAAAACTTCAAAATGATTTGGATGACTAAATTTAACTTGGTAATTTAGTCCAAATTGCTTCTGACTTATCTTATTTCTTTCTCACCATTCCCTATTTGATTAAAAGGTTTTTGTGTGGTGGAGTAGTAATCATACTATGCCCTATATAAAAATAAATGTTGTTTATGTGCATTATAAACTTTGATGTTTTTGTTCGTAAGAACGATGCATGCATCATGAATAATTCACTCATTACTTCCTTCACCTCTTAGTCTGGAGTTGAGTAGTGAGTCTGGTTTGAGGAATGTAATCCATCTTAGCTACTTTTTGGATTTTGATCAAATGATCTTACTTAGATTAAATTGGCTTCCTACAGTATGGCTCATGCCAAGATGATGCCCCGTAAGTCCACTGGACCCAAAGGAGTTCCTCGTCACCAACTTGCCCCTAGAAACGATGGTGCTAGCAGTAGTAGTTCTAGGCCTGATCCTAAGGCAGAGATACAGAGGATTTCCGCAGAGTTAGCACAAGCTACTAGAGATAGGGCTTTGGATGCTATATAGGTGGGAGAATTATAGGATCAATTGAGGCATCTCACCACCACACACAGGAACTGCGAAAGTATGTTAGTTCGTACGGTGGAAGGAAGAAATGAAGCTTGGCACAGGGAAAATGTAGCTAGAGCTAGAACTCATGAGCTAGAATTCTATGTAGGAGATTTAGAAGAACATAATACATATCTACATGAGGAAGTTCATAGGCTTAGCAATCTACTAAATCCGAATCATAAGCCTCAAGCTGATGCCATGGACCCCGGTGTCATCCTTGCCGATGATGATGAATCGGGAGAAGAAGAAGAAGAAGATCCTGAAGAATTAGTAATGATCGATGAAAGTGATGATGAAGGTGGTAATAATTCTGGAATGGATACCGAGCCTGAAGTTTGAAGAAATTGAGGAAAAGAGTAGAGTTGTATAATAGTAGCTCTAATGCGTCATACGCAGGGTTCGTTTATTCCGGGAACTTCACAAGATGAGGATGGTATTCTAGATCCGCCACCAGTTCCAACCAATTTAGCTGATGCTATAACTGCACTTGTCAATGTGATGGCTGAAAATTCTCATTTGCTTCATGAGATGGCTCAGAGTAATCAGAATCAGATGTACAGAAACCGTGGACACCACCATAACTGCCAGAAGGCTACATATGTTGATTTCACAGACACAAGACCCCCGGTGTTCACCAAGGCAGATGAACCATTGGAGGCTGATGACTGGCTTCGAACCATGGAGTAGAAATTTGACCTTATCCCATGCATGGAGTATCAGAAACCTACGTTTGCCGCCCAACAACTTAGAGGAGCAGCAAGTGCTTGGTGGGCAAACTTAGTGGCTATGCAACCTGCTGGCATTCTAATAACTTAGGCTGAGTTCCGTACTGCCTTCAGAGCCCATTATATCCCTGAAGGAGTGATGGCTATGAAGCTAGATGAATTCCTTGCTTTGAAACAAGGAGATCAATGCGTGATGCAGTATGTGGGAAGATTTAATCATCTGTCCCAATATGCATCCGAACATGTCAATATCGATGCCAAGAAGAAGAGGTGGTTTATGAGAGGCCTAAATACCAAGTTGCAGACTATGATGACCACTTGCACTAATGTTACTTATCATGAGGCAGTAAATATTGCAATTGCTTCAGAGTCAAAGTATCGGCAGCATAAGGAGCTCAAAAAGAAAAATAGTGTGTCGTCTGGATCTTTTGGGGGAAATCAGAAGAGGCAGAGGGTGATTTATCATCCAGTACAGCATAATCGTCCTCCTTATCGTTCGCCACAGTTCCAAGCCGGGCAACAGTCAAATGTCCGTCCTGCTATAACCTATCCGAGTTCACAATCAACCAATGCTCCTGGTGGCAATGCTCCAACATCCCAGGGTCACAACTATCCATGCTACAATTGTGGAAGGACTAGTCATTTCTCTAGGGAATGTCCATATCCTAGGCAGGCTAATCAAAATTATCAGAAGGCCCTTGCTAATCAACAACAGGGTCAGGCACCAAATAGGAACCCCAATCAGAATGCTCAGAAGGGCAAAGATGAGAGGAAGACAGGACAGATGTTCTATATTCAAGCTGGAGAAATTCCAGAAGGGGAGCCAGTGATGATGGGTATGTTTCCTGTTGCCAATCACCCTGTAATTATACTTTTTGATTTCGGCGCATCACATTCATTCATCAATAGAACATTTGTCGTGAAGCATGAAATTTCAATTGAGGCAACAAAGGAAAGTTTCTTTATACAGTCGCCCGGGGGACGTCTATGTACTAAGGAAATGGTATACCAGGTACCCATAAACCTGGGTGGGCATATTTTTCCCACTACCATGATTATCCTTAAGGATCAGGATATAGATGTAATCTTGGGAATGAATTGGATGTATCAGCATAAGGCTGTTATAGATGCTTTGAATAGGACCTTAAGAGTGAGTTTGCCTGATAGTAATTCTCAACTTCTTATCCAACTTCCAACCCTAAGAAGATCAGTGAGCAAGATTTGTGCAACTGTTGTCAAAGAGATTAGAGATATTCCAGTAGTGTGTGAATTTCCGGATGTGTTTCCTAAAGATTTACCCGGTCTACCACCTGATAGGGATGTACAGTTCAATATAGAGTTATAACCTGGAATAGCTCCAATTTCTCGGAGAGCTTATAGGATGCCACCTAAGGAATTGGCCGAGTTGAAAACTCAGTTACAAGAATTGATTGAGAAAGGGTTTATCCAACCTAGTTCTTCACCTTGGGGATGTCCGGCAATTTTTGTGAAAAAGAAAGATGAGACCCTGAGGTTATGTGTTGACTATCGTCCATTGAATGAAGTGACCATCAAGAATAAGTATCCATTACCTCGAATAGATCTGCTTTTTGATCAATTGGCCAGAGCCAAAGTTTTCTCCAAGATAGATTTGAGATCAGGATATCACCAAATCAAGATAAAGCCTGAGGATATTCCCAAAACAGCATTTACCACAAGATATGGATTATATGAATACTTGGTAATGTCTTTTGGTTTGACAAATGCTCCAGCTCATTTCATGTATCTAATGAACTCAGTATTCATGCCTGAGCTAGATAAGTTTGTAGTAGTGTTTATTGATGACATTTTAGTATATTCCAAGAATAAGAAAGAACATGCGGAACATCTTAGAATTATTCTGACTCATTTGAGAGAACATCAACTATATGCCAAGTTTAGCAAGTGTGATTTTTGGCTTAAGGAAGTGCAATTTCTTGGACATGTCTTGTCAGCTGAAGGAGTTGTAGTTGATCCAAGCAAAGTGAAGGATGTGCTTGATTGGAAACCGCCAACCATAGTTCATTAAGTTTGGAGTTTTCTGGGTTTGGCGGGATATTACCATTAGTTTATTCCAGATTTCTCAAAGATATCAAAGTCCATAACTGAATTGTTGAAGAACCAAGTTAAGTTTGTCTAGTCATCAGATTGTGAGAAGGCTTTCCAGACTTTGAAGAGACTGTTAACCACTGCACCAGTATTAGCCCAACCTGACATTGAGAAGCCATTTGATGTTTATTGTGATGCTTCAGGTATTGGTATTGGATGTGTGTTGATGCAAGAAGGCCGAGTCATTGCCTATGCATCTAGGCAACTTAAGCAACATGAAGAACATTATCCGACTCATGACTTGGAGTTAGCAGCTGTGGTTCATGCTCTGAAGATTTGGCGGCATTACCTGCTTGGTAATACATGCCATATGTATACAGACCACAAAAGCTTAAAGTATATCTTTACTCAGTCAGAGTTGAACATGCGACAAAGAAGATGGTTAGAACTGATTAAGGATTATGATTTGGAAGTACATTATCACCCCAGTAAAGCAAATGTGGTTGCAGATGCCCTCAGTCGCAAAAGTTATTGCAATTGTCTGACAGTGAGAACAATGGGTTTGAATTTATGTCAAGAAATGGAAAAGTTGAATGTAGAAGTAATTCAACAAGGAAGTTTGACCAACATAATTGTTGAAGCCACTATTCGAGATCAAGTTATTGCTGCTCAGAAGGAAAACAAGGGTATAGCCCATATCAAGGAAAGAGTCAAGAATGGAAAAGCGGAATGCTTTAGTATTGACAATGAAGATGTGTTGTGGTTCAAGGATCGCCTGGTGGTACAAAAAGTTCCTAAGTTGCAGCAGTCAATTCTAGATGAGGCACATGCTACTAGGTTATCAATCCATCCAGGAAGTAACAAGATGTACCATGACTTGAAGAAAAGATTCTGGTGGACTAAAATGAAAATAGAGATTGCTAGATATATAGCAAAGTGTGATACTTGTCAAAAGGTGAAAGCTATACATTTGAGGTCTGCTAGTGAATTACAACCATTACCTATTCCATCTTGGAAGTGGGAGGATATAAGTATGGATTTTATTGTTGGTCTACCCAAGACATCAAAGGGATTTGACTCAGTATGGGTTATTGTAGATCGACTCACTAAGTCAGCACATTTTCTTCTAGTCAAGACAATATATCCTATGATCCAATATGCCAAGATGTATTTAGCAAGAATCATGAGTCTCCATGGAGTACCCAAGACTATTGTGTCAGCTAAAGGTACACAATTTGTCTCCAACTTTTGGAAACAATTGCATTCTTCATTGGGTACCAAACTTCTATATAGTACAGCTTATCATCCGCAAACTGATGGACAGACTAAAAGAGTTAATCAAGTACTTGAAGATATGTTAAGGTGTTGTGTCCTTAACTATTCCAATAAGTGGGACGAATGCTTACCTTTGGCCGAGTTCTCATACAACAATAGTTATCAGGAAAGCATTAGAATGGCTCCATTTGAAGCACTCTATGGTCGTAGATGTAGGACATTATTGAGTTGGTCTGAGCCTGGAGAAAGAAGATTCTTTGGAGTTGACCTTGTGAAAGAAACAGAAGACAAGGTTAGACAAATACAGAGTAATTTGAAGATAGCTCAATCCCGACAAAAGAGTTATGCGGATAGAAGACAGAGACCATTGGTATTTACCAAAGGAGATTTTGTATATCTAAAAGTATCACCAATGAAGGGAGTTACCCATTTCGGTATTAAAGGAAAGTTGGCACCCCGATACATTGGACCATATCAAATTTTGGAGAGGTATGGAAAAGTGGCATATCGCTTGAAGTTACCTGAACATCTTGTAGCTGTGCATGATGTGTTCCATGTTTCTCAATTGAAAAAGTGTCTCCGAGTGCCTGAACAAAATGTTGAAATTGAAGGAGTAGAACTAGAACCGGATTTAACCTATTCCGAATATCCTATCCGAGTGTTAGATCAGAAAGATCATGTTACTCGAAGACAGACAATCAAGTTCTATAAAATACAATGGAATCAACATTCAGAAGAGGAAGCTACATGGGAATCAGAAGATTACTTGTTAGAAAAGTTTCCAGAGTTTCTAGCGTCAATATAGAATAGAGTAGTGTTAGTTGTGCTCGGTTGCTACAAGTTGTGTTTTGTAAAGGAACCTCAGCTGTTTTATAGGCAAGTTTTGGATGTTTTTGGACTGACACATTTCCTTTTCCATTACTTACCCTATGGCTTTGAATCTCGGGGCGAGATTTCTTTTAGGGGGAAGGATTGTAACACCTCGGGTGTTTAAATATTAAAATCTGACATGTCATCATATGCATTGCAAAGCATTTGGCATTTGGTGAAAACTTTGATGTACATTTACTAAAACAAGTTTACAATTGTGTAATGAATGTTGAATTGTATTGTTTGACTCAAGTTCAATATTTGTTTGGATTTTGAATTTTTCTAGAAAACCCCGCTTTTCAGCATTTAAACCCTACCCTAAAAATCTATTTCAAAATCTAAGCATATTTTGGGGTTGGGCCCAAAAGAAAAAGTGTAGAGCCTGGCAAGTTATGCAAAGTTTGTTTTTGGAGTTTTTCAAGTTGTTTAGAAAAATTTTGAGTAATTCAAAAAGGCGTAATTCGTTAAATATCCCCTATTTGAATTTAAAAGATCATTTCAAAATCTAGATAGAATTAGGGGTTGGTTATAAAAGCAAAGTTGTAGAACTTTTGATTTTAAACAACTTTTATTTTTGGAGATTTTTGAGTTGCTATACAAATTTGGGAGTAATTTGAATTTGAAACCGAATGGCAAATCTGTAAATTCGGTGAACAGTACTCACCGCCCTAGCTACATGGCCGGCGATCTTCGGTTTGCTTCCAGGCGCGGTCGTGGCCGTCTTTGACATCACGCTGGCGTGGTGAAGGCCACAGCGCAGCTTCCTTGCGCTTCTGAGCCGCTCTACTTAGCCTTGGCTGTCGCCGTTTGCCTCCACTCTCTTGCTCTGTTTTTCCGACGCCACGGCCATAACTCCGGCGAGCTCGTGTCGATGCCGTAGTGCTTCACCGTCGCTGATAAGCTTGTCCCAGCTCCATCTCATCCTTGCGCACCTAAATAACTAGCCCTGGTCGCTTGCCATCATCGGGAAACGCCGTTCGGCGCTTTTCTTCCTCACGGCCGGCAGCACCACCGTGGAGTGCGCGTCGCCGTGGCTAGCGCGCTACGGTGAGTCTCTGCCCATACCGAGTCTTGCTTTGGCTTCACCTCAATGATGTAGTGCTTTGTGAACCTTTGATTTCTCATTTTGACCACCACAGCTACCGGAGCATCGCCGTCGTCGAAGATCGCTCCGCCGTGACCGCTATCAACGTCGACCCGTGTCACCGAAGCTTATCCGGTCTCGTTCTTTGCTCCAACGTGTTCGTGGTGAGCTACTGGACCTTCCCATGCCCTCTGTTTCACCATTTTCGGCTTCATTTCACCAGCATAGTGTAGCCGCGCCGTCGTGGCCACCATGGCCGACATAGTGCTCGGTCTAGTCCATAGTTAGTCAGACTTGTGCTCAAAATGGATGCGCCTAGTCTCGGGGAGGGTGTAGGTACCTTGGCCGTCGCCGTTGGACTCACCGGCGGTGAGATATCGCCGGTCAGCACCATCATCGCCGTAGTCAAAGCGCGAGGTAGAAGATGACAGGTGGGGTCACCATGTCAGTGACTCAACGTTCAAAATGAATTTTTCGTTTTTCAGATTTAAATGAATAGTGCTGTAATTTGTTATTTTTGTGTAGAATTATTTAGAGCTCCAAAAATTATAAAAAATTTTATGTGAATTCTCTATGATGTATATTATATGACAAAAATTTGAAATATTGATTTTCAGTATTTTTGGAATATGATAAAAAAATTGCTCAATTAATTAATAAATGACTTTCCATGATTTTTCTAGGCTTATTTATTTATCCAAAAATTATGAAATTTATTTTGCCACTTAGTCACCAGGTAATGAACATGTACTAAAATTTTGAGCTCAATTAGAATAAGTTGATTTATTTCATAATTTTGAATTAAATAATTAATTCATAAAAGCGAATAGTAACTTTTAATGATTTAGGTTTTTGTTTGGACTTTTGGATTGAGTGATGACCTTGGGTCATTAGTTGATAATGATCCTTGGCAATTGATTTGGGTGTTGTGAAAAAGGTTTGATTAGTTTGACTTGCAACTGTACCGCGAAGGAAAGTTGTATTCAAATTATTAATTTTGCATCCATCATAGAGCATCATGTTTCGTATTCCGCATCATGTTAAACATGGCATTGTTACTATGTGTAGTGAACGAAGGTGAACACATGGTAGTTAATCAAGTCGTGGAAGAAGTTAATCCATCTGTTGAGGTCGGATCGAATACTTGTGAAACGTCGTAGGAACTAGACTTTTCCGTCAACGAAGGCAAGCCCTGGATGCATACAACCCTACCTTGTGTTTTACAAATTAATTTTGCTTTTGCTTTCCGTTACTGCATTAAGTGGTTAGGAGTTAAGTAAGAGCCTAATTGGTGCATTACCACCCTTGTTATTCCATATTTACCATATTACCAGTCTAAAACCCGTATATGCCTAGTTTTGCTTAGCTATGCGTAGAACGATGAAAGTCAGGTGACTACCTGCCACCTGCAAGTAACAAATGGAACATTGGTTAATTTTGTTAGCATGTGATATGAGAATGTGGAGTAATAAATCTAGACCGGGCGGACTCGGTGTGTGTGAGCCACAAGACATGGAGGTCTTGTGAGCGGGTTATTTCCGCCTGTGTCGATTAAGGCACGTCCGTTGTTGAATTGTATGAGGTGAGAATTTGTAGTACTAACCACATACTTTGGTAAGCCTGAACTTGGCAATTCTATTATGAGAATGGCTACTCATGCACTGGGAGTGGAGAGATGGCGGGAATAGCGTGTACCCATGTGGCCATGGGCTGGAATGGTGGAGTACTGTGTTCTCGGGTGGCGCAGACCCATTCTTGTTTTAGGGGATCTAAGGGTAGGTTGGTATATGTAGGTCGGGGACCTGCATATGTCGTGTGGTCTGGAATCCCCAGCTGGGCTTAATCGGTTCGAATCATCATTGCTCCTCGGTTAAGGAGACTCAACTCACTATTCATCATCGTAGAATTAATAACCAGAACTTGAATAAGGCTTGTGAAGGTGTTGGATATGAAGTTTCATGATCTCAGTGCGGATCGTGTCAGCTTTGTATATAATTCTTGAGAAGTTTTCTATATAATGAATATTGTTAAAAGAGCTTTTACGCAAAAGAACTTTGATCATTGTTAAAGCTATACCTTGAATCCCTAAGCCTGCATTACTGAGTTTATCAATTAATATTTCGGATAAGTCTTGTTGAGTACTTTCATACTCAGGGTTCGTTGACCCTTGTTGTAGGTGAGCCTCATGAGCAGATCTGTTTTGGATCGTGCTGCATGACTATCGTTTGTTCTAACGATGAGAAGTAAATGTGTGATCCTTGGGCAGGATGTTTATTTTGTGTGATATGTCTATATTAATTATGCCACTCCACTACTACTATGGTTTGTAATAATTATCGAACTTAGTTTGTAAGGTTTGAAACAACTGGTTTGTAAACTATGTTATTGTAAGACTTCCGCTGTTTTTACTCTGGTTTTGATATTTGAATAAATGTTGTAATACTGTAATGACTCTGTAATGTGATCCTGCTCGGAAATCGTGGATGATTCGGGGTTCCCCGAGGACACTCGACAGTCTTTTTAAGTTATTGGAAACATATGCATAAATGTCAAAAGTCGTCGGACAGTGATAGGTGCATGTGGGCCCTATAACTTAGGAGGTTCTGCCACAATGTCATAGGCTTGGAATGATGGAGATAGTGTTTTCGCCTATGGACATTCATAAAGAAACACCCTTGGAGCATGAAAAGGAAGATGACATCAATGAGCATGGAAGTTACTTCGTAAACACCTCATCAAATCCATGCTCATATGAGAAATATCCTGAATCAATTGGTCTCTCTAACATTGCCACACACGAGATCTTCAACCCCCTCATGCTTCTTGTTCATAAAATTGTTGAAAGGGTGATTGTAGATGCATATGTTTATCACAAATATTGTAAATCTCGTTGGCATGAATCTTGAGATAGGCACATAAAGGTTGGTGTTGGAGGGGAAACCACTTTACCAATTTAAAACACAATTTGAAGGTTTCCCAAGAACGAGCTTATGTCCTAAAATAAGCACTTTTGGGAGATAATATGAGTTTTTACCTTTTGCTATGATACCCTTGTGAAATGAGCATATAATATAATTGTGGAAATATTCATTTGGGTATTTTTGTCACTAACCATTCTAGGTTTGAAGTAAAAAGAATGAAGGATGATGACACAAGGTATGTCCAACCAATTATCACGCAACATTGAATCATATTCACACATGAGAGTTCTATCATCCAAACATGATTCTGCCTTACAAAATTCAAGTGTGGGGGATGAAATTCTCTGAAAAATCTTATGCCATGTTGCTAATTCATCTTGGTTGTCTCCTTTTAGTTATGAACCTGTAGCCTTTTTAAGAAAATATTAGGGAAAGACGCCCCAATGAACCCAATTAATCCTCTAGGTAGAAAAGAATTTGAGATGGGAGACATTGATCCTCGCAGCAAGGTATTTTTTATTTTAGTTTGTGATGGTCATTTGAACCTATTTAATCTTTGTAGGTCCCATTATTCTTTTGGGTATTATTCTTTAAGCCATGATCAATTTGCTAAATAACAATCATGCTCTTTCATCTTCATTTGAATAAATCTCTATAATACTTTCATGCTACCTTTGTTTGCCATAGTATGCTTTGGTTTTGAAGTACTCGCCATACTTCTAAAGGCTTTTAAATTAAGCATGGTGCTTAGGTTAAAATGCCTTCCTTAACTAAAACTAGACATGGAGTTTAGTTTGGTTATTGGACTAAAAATGCTTCTATAGACACTGGCTATTTTGTTGAACTAACCCATGCAGGAAACTCTTAATTGAATTTGGGTAAGTCATGAGATGAATTTAAATCAGATATGAAGCAAGGCACATGATAAACTCCAATAACATTGCGCAAAGAAGACACAACTCATTCATCGTGAAAGAAAGAACTAGGGAAACTATAAAATTCTAGACAAACAACCCATGTTTTAAAATTGTATTTTCGTTCGGGTATGTATTGTCCACTAATCCTTTGTAGGCATACAACAATGAGTGGGGTGGAAGGTCTAACAAGGTGTTAAAAGATCAAAGGGCAGAAAGATGGCATGAAAAAAGGATGAGAAAGAAAGGGTGCAATCTAGGAGACAAGAAGCTCATGAATAGCTCAAGATGTGAGGCCTACCTAAAAAGGAAAACTTCAAGCAAAAAAGAAGGGCAATCACGCATCATCTACCCTTCATCATATGGTGTCTTCGCGCTCCAATGACAAAGGTAACATCCTAAGGTAAGTGGTCATTATTTAAAAAGCTTTTCCTTGATTCTGGTAGGCCCATAAATAAGAAACAAAATATGTTTGAGTTACAACTTAACTTGATCCAAACTGATTAACTTAACATGTTTAGTTCTTTAAACTTGTTCCTAGCACCACTTTCTTAAGCCTATAGTCTTAACCAATTAAACTGAAAAGTGTACATCCTATCTTTAGAAGATAATAGTCACAATCATATAAAGAATCATACATTATGTAGAGATAAACAATCCTTACATTGGTTAAGTAATTCAACCCTTTGGGCCAAATATACTTAAATGCTACACTTATGCTCAATATTTTGATCTTATCACCCATGATATAATTGAACAAAACACAAAACATTAACTTCATCTTGTTCAATATGCCTAAGGTTAGAGATGAACATGTAAAGTCTTGGCTCTGTTGGTGTTTTACAACCAATAGAGCCCATGCACTTGATCTCTACCTTGTTTTATGAGCAGGACATACTTCAACATAAGTGTGGGGGAAGATAGTCGATTCTCCAAATTTCTACAAGTGAAGGTTCTGAGCTTGTCAAACCAAAATCAAAACTCAAAACCAAGACAGGTTTGATAGAAGAAGGTGACATCACCATTAGAGGCGTCATCACAAGAATCACCATCTTCAGAATAAACTGAGGTACTCGATCAATGAACTTCACAAGGAGAAGTCCGGTTCAAAGGACTTACAACATCGAACCCTCACCGAAAGAGCTAGCTTGGGGGAGAAGTACTCCCGTGTATCTAGGTAAGTATTCTTTTCCCTTTTGTTTTAGTTTTTAGTTTCTTTTAAATAGTTAAAAAATGATGAATGAAATAAAATAAAAAGTTATCTTTATAATAAATATATATATAGCTACAGTAATAATGTGTGATCTAGTAAAAGTGAAAATAAAATAAAAAGATGTGCCTAGTTTGCTTTAATTTATTTTTAAGAGTTGAATAAAATAAAGAGGACTCTGAATAATCTCTTAAATGGAAATGATGAATAGTTGCTCTGTTGTAATTCCTTTCAAGTATCTAGTTTTCAGCCTTGAATTCTCCCGAGTTTTGGATAAGATTGTTTTGATATAAGGATTTACTCTGAACTTGAAACTTGTGGGTAGCATATGCTTGATCTAAGTCTAGGTAATTGACGGATATGATATGAGAAGGTCTGAGATGTTGTTTATCTTGTTCCAAGTGATATTAAAGTTTTGGAGATTTATCTTTTGAAAAAAATAAAAATGCTACATGATTAGTTCTTGTATGACAAAGCTTGAATTCCCACAAGAGCCATACATGTTATTTAGGCTAGGAAAACTTCCACATATATGCTGCTTGTTTTGCATTGAGTGTTGTCAAGCTTTGTTGACCCTTATGAGAGGTTTGTCATGCTCTTAAAATCAAGATCACGTACACACCACATATACCTACTGCTCCTACACTAGGAGTACGCAAAACATGCCTTCCATCTAGATTCACCAAAAAAATGTTCTACTCCTACATTAGGAGTGAACAAAAAACATTCTTGATAGGTTTATCCACCAAATAAATGCTCCAAAGTTCTTGTTGCTATCTCTCAAAGTTTTGTTGTAGAAAAGAGACATGGGGCTATGCAAAAGTTATTCATGAAAAATGTAGAAGAAAAAAAGAGTTGAAAAAATGGACAAGTGTCCGAGATATTTAAAACAATGGGTACTCATATGCCCGCCTAAAAATATGAATAAGATAGCCCCTGTTCTCTAGCAGTTCTCTAGCAAATGTTTCCAAGTTTTAAAAGAGAGATAAGTTTTCAAGGAGCAAAGTAGAATTAGGTTTGCCACCAAATATATCCACACACATGCACATCTTGATTTGATTGTATGACTCAATTCTCTTTGGATCCGTTGTTTGACTTTACAATATATGCATTGGAAGTATGCTCTAACTTTTTTCCTACCTATGAACTCTACATAAGCCTTAGTGGTAGCAAGAGAAAAAGGCATAACATCTTCATTACCTTGGTGAGGATCTACAAATACCATATATATTGAGAGACTTGAGAGTGTCATATAATGGAATCTCTGAGTTTTATTTTGAAAACTTATAAAAACTCTAGAACAATAGTGGAACAACGAACTTGAGACATAGTGCTTGACTTGATCATTCTGTTTTCCAATTGCTCAATATGGATAAGTTTGAAAGTTAGATCCGTTTATTCTAATCCAGAGGAGAATTCTTAATTGAACGCCTGTGTACTTTTGAGACATCAAAGCATTGTAGCAACTCCTGATCCATTACTAAGTTTGGCTTTGCTCAGGGACTAGCAAAGGTTAAGTGTGGGGGAGCTTGTTGACGGTCAGTAACATCAATTATAAACCATCAATATAATCTACATATATACTTAATTCCATCACAAACATAGGTCTAGGGGTTTAAACTAATAAATTCCATGAGTTTTGGTGAATCTATGTTCATGGGAGGATTTATCCGAAAACTGTCAAGGAGGACCTATTCGTCAAAGCAAATCATGTTTATCCATAGTGAAACCGATGTGGGAAGACTCTAGAACACTTCAAAAGGCAACCCATCAAAGCAGACCTCGAGGGGATGACATGTGGGGCCAGCCGGTGCCACCTGTAGGCCAACGGCCCATGGGACCCACATGTCATCCTCCTCTACGAATGTCGGTTGTCCACTGCCTCCTAGATTGTATCTACGCCGTTCTTTCAAGTCGGTTTGATCCGAGGGTCCAGAATTGATGCTCCGGCCTATATATACCAGCCCTTCCTCCCCCTCCTTGGAGCCATCCCATGAAAACCCTAATTCATATATCTAGGATCAGAGCCAACTATCAAGAGAAGATTAGTCCTCCATAGGGTCTAGTCTTATAAATAGAAATAGTGAGATGAAGAGTGAGGGAAGAGTTTGGAGGAGGTGCCGGCCTGTCGGTGCTCTCTCTACAGCTTGTACCTTGGCATATCCATGTTCTATCTGAGCTTGTCTCTGAGATTTCTCTGGTAATCAACTTCTGATTCAAGTAAGCATCTTGTTTATATTGTTCATCAGGTTTGTGACTCTTTTGAGTGCTTTATTCTCTACATAGGGGAGTAAAGTATTAATCATAAGTGTAAGTGTGGTGCTTAGACTTAGGTTAATCGTAGATGCATCCTGCATTCTGGATCGGTGGTAGCTCGTGAGGGTGACTCTTATAGCCTCGTTGAATCCTCTATAGTCCACCTCCCGTTTGTAGGGCAAGTAGGATGAGGTTACTATGGAAAGCATCCTCTGCTGGTGTCTTTCTTTAAGTAATGTCTCCAGTTGAATAGTAGAAGACATAGCTTACCCAAGTCAGAACTAAAGAACCTTAGTTTTTCTCTCTACACTCCTGTTTATTCTAACCTTGTTGCTATTCTTAGTTATGTTAGACTATAGCTAGTCTCACACGTTTTCCTATGTATACGATACTTAGAATACTTCCGAGTGAAAGCTACAGCGGTATCCGTGTGTTTGCGAATTTATCTGTGTGTATTAATTTATAACAACAGTCGTGACAGGAAACTTTTTAAAAATTTGACAGAAAATTATCAGGGGCCATGCAAATAGATTTATAGAGGCGGCTATTCTTTCCAAACACCTCTCATAAAATTATTTGTAGAGACGGCTCTAGATCCCACCTGCCTTTAGAAATTCATTTGTAGAAGCGTTTCTGATTCGCAGGTGCCTCTACAAATCAACTGAAGAGGAGAGATGGTTGAGCTATAGAGGTATCACAGTCGCCTCTGAAGTTGAAATCCGTAGTAGTGTCCATGCTGCCGGAACCCCTTCATAACCCAAAGCATCGTGGAGGGCTGCATCGCCTCCTTGCTACAACCCCGAGCGCCAAGGGCCACACCACCATGTTGGGTCCTCATGCCGTATCGCCACATTGGCGGGAAAAGGGGGAAGGGGTGCAGGATGAAAGCTGTGACTAGAGGTGGGACTTGCCTGGGAGATTTGTTAGAGAGAGCCGAATGGACCTGAGGTCTGAATTTAACCATTTGAGGCGGACGTACCTAAGTTAGAGCTAACTTAATTTAACTTTAATTTTGGGTCCAGAGTCTTACACTATTGCCACACTGCACTAAAATCTGCATGATATTATCATTGTCAATTGTTAAAAAAACGACATTGATAGTTCATTATTATCTATGAAGTATCACCGTTGGGCTTGATGCAACCAGCACTCTGGCATTGACAATTTATTACTTGTGCATTCAAAATAACTAGGGCAGTGATTACTTATTAGCAGTGAAGTTTATAGCAAATATATTAACATCTATAATATCAAATAAATGCGGTATTAAAATATGTTTTATGTTGTATCTAATGAATTCAGTTTGATATTGTAGATGTTGTTTGTGTACTTTACTAGCTATAAACTTAGTTAAAATAGAGAAGTTTGACTTAGACTGAAGATAAAGCTGACTTACTATTTGGAACAAAGGAAATACTCTATAAAGCATCATACACTTTATGGTCAGAGGAGAGTAATCACAAAAGGAAAAAGAGAGGAGAGTACGTAGCAGTGATTTTCACTACTACAGAATTGGACATCATTGACGGCCTCATCACTGTCGCATTTTGAGAAACCGACAGTGATAGTCCATCACTGTCGGTTTGTGGCTAAAACCTGCAGTGATAGGACACTGATAATCCAACGAACACTGATATTTGGGTCTTCACTGTCGGTTTATATCACTGTCGATTTTAGCCAAGAACCGACAGTGATATTGGGTCATCACTGCCGGTTTTAGCCAAAAACCAACACTGATACTATCACTGTCGGTTCATGGCTTGAACCGATAGTGATATGATGTAAGAAAACTTCATAAGTTTCTCATATGATGTCCGATGAAGACAAACTTTATATCAAAGTTGTAGTACTCGACGCGATCTACAATTTTGTAGTTCAAATGTTTTTAATTTGAGATCGTTTGGATGTCATAATATTTTCATTTAAAATCATCTCCACGAAAATTACGTTTGATTTCTAAAATTTAAAATTTGAATTTTTCAAACGATCTCGGATAGAGAAACGTCCAAAACAAAAGTTGTAGATCTCGAAAAGTTATCTAACTTTATAGTTAACAACCTTTTCATTTGAAACCATTTACTACTTCAAAATACTGATTGAAATTAAAATTTAAAATTATTGAAGAACTCTGATTTCTCTTTTTAATCTCTGGCTAAAACTTGTAACTAGTCTTTCTCCCTCGTACTAACTTCAAATTTAATGATTTTTTCCTAAAATTTTCTAAAATCATGTTCTATCAATTTTTTGTTTTGTTATAACTATTATTTTATCCATCTTTTTATGTGACCGTGTTTTATATATTTGAATTTTGAAGTTCAAAAGATGGCAACTTCAAACGTCATTTTGGAACACTAAATGATTTTTACTGAAAAAGTCATGAACATAGAAGTCGTAGAACTTATTAAGATCTATAACTTTTATTTTGATCATTTCTTCATCTGATAAAATGATAGTAATATTGTTCACAAAATTTAAATATCTCTCTTATATTTTCATAAACTAAAGAGGGATATGTAACATTTGTGAACAATATTACTATCACTATGTCGGATTAGTAAATGATCAAATGACCAAAATATAAGTTGTAGATCTTGGAAAGTTATGAAACTTTGTAGTTGACAACTTTTTGATTTGAAATCATCTTGACAAAGAAAACTATGTTTGAATTTTTAAAATTTGAAATTCAAATTTTGTAAATGACCTCAGATGGAGAAATTATCAAAATGAAAGTTGTAGATCCCAAAAAGTTTTAAAACATTGTAGTTAACAACTTTTTGATTTGAAATCATTTTATCAAGAAAACTATGTTTGAATTTCAAAAAAATTAAAATTTGAATTTTTTAAACGGCATCAGATGGACAAATAGCAAAAACAAAAGTTGTTGATCTCAAAAAGTTATGAAACTTTGTAGTTGACAACTTTTTCATTTGAAATCATCTTCTCATGAAAAACTACGTTTGAATTTTTTAAATTTGAAATTTAAATTTTGTAAACGACCTCGGATGGAGAAACTACAAAAATAAAAGTTGCTCGAAAAGTTATAATACTTTATAGTTGACAACTTTTTATTTCAATTCGTTTAGGGTCCCAGATACTCATTTTAAAATCAGATGAACATAAAATGGCTAGGACAAAAATCTCATTTGGGGTAGTGTTTGTGACGTACTAATATCGTTGATAGAAAAGTTTAAATATAACTCTTATAAGATATTTTTATCTTAAAAGAACAACATGTTAGGTTAATGATGGCATACGAGGCCACGGGTGAACAAGAGGTGGACGATCCGAGGTAGCTCACCCCCTGGCCGCCGCCGCCGCCACCGACAAGGAGGCGAGGCGCTAAGGGGCGGCCGGGCTATCGCCCTCGAGTCGCCTCCATGGGAGATGACGCAAGGGGAGCGGAGTAGTTTGTTTCACTTATATATATACACACACACGACAAAGCACGCGCACGTACATATATGTACAGTATCTATCTGTCTATCTTATCTATCTAATGCTGTCTTCAACAGAAGACCCATTACGGAACCCAAACTTAAAATATGTCTCCAACACAATATCTATAGCCTCTAATAGAGTACCTATATAAAAAAAACTTTTGTAGGTGACAGGAGAGGCATTACCTAAATCTGAGTATCCTCTCTCCTGAAGATCCATTTGCAGAAAAGGGTTGTCTTTTAGATCTTGATGTTGGAGAAGACAAAAAATAAGTATTGAATCATTTGCCTATAGCGTTATCCAAAGAACAAATAGATCTTGTATTTTGGGTCATGGTTGTCGCAGACAGTCTATCGGTATGACAGGGATGACCCATATTTATTGTGTCGCTCTGCGCCTCTCCCCTACTATGATGACTCAACAAACCTATTGGATGACTGCCATTTGATGCATGTCCGTTCTGCTAATTACTGCGAGCCGTCCGGGACGCCCTGCACTCTGTGTATTGTTGGCGCCTTGGCGGGCTTCCTCCTCTCCAATCTCGATGCAGATACCATAACCTGTCTGCAGTCTATCTAATACTATTTCGTTAACTCCCATAACCTGTCGTGTGGCGTTGCGCTACATATTTGCTAGCTAGCTTAGGTCACGGTCCAGTGTAGTTCAAATACTTTTACTATATGTCGTAACGGCACGTACGCATAACGAATTTGAGTTGTATGATGAATGCGCACATCCAGTAGTACAGGACGGCATATTATATGTGTATATATGGATCGGGCAACCTCAGCATGCATTTCCACCGGCGGGCGCCAGGGAAGGATGGAATTACTCTCCCATTTCCACCGCCTTGGTCGAACAGCTTTCCACTGCGTCGCCACTCGCCACATGCAATAAGCTACTACGTACGTGTGCAGTGTACAAGCTGCATGGCTCTGGACCACTAATAGTCAATGCATTGCAACCAGCATCTCTTCTGATCTGATATGATAATCATATAAGCACGTAGATCCGGACAACTCATCATCCGTGTGCGTGCACGCGCCGCCCAAAAAACTACCCAAGATATATGACGAAATTTTGTCTAGTATAAATAATGACTGTGCCAGCCTATCGTAGTATAGTAGTATCACCGGCCCGGGTCGATCAGTGTTAACTCTTGCCCAATTATTCGTGACCTCAAATTAAAATTAAATGGATTGCAAATTGCAATGCACTGCATGCGTGTCCGGCCAGTATCCTGATCGATCATCCACTGTTGTAAGTAGTATATTACCTATATATACCTAGCTAACATATACGTATCATCCGCGCCACTAACCAAACATGTGGAACGTGCTGCGGCTACTAATAACACCGCACTCTCAACGTACATATCTTTTCTTGTTAGTGGCGCGGATGATATGCATGCATGGTGTTGAGGGACCATGCATTATCAGCATTCATCAATCAATAATGTAAATCTTGATGAGCAAGGAAGGATGTGCATGCATGCTGAACTAGTGGGACGACCAACAGACACGCGCCCTATTCGTTTGGGCAGATTTGGCTTATAAGCTATGGCTGAAAGTACTGTTGGCTAGTTTGGTGTGAGAGAAAAAAAAAATTATTCATTGGCTGATAAGCTATGGCTTATAAGCCATATACGAGCAAGTGAACAGACTCACATGTTTATTGGTTAGCACTGCCATATACAGTATATGTCCAGCTTGGAACAGATCGATCAGTAATTGATTTGTTGGGTTGCTAGCTTCCTCGTGCGCGCCAACACTAGATATATAGACCAGCCTTTCTTTCCTCCGATCAATAAGCCTTTATTTGCACGTACGAGCTACAGTGCTAACGGTAGTGGACTCGTTTCTCACGGCGAGCTACAACTACGTAATTGATTTGCAGAGAAACTCACAAGAGAGAGAGAGAGAGAGAGAGAGAGAGAGAGAGAGACTGGCATTTTAGGGTAGAGACTGCTCTACGTGGTGCACTAAGCCAATCGCCTCTACAGATATATCTTTAGAGATGGCTAATAATACTGGTTGTCTTTGATAATTATATTATTTTTATGGGCGGCGGCAGAGTCTCTGACAATTATATTATTTTTATGGGCGGCTCTGCCGCCTCTGGAAAAAAAGAAGAATCTTTATATAGAGTTGCCTCTACCTATGCTCCAGGCATATATAGTAGCTATCCTTCTTCCTTCTCGGGGCGTTACTGCAACCCGAGAAGGAAGCAAAGGGGCTTAAGGCTACCTGCAAAAGTTATAAATCTAATGGGGAGAAAGATATGATTTTGATTCCTTTGGTGGAGGAGGTTCTAGAAGGTAAGTAAATGCTCTTACAAACTTTTCTTTGAAGTTTTAGTTGTATATTTGTGCTTAATTTGGGTTTTGATTTTCTCTCTCTTGCATGGTGGTTGGGGCTTTTATGGTAGAAATTATATCAAATATTTGATGGAACTAGTGTAAATTTAGTAGGGAAACAAGATTCTACCCTTATTTAGTGATCATGTCTTGATTTTAATGGTCTATTAGTCAGTTTTTATGTAGGGATTAGGTTTAGATCTAGATCTAGATCTAAAATTGGAATTAGAATTATTTCTTATCAACATTCGCATTACTTGTTTTCAAAAAGGGGTTAAGTTTGCATCAACAATAATGGCTAAAATAATAATTGGTGCAAATTATTTATTTAAAAATATTTATAATAATTAATTAATATGTGAAAGATAAATAAATGTTTCATTATTATGGGCTAATCAAATATACAAATATTCTTCCTAGTTATTGTTACTTATATCAATGAATCCTATTTTTCTTTGATGGATTTCAAAAAAGACAAGTAAATAAAGTGATTCTAGCTTTACGGTAGGCATCGTGTTGGTCAATTTGGCCCTGACCAATTGGAGTAGCCAAATAGCATAATCCTGGTCCAAGCAAATGTCCCAAACATGAGATACAATACTATGCAAGTTGGTGGACATGCGAATCTTCCAATATGCATAGTTCATTCAACCAAACCACAGGGCTGTTCCACTGGCGCACTCCATTGTCGCCTTCATGGATCACAAAGCCGATTAAGGTGGTATGATCCTTAATCTAGTCAGATGCTAATTGAAGGACCAAGGGGCGACCAGAGGGGGGGTGAATGAGAGTCAAATAAAATTCTCAACGAGAACTTGGCCTATTTCGCAAAATCAGCCTTGAGCGCTTTGCTATCCCAAACCTAGATCACACAAGTCAACTGGTGACTAGATGATCCAGAGAAGATCAGAGAAGCCAAAGAAACAACACCGAAGAAAAACGAGTGAAAGAAAAAGCCGAGACATAGAAACAGCAGACAAGCTAGGCAGGCCGGTTTGGAGACTGGCTTGGTTGTTTTGCCTAGGACGACAGCAAAGGGACTGGCTTGGCTGGTTAGAGAGCCGGCTTGGCTAGTTTTGAAGAACTAGCTTGGCCGGTTTGAGGAGCCATCCTGGCCGGTTTTCATGCACCAACAGCCCGAGCCAAGAGGAAAAACTCCAAAATTGATCAGATGAAGTCCAACTGAGTTGAAATTTTGCATAGACCTTCTTTATGAGGAAGTGAAGATATCTACAAAGTTTCAATTCCAAAATACCAAAGCTTGAGTAGCGGACTAAAAATGGCTCTCCAAAATGGGGTTTTCTCCATTTTGAAAAGTTGTTTTCTTGGTGCTCGTGGAAAAATTGGTCAAACCAGTGAGTAGAGATGTTCCTAGAGGTCATAGCACCAGAAGATCAACCCAAAATAGTCCCAAAAACCTTAGATCGAAGAACACCACAAAATCTCCCAAAAATCAACTAGAAACATAGAAAAACGGAGAAGGGAAATATGAACTCAAAAATTCAGAGGACAACTTGATTAATTGATCACGAAAACATCTTTACAAGATCAGGTCTATCCTCCTCCCTTCATCCTTCCTCTAGAAATGGGAAAAGTAGAGCAAGAGGTGCTCACCCTCTCTATTTGTAATCCTATCTAAGAGAGATCTACTTGGCTAGCCTAAGGAAACAAACTTAGCTAGGGGAGATGGCTAACTTGGGCAGCCACTATCCTTATTTATAGGGCTATTACACATTCTATGACTACCCTAGGCATTTTTCATGAACCACTTAGCCACGGGGGCAAAATGGATTTCATGCATCGAACGGCCATGGGCCCTCCACGAAGTTGCTTTGCTTCAACGCAAGCTCTTTGATGATGCCACGAGTCGCCTCAAGATCCCCCCTAGGTTTTGAGGCCCGCCTTGACTTGGCCCTATCACCATCTTGACTTTGATTAATGTTGGTATATTTAACGCACACAGATAAATCCGCAAGCACATGGATACCGTTGTAGCTTTCACCCAGAAGTATTCCAAGTATCATATCCATAGGGAAACATGTGAGACTAACTATGATCTAACTTAACTAGGGATAGCAACAAGGTTGAGATAAATAGGAGTGTAGAGAGGGAAACTAAGGTTCTCTAGTTCTGACTTGGGTAAGCTATGTCTTCTACTATTCAACTGAGGATATTACTAGGGAAAGACACCATCAGAGGATGCTTTCCTTTGTAACCGTGTCCTACTTGCACCTACAGACGGGAGATGGACTACAAAGGATCAACGAAGCTATATAGTACAGGCTATATAGAACTGATGTCACACACGCGATCTACCACCATCCGGAATGTAGGGTGTATTTATGATTAACCTAAGTCTAAGCACCACGCTTACACTTACGATTAATACTTTAACCTAGAGTGTCTATAGATTAAAGCACTCAAAAGAGAGTCGTGATCCTGATGAACAATATAAACAATTACTTTCTTGAATCATAAGTTGATTACCAGATAAATCTCGAAGGCAAGCTCAAGTAGAACTTGGATCCAAGTACAAGCCATAGAGAGAGCACCGACAGGCCCGCATCTCCTCCAAACTCTTCCCTCACTCTCTATCTCACTATTATTTACAAGACTATATCCTATGGAGGACTAATCTTCTCTTGATAGCTAGCTCTCATCATCATGATATGAATTAGGATTTCAGGATGGCTCTAGGGAGGGTGGCAGGGGCTGGTATATATAGGCCAGAGCGTCCAATGTGAGCCCTTGGATCAAACCGACTTAAAGGACGGCGTAGATACAACCTAGGAGGCAGTGTAGAACCGACATTACGACGCGAAGTCTGACAGGTGAGCCTAGGGGCCGGGCGCCCTGCAGGAGGGGCCAGCCAGCCCCTCATGGTCTGCTTTGGTGGAGAGCCTCCTTGAGTCTTCTAGAATCTTTCCATGCTATTTACGCGGCGGAATTCCATAATTTCCTTTGACGAATAGGTCCTCCTTGATGGTTTTCTGAATAAACCCTGCTGAAAACACAGATTCACTAAAACTCATGGAATTTATTAGTTTAAACCCCTATACCAATGTTTGGTGATGGAAATAAGTATAAATACAGATATGTTGATGGTTTATAATTGATGTTAGTGACCGTCAACAATTAACACCGTCTTTCATCATCATCCTCACATGTACACTTGCTTGCCGACGTATCCAAATGCTAGCTATCCACGGTCCATCCTCTGACCCTTGGTTTCTTGGTCCAAGCCTTCGCGTTTGTCCTTCACCGCTGCTAGTCCATCATGCATAGACTCCTCAATTGACCTTCTCCATTGGCGTCGACCGTCTCACGCTCAATACCTGCACATCATAAGACAAGAGACATGTTGCGCATGCACAACTCACGCTATGGTTAGCCTCAACACACAAAACCAAAGATCTAATCATCTCTTGACAATCACTCGTCACTCAACATGGGCATGTATCCGCCATGTGTTCATAGGAGAATCTATTTTAGTTTGAGGAACTCTTGAATACGTATTGCAATGCGAAACCGCTCTCTATGTGTTAGGCATCAGATACTGTTTGGGATGCCAATATCTTGATTCTTGAAGTCCCCCCTTCAAAAAATATCTTGAAGCCCTCAACATACAGTTTGCTGCCTGTTGATGCCAAGTTACCAACATGCCATATTCCATTCCATTTTGCACCAGGATCATTCTATCTGTCGGGGTCTCCCAGTTGCGCTAGTTGGCATTCGATCTCCAGCTAGCACGATAGCGAAAGCTAAAGCTAAAGCATGAGCGCTTCATTAGCACTTAAATTTCATCATCATAACCACGCCATCTCATCTACGCCATGGATTACTGTAACACATTGAGGTTCCTGTTATATGAGATGTGACGGGGCACACTAGTAAAAAAAGGGTTTATATTCCCGGCTGCCAACCCCCTTTATTCTCGGTTACGTAGCCAGGAATAGGAGTTCAGGAATAAAGGGTTAGTATCCGAGAATAGAAGTGGACCTTTAGTCTCGGTTGGTGATACCAACCGGGACTAAAAAGGTAGCCACGCCAGCGCCTGGGCTGGCCCCTTTATTCCCAGTTGGTATTACCAACCGGGACTAAAGGGTCTTTTTTTTCTTTTCGTGCTTATTTCAATTGATGATTCTTTTTTGTTTTAATTTGGTTTTCGAATACGCATTACTTGCTGGAAAGTAATTGTCGGTGTTTCTCAACGGGGGGTCCTCAACCGACCAGTGAATTTGTTCTGCGTGCTCCCAATTCCGGATGGTGATGCAAAGAGACACAAGATTTATACTGGTTCGGGCAATCGGCGCCCTACGTCTAGTCTGAGAGATCGAACTTGTATTCCTTGCACCGAAGTGCTCGTAGTAGGGGGTTACAAGCTAAGGGAGAGAGGGAACTAGTCCCAGGTCTTGGCAGGGTGTCATGTGGGCCGTCTGAGACATTGCTCTCAAGCGGCTGGAATGTGTGTCTGTGTGTTACCCGGTCTCCCCCCCTAAGTGGCCCAAGTCCTCTCCTTTTATAGTTGAAGGGAGAACAAGGACAGTACATGTATTACTATGCGGCGTCGTGCCAATAGGGGTGGCACATCCGAGCCCTGTGGCCTGTTCCTATGGCGGCGTGGTCGTAGGAGAAGTCCGTCCTTGGAGTATGGGGGTGGCGTGGTTGTCCCATCAGATCCTGTGCGTCGTGGGAGCCCCGGGAATGCCTCGGAGTGGACGTGGCGGCGAATGTGCAAGCCACTGTGGACGGACTGTGCTCGAGACCGGGATTTAGTTGGTGCCGAGGTTTGCACTGCGGTGGGGAGGTCTCGGTAGGCACAAACCCCAAGATCACCGAGGCCCTAGTGTATAGTGCCGAGGCCTTGAGCGGGCGGCTGATCATGGGTACAGCGTTAGGACACAGTGGCCGGTAATCCCCGTCCCCCGTCGTACCCTGTCCCAGCCGGTATGGCGCGGATCGTGGACACAGTGTTAGGACACAGTGGCCGGTAACCCCCGCCGTGCCCTGTCCTGGCCGGTATGGCGCTGATGCGACCTCGGGTCGCGTCGGCCATTCTGTGGCGTTGAGCCACCGTCCGGCTGAGATTGCGGGAGTGGTTGAAGTATTAATGAGACGTGACGTGCTGTCGGGAGGTTGACCGAGGCGGGGGGTGACGGGCTGCGGACGAGCCGGCCTCGGGCGACATGGAGAATGAGGCCTCGCGCGAGACGGAGATCAGGCTCCTTGTCGAGGCCTCGCGCGAGAGGCCTCGCGCGATACGGAGAACGCGCCTCCTGCTGAGGCCTTCCCTAGGAAGCCTTGCACGAAGCGGAGTTTGCGTCAGGATGCCGAGGCCTCCTACTCGAGGCTCGAGGCAAGGAGGGGGAGGACCCAGGGGGCTCGGTCGTGGCGGGTGAGGGGCCCACGACTTACCTTCTAGCTTTTATTATTTTTTTAGATGGGACTTTAGCGACCCATTTGATGTTTTTGCTTGGGGTACCCCATTCTAAGGTACCTGACACTTGGGGTACCCCATTCTAAGGTACCCGACAGTAATATACGTATATGCGTGCGTACTGTAAAGTTTTCGCTCGATCAATGCACGCAAGCAACACAAGTAAAAGTAAACTAAAACATAATATTACATTTCATCATCACATGTAAAGTTTGCATTAATTGTACATTTCATCATCACATGTTCTTTGGATCAATATGAAATTTGGCTTTCATCATCACATATTTGGGTCATAGTAAAACTCGCCACCGGGAGTTAAGACCTGATCATTCAGAAATCCACCTATTGTCTCTTGGATTGCTTTGAGATGGTGTGTGTCCAAGGTTTTTTCCTTCAACCAACGAGTCTTCAATTTGAGATATGAGATAAAGAAAAAGTATATTAGTATATATATATATGTGTCAAGAATAATGATAAATAAATTGTATCTATCACGAATATATATATATATAAATATATGTATGAAGAATATATATATATGTACACTTACCCTTTTTTGCTCTAGACTAGTTCTTTTTGAGCACACTCTCATGAACTTGCAAACATAGTATTCATCATCATCCGAGCATAGAGAAATTGAACTAAGGCAGGTATATAGTACATATTCCATAGGGAAAAAGATGCGGATCCTCTCTACCTCCTCATCCTTCCGTCTCTGGCAGCTTCTGTATGAATCGATCCATTCAGGGAAACCTTGCACCCATGGAATGGCCCCTTTGCCTCTAGTTCGTCCACAATGCTCAGCAGTCCTAATGGAATATGTCAGTTCATCTTTCTCTCTATTGGGCCAGAATAGTCCACTATCTCTAGCTTTTAGAATTTGAATCGACCTTTCTGTTGCTCTTTCAAGTTTTGTGCCATGGACAAGCTTCCCGATGACTGGGTCCAATCCTCCCCCATGACCTAAAAACCAACACTTTGTGCGTTCAGGCCACGGTGCTGATTCAGGTATGACACCCTTGGCAATAAGGTCTGCTTCCATTTTTTACCACTTGGGAATGGAAGTTGCGTAGCCACCTGATCTCATGTTATGGTGGTATTGCTTTTGTATGGAATTCTCTTGGTTCCTTCTCGCCCGTTCCGCGCCCTCTTCTGATGTCTTGTACTGTACAAATTCCTCCCAATAGGGCCTTGCCTTCGCGATTGGGCCCTTATCATTCTAATTTGGAGTCTTGTTCTTCTTGACGTATGATTTGTACAGCTGCTTCTTCTAAGATTAGAATTGGGTGGCCATCTTCTTCATTGTCTAGTGCCTAACTCGCTCCGTCAACCTTTCGTGGGTGATGTCTTCATGATAATCATCTGTTTGGAGTGTGAAATGTGCAAGAACATCTTGCCAAATCAGCTCCTTGTCCTTATCAGAGACATAACTAATATGAGGAGCATTGTTATTTTTTTCCATTCACGGGCATTGATCGAGAGCTTGTCCTTTACAAGGTACCCACAGTGGTACACGAATTTCTATGCATATTGTCCTAGTGGTTCGCTTGTAGCCACGTTGAATTCTGAGATGATGTAGCGGCCTTCCAATGGCTTTTTAGCCCCTCGAACATTCTTTGTGTTCCCCGTCGTCGTCGTCGATCTAGACGGCTATGTACGCATAGAAACACAAAAAGTATTATACAACGAAGGTCGATCTAGTGGGCTACATGTATGCATAATAAATAAATGAGAGCTAGATATTGAGAAATATATACCTCGCCGGAATTATCTTCATGAACAACTTCCTCAACAATATGATCGAGATTCAAGTATTGACTCCCGTCGTCTTCCTACTGGTCATTATCAACATCGGCACAATGTTTAGTGCCGGCGTTGATAATATCCATCATTTCTGCCTCCAGGTCATCGTCTCTCGGGTCGGCCATAGAGAGCCTAAACAATTATAAAACAATAATTATGCAATTAGGGTTTCATAGACATTTCATACATATTTCGGGGCGGTGGTGCCTGCGCAGGACGGCCGGCCAGCGTCGGTGGCCGGGGAGGGTTTAAGGTGGTTTAGGGTTTAGGGTTTAGGGTGGTTTAGGGTTTAGGGTATAGGCCACATGGTATCAGAATATAACACAATTGATTTTTTCCTAAGGAAAAATTATACATGTATACATTAATTGATATATACACACACACACATTAATTTCATATATATATACACATTAATTGATATATATATATACACATTTCATACATACATAATTTCATACATATATACATTAATTGATATATATATATATATACATTTCATACATATATAATTTCATACATATATACATTAATACACATTTCGTCAATATAATTCATAAATATAATAAATATAATATATATATATATACCGGCGGTTTATAATTAATGGAGTGTTGGCGACGGGCGGTGGTGGACAGCGGCGCTAGATCGAGGCACGGGGGCTCCTGGCCGGGCGCGGCGTCATCGGGGCTACTCCGCGCGAGGTGTGGGTGGGCGTCGGGATGCCCTCCGGTGAGGAAGAAGGCGTGGCGTCGGGCCGGGGTGGCTCGAGAAAGCGAAATCGGTGGCGGCGTGGCGCGCGTGGCGTCGGGGGCAACCAGGGGCTCCTCCTTGAGGGGCGCGGCATCGGGGCTACTCCGGCGAGGTGGGCGGGCGTCGGCGTGCCCTCCTGTGAGGAAGGCGGTGTTGGGGCTGGCTGGGAAGGAGAAATCGGTGGCAGCATGGCGTGCGCGTGGCGTCAGGGGCGGCCAGGGGCTCCTCGGTGAGGGGCGCGGCGTCAGGGCTACTCCGGCGAGGTGGGCGAGCCTCAGGTGCCCTCCGGTGAGGAAGGCGGCGTCGGGGGTGGCCGGGGAAGCGAATCGGCGGCGGCGGAGCTCTGGGGATGCGCTAAAGACGAAGACGATCGATGAGGAGGAAGAGAGAAGGGAGGCGGCGGTATATAGGAGAGGGACCTTTAGTCCTGGCTCCATCCACCGCCTGGGACTAAAGCACCTTTAGTCCCGGCTCCTGCCAGCAGCCGGACTAAAGGGGGGACCTTTAGTTCCGGCTGTTGGAAGGAGCCGGGACTAAAGGATTTTTTGGCGGGCCGCCAAATGCATCCCACCTTTAGTCTCAACAGGTGGCAGGAGCCGGGACTAAAGGTGGGCTACATTTTCATTTCCCGCCAACTTTTAAGAAGATCAGTTTATTTTATATATGTTTTGTATTTAAATGTTTAAGTCTTATTATTTGCACAGTAAATTCAATACTAGGCATAAATTTTTTTAGAAAAAGTAATAAACTTTATTTTCATTTACTGCACAAAAAAAATGTGACCTAAACTATTGTGTTTTTTTATTATAAATGTTGAACATAATGCAACTAATACTCACTATTTTCGTTAATGCAAAAATGTAGACTTTAATTGAAATTGTTAAATTTATTGGTTTTCGACAGGAAATTAGTTTTCACATAATTGTAACGTAAATCTTTAGGTTCTTCATTAATCATTGTATAATTAATCAGTGAGTTTGGGCGGAAATTCAATTAAAGTTAAAAAAGTACCAAACCATCTCAGAAAAATCTCAAACTTGGTGGTGGCTACACATAGGGCATTTGTAGTCTTGAGAAAAAGTTTGAGACCAATCCAGCACTAGAAAGCAAATGGACTTCAGAGTCCCAGAGAACCTAGGTGTATAGATAGGGTTGGACGAAAGGTTCTATATACCTCTGTGAAGCACGTCGACTCCGCCTATGTCGAAATGGCTTGAAATTTTTTTGGCAGTAATTTACACCAAAAATATGGCCCCACACAAGATCTTAGATTTTTCTGATAATTATTTTTATTATTACATTTTTCTTTGTGCCACGTGAGACGAAATGCGGTGAATTACATTTTGAAAACAATATAATTTTGCATCAACCTCCACAAATATTTGTCTCCTAGGGCACAATAGACCATTTGGCAAAGTTTGGCACCATTCCGGATCATTTAGGGGGTGGACCCAGTTCAATGTATAATTAATCGGTGAATTCGCGTGAAAATTCAATTAAAGTGAAAAAAGTACCAAACCACCTCAGAAAAATCTCAAACTTGGTGGTGGCTACACATAAGGCATTTGAAGTCTTGAGAAAAAGTTTCAGCCCAATCCGACACTAGAAAGCGCATGGACCTCAGAATCCCAGAGAACCTAGGTGTATAGATAGGGTTCGACGAAAGGTTCTATATATCTCTGTGAAGCATGTTGACTCCGCCTATGTCGAAATGGCTTAAAATTTTTTTGGCAGTCATTTACACAAAAAATATGGCCCGACACAAGATCTTAGGTTTTTGTGATAATTATTTTTATTATTACATTTTTCTTTATGCCGCGTGAGACGAAATACGACGAATTACATATTCAAAACAATATAATTTTGCATCAACCTCCACAAATATTTGTCTCCTAGGGCACAAGTGACCATTTGGCAAAGTTTGGCACCATTCTGGATTTTTTCGGGGGTGGACTCAGTTCAACGTATAATTAATCGGTGAAGTCGCGTGGAAATTCAATTAAAGTGAAAAAATTACCAAACCAATTCAGAAAAATCTCGAACTTGGTGGTGGCTTCACACTGGGCATTTGAAACCCTGATAAAAATTATGAGATCAATCAGGCACTAGAAAGCACATGGACCAGAAAATTCAAAGCATAGTTAACTAAAGAATATAATCAATTAAAGGGTCTTTTCTCTTATTAAATAAATGTTTGGGTGCTTTCTTGTCGAGAAAGTGACTTAGTTCAGATGGCTAGCTAGTGCGCTGCGGTTTGGACCTTGGCTATGAGGTCGTGGGTTCAATGCCTAGCTGCCCCATTTTTTTGTTCAGCGCGACTATATTATTTTATCAAGAAAGATTTTATCGCGGTTATAGCACAGAGCCGGGACTAAAGGTCATCCTGTAGTCCCGGCTGGAGCCTCAAGCTGGGAGTAAAGATTTATTCCCGATTGGAAGGTCCAGCCGGGACTAAAGGATAACCTTTAGTTCTGGCTCTGGGCTATAATCGGGACTAATTGTTGCTTGCCGTCGCCACACACTTGGGGAAGAAACTTTGTATCCTTATTTGAGGATATAACCAGAACTAATAGTCCCTTTAGTCCCGAACATAAAAATATCGAGACTAAAGACAAAAATAGAGGCGAGATGAAATGTCTGTTTTCTGGTAGTGGCATATATTATGGGCCACTGGTTTAGCGATGTCATGCCATGTACGATGGATGCAATAGCAGTGACAGAAGAGCTAGAAGGAGAGATCCAGTAAGGAGAGGACGTACAAGACATAGTTGGTGTTGATCCACTAAGGAGAGATCCAGTAAGGAGAGGACGTACAAGACATAATCGCACGTTGGAGCTCTCCTTTTGCTGTGATGAACATTCATGACATAGTCGGTGATGATCTGTCGATATATTGATATCAAAGGAAACCCATTGCATGTCTTTCCGATGTTTTCAGCAGATCATCAGGAAAACTATTTACATTCATTAAAGGGCATAGAGAAATTGAGCCCTGGAATTGGACCGCGCCAGGGAATGAATCGGTTGTGGTGGTCAACTTCCTGCTACCTGACAGCAAAATTAATTTGGATAACGTGGCACCAGTTACAGACACTGTTGAGTATTAAAGTGAAGATCATAGAGAAATGGACCAACCAATATTTACTCTCGTCAATAATTTAGAGCAGGTATAAGGGCAGTCCCAATGAGAGAAACTAGTAGTTTCTATAACATAGGATACCGCACCAAAAAAGTACTGCTTTCCAACCCATGGTTTCTATAAGTAATAACTATTTTCTCTTTCTCTCTCCCAACTCTATCTTTTTCTCCAATAGGAGTGCGACACGAGCTCCCTAGAAACTGGTGGTTTCTCCCCAATGGCGATTTCATGGTTTCTTGGTGCATTGGGTCAAGAGTAGACCTGGTTTCTTCATGAAGAAACCATTTCTATGATTTTTGCTCTCTTTCTTCATTAATTACGTTGCCATGTCAGCATTTTGTCTACGTGACAAGTCATTTAATGAGGATAGAAACCATCATCAATGCACCATTGGGACTGCCCTAATAATCGCCTTTTAGCCGGTGAGGAGGATCCACGTCATCGGAAAAACCAGCCACGTAAAGAGAGAATTTGGAGCGGGCGGTAAACTCCTCGCCGACTGCAGCGCAACGTACGAGGAGAAAACGTCTTTTTCTAGCCGGCTGCGAGCGAGAAGCTGGCGTTTCTTTCCCATTTCACGTACTCTTGTACTGTGATCATTAAATGCTACAGCCCGTTAAACAGCTAAGCCATAATATGAGTTGGCTATATAACTGACTGTATATGACATGGCATGCTCTTGCAGCCGGCAGCAGGCTAAATTGTTAGACTTGCTCTAGGAGTGTTGGGTTCTTTAGTCGCTTCTAAAATTCATGTCACATCGAATGTTTAGATATTAATAAGGAGCATTAAATATAGATTAATTACAAAACCAATTACATAGATGGAGGCTAATTTCCGAGACGAAATTTTTAAGTCTAATTAATCTAGCATCAGCACATGTTTATTGTAGCACCACATTGTCAAATCATAGACTAATTAGACTTAAAAGATTTGTCTCATAAATTAGTCGCAAGTTATGTAATTAGTTTCGTAATTAATCTATATTTAATACTCCATATATGTGTCCAAACATTTGATATAACAGAAATTTTAGGAGTTCCTGTAGAACCAAACAACCCCTTACACTAGAGTGTGGAGGTACGTAGCCCCTTTTTGTCTTTATTTATAAACATCCATATATATATATGCACGCTAGCTAGTAGCATTTCTTCTATCAGCCTGTTCGGGAGGCCGTAAACGATCGTGGATTATTTACTGCTGGCTGGTTTGGTGTGAGAGAAAAACACTATTCCCCGCTAGAAATTTACGATCGTTTACGAGCAAGCGAACAGGCTGTATATCTCCCTCTCTCTGGCTTTAGTCAACATGCCATGCATCTCCTCTTACATATAGGCACGTGTATTGTACTATCTCTTATACCACCGGTGACTACGGAGAGTGACGTACGATTATTACGGTCAGTAATGCGCACTACTAGAAATATCCACTTTTATGATGAGAATCTTAACGATGAATTTAAAACCGTCATAAAAGATCATTTCTATGATGAATATTTTTATTTCGTCATAGATCAGTGGTGACGATCCTATAACCCTCTCTTTCTATGACGAAATCAGATATCGTCAAAAAAACATCATAGAAGAGCACATGGTTTCGTCACAGATCACTCACGCGACTCATCTGTGACGATTTCCTTTAAAACTGCGATGAACAGGGCTTCGTCATTGAACTAATTACACATCTATGACGAACAATATTCGATCTGTAACGAACGGCTTCGTCATAGATCTCCATACGGTACTTTCTCCATCCGACGTATACCTATGTGACCAATAGTTACTTATCTGTGATGCTTGCAATTCATCATAAAAGTTTCTGCTCGATCCTTTCTCCATCCGACGTGTACCTATAGGACCCTTCTCCTCCGACGTGTACTTGTAGGACATGCAGTTACTCATCCATGACGCTTGCAATTCATCATAAAAGTCTCCGCTCAGTCCTTTCTCCGTCTGACATATACCTGCAGGATCCTTCAGCATCCGACCTGTAGGACCCGATGGCTTATGATGAGGACATCACTCCTTCGGATGTACCCGCTGATCCTCCAACCATCATGCAAGGTCTAATGACCCAGGCTCGAATGCGTCAACTCAATTTAAATGTGAGCTCGTTCTTAAGCGATCCTTTTCATACTTTCGAGAATAGACTACTATCTAATGATATTATCTTGCTTAGGAACATTAGAGAGGGTCATGAGGGACTTAGAGGAAGAGGTGGAGGCGTTGATGACCAGCAAGGACGTTCAATGAAAATCGGAGGCCCGGTCCAACATGATTTCGAGTCTGCCTCGGCCTCTAGGATCAGTCTGCCTTAAACTAGTCACCCAGGACGCATCCGGACTCCATTTTCGACGATCCACATATGGTTGAAAAGCTAATTTGATAAGGAAGCCAATTCATGTGGTCTCACATCAAAAGACAATTAGAATCAACATGAATAATCAAAACAAGTCAGTGTCCAGAATCTACTAGGGTGCTGCGACACCGTCTTTTGATCCGTTGGACCATGTATCGTGTTTGGGCCCATTAGGGGGCGCGTCCAGGGTAGGTGACGACCCTAAGACCTTTATAATCATACACCACTGCCATCATTAGGTTTTTGGATTTTACTTAGATTAATCTGTCAAGAATAGTTTCGCCTTTCATCGGTGTGTGAGATCCCAACTTCGTGAGATTAATCATTCATCTGCAATTTGGTTGTTTTCTTTCTTGTTCTTGCTTGTGTTCTTCGTTGCGTAGGCAGAGATTAGCCTTCTTGGCGAGGTCAACCAGATTCGTGTCTCGGTTGATAACTAGAGGAGTTGTGGTGCTAAAATTGTAGGGTTCGATCTTTCAATCTGAAGCTGGATCGGTGTGTCATTCTCCGACACAACGATAGTTATCACTACCTGACGGAAGATCGGGATCCTCGTTCCCATTAAGTGGTATCAGAGCTAAGGTATACCATCAGGTTCACATTTATCTCCTAGTTTGGAGTGTTTCGCATTCGTCCTATAGTCTAGTGCTATATTTTTATTCCTGTCCTAGAACCTTTCACCCCATAGCCTTTGCATATTTTGGTTTCAGAGTCTGTCGTGTTGAGTTTGTGTCCTGGTCGAGGTCTTGTTGCTGGTTAGGTCGTGTTAGAGTCCAGTTCGTGTGTTTTCCTCCATTATTTCTATTAAATCTTTGCTGCCGTGACTAATTTTGTATACATTGTTCCTGTTTTGTCCTCTAATTCAGAGCCAATTCTTAAAATTGGTCTAGTTTTCGCATACGAACTCGGATTTCGACGTTCCATATATCAAAGTTGATTAGAAAATAATTTTGGATCCATCCATCCCCCCGTGTTGTCGGGGTCAGAAAAATTTAATTTGGTCAAAAACTGGTCACAAGATCCTTTTTTCGTGGTCACAAGTTTTTTATCAATTTTGAGCACATCTTTTGAAATTTCCACAAACCACGCCTTTCACTTGTTTAAGCTCATATTTTCTGTGGTTACTTCTTTTGTGCTCCTAAGTGACAAAAAAATATCAAAAAAATAAAAAGAAATAATCAAAATTTTCCAAAAAACAACGACAGCCCAAAAAATAGAAAAAATAGAGGGGCAAAAGAGGAATAATATCTAGAGGAGCACATAGAGAAGGCAAAAGTGAGCTGTGTTAGCGTGTGCTGACTGATTCCTTATTTGTGTTGCTCTTGCTATCCGCCATACTTATTTTTCACACCCCTGTCACCTCGCTATCCACCATACTTATTTGTTACACACCTGGTACTTGGAACATTTTAGATCAGCAATGAGAACAAGTACTTTGGACTATAATTCAACATTACTTTCTGTTAGTGACTTGTGTGTCAAATATACATATTATTCTTTGTGTGCCTTCCATGCTCCACAAACTCTTCAGATCAGTATAGAAAAAGGGCCTTGCAATCTCGGTACCACTGCCTCACAGGTATCACCAACCAGTCGTCGGTTGTACCGTCCACTGCTTCCGTTGGAAGAACTTTGTAAGAGCTTGGTAAGATGCTTTCACTTGCTGTGAAAAGTGACACCACTATAACTACGTAGTCATTTCGTAGGGATAACTTTCACCGTTTATTCCTATTTTTGTGTTTACAATGGCAGGAGGTGATCAGACTAGAGATAACAGTCCTAAGGATTTCAACGAGTGTGTCCGCCAAGAGCAACTGCAAGCTACTATAGATAATGCCCAAAAGAGGATGAATGAGGCCATCAGAAAGGCCATCACTAACGCACTCATTGAACTCAACATTAGCAACAACATGGAGAGATTGGACAAATGAATTTTCATGCTAACTGACAAGGTTACTGAGTTGGAAACCTTGGTGGCGGTCAACAACGATGTCTCCGACAGCAACACCGATGGTCTCTTGCCAGAAGACACGGTGCATGATGCCACTAGAAACATAGATCAAGCAACTTTCCAACAAGCAAGATTATGACGACGTCTTTGCCGCAACACGATAGGTATGGGTGGTGTCCACCACCATCAAGGTAATAATCACCGTGTGCCCGATGATCCTTATGCTAACATTAAGTTCACAATACCATCTTTTTTAGGTCATTATGATGCTGAGGGATATCTTGATTGGGAGATGAGGGTAGAACAAAAGTTTAGTGCCCACCTTATGCCTGAGCATCATAGAGTTCGACAAGCTACTAGTGAGTTTAAGGACTTTGCCATTATTTGGTGGAATAGGCTAGCTGCACAGGATGCTTTACCTGGTACATGGGAAGAACTTAAGATAGCTATGCGTGATCGTTTTGTTCCTCCTTCTTATCATAGAGACTTGCATAAGAAATTGATGCGTTTAGAACAAGGAGAGAAATTTGTACAAGATTACTATGGTGAGCTCCAAAAGGAATTGATGCGTTGTAGTGTTGTGGAGGGGAACGAAGATTCCATTTGTCATTTTTATTCGGGTTTGAGGCGAGAGATTTAGGACATTGTTGATTATAAAGAATTTAACATTGTCAACCAGTTGTTTTAGTTTGCTATGCTTGTAGAAAAGGAATTACAGAGGCGTGAATAGCAGAGAAAGAGCAAGGTTAGCACCACATACACGCCATGCTCGGCACCATCTTCAGGGCTGACCAAGCCAACCACTTTTCAGGCACCTCCACCAGCGAACAAGCGACCAGTAGCCTCTGGAGTTACCGTTACACCTAAGGCACCTCCTGCACGACCTTCAAATTCAGGTAAAAATTCTTTGCAGGTGCCTACCAAGAGTGCCTCATTCGTTGCATCGATGGGACACACTTTGAGCATTTAGTGCCACCACTGCCATGGCATTGGCCATGTGCAAAAGGACTGCCCAAGTCAGCGGGCATACATTGCTACAGAAGATGGTTACATCAGCACCTCTGACATTGAGGATGGAGAAGACCAAGATATAGATCAGGAGGACGATGAAGTCCTTGGTGATGAGGCCACGACATCCTATAGGAGCATCATTGTACAGCGGGTGCTCAGCTCACAATTACAACAACATGAGAAGCTACTACACCATAACTTGTTCTAGATTTTCTTCATCATCAACAACTATTGGGCACGTGTCATTATTAATGGAGGTAGCTACAATAATGTGGTGAGTTCTAAATTGGTCAAGAAGCTTGGCTTGACCACATGTCCGCACCCACGTCCATACCATATTCAGTGGCTAAATTATTCTGATAAAGCAAAGGTAACACAAACTTACAGAGTATCAGTTTCCATTGGTTCTTATGCTGATTCTGTTGATTGTGATGTGGTACCTATGCAAGCTTGTTCACTCTTATTGGGTCATCCTTGGGAACATGATAATGATGCTACACACCATGGTAGAAGTAATAAATACACCTTTGTGTATAAAGGAAAGAAAATTACTTTGGTACCTTTGACCCCTGCTCAAATTGTACAAGCTGATAGAGAACGCGCTGCTAGTTTGAATGATGTTCAATCTAAAAATCAGCAAGTTGCTAATTCTATTCTTCCACCTAAAAAGGATAATTCTACACCTATTTCTTGGGCCGAAGGGATTAAATTGAAGGGTGGTGTTATGCTTGCAACAAAATGCGACTTTGCTAAAATTTCTGATGATGATATTTGCTATGCTTTGGTATGCAAACGAGCTATGTATTCACTTGATGATATTGTTAGCTCGGTGTCTCCTACCATCACTAACCTTTTGCAGGAGCATGAGGACATTTTTCTAGCGGAGATACCCTTGGGGCTGCCACCTATGAGAGGGATAGAGCATCAAATCGATTTGATTCCGGGAGCAACCTTGCCCAACTGTGCTGTCTATCGAACCAATCCTGAGGAGACTAAGGAAATTCAGCATCAAGTCCAAGACCTTTTAGACCGTGGGTATGTACGTGAAAGCCTTAGTCCTTATGCCATTCCTGTACTTTTGGTCCCTAAGAAAGATGGAACTTGACGTATGTGTGTTGATTGTAGAGCCATCAATAATATCACTATTCAGTATCATCATCCTATTCCTAGGCTAGATGACATGCTTGATGAGTTGTGTGGTTCTATAATTTTCACCAAGATTGACTTGCGAAGTGGCTACCACCAAATTAGAATGAAACTTGGAGATGAATAAAAAATTGTGTTTAAAACCAAATTCGGGTTGTATGAGTGGTTAGTAATGCCTTTTGGTTTGACCAATGCACCTAGCACTTTCATGCGCTTAATGAATGAGGTTTTGAGAGCTTTTATTGGTCATTTTGTGGTAGTTTACTTTGATGATATATTGATTTACAGCAAGTCTTTTGATGAACATATGGATCACTTACGTATTGTTTTTAATGCTTTATGTGATGCACGTTTATTTGGTAACCTTGAGAAGTGCAACTTTTGCACGGATTGAGTTTCTTTTCTTGGCTATGTTGTAACTCCATAGGGAATTGAGGTGGATGAGATAAAAATTAAAGCCATAAAGTGCTGGTTGGTTCCCCAATCCGTCACACAGGCGAGGAGTTTTTTTTGGTCTTGCAGGATTCTACTGCTGCTTTGTCAAAGATTTCAGCACCATTGCTGCCCTGTTGCATGAGTTGACGAAGAAAGGGGTGGTGTTTCATTGGGGAAAGGCACATGAGGAGTCCTTTGACACTTTGAAGGACAAGCTCACACACACACACACCATTGTAGCAACTTCCAAACTTTGGTAAGACTTTTGAGCTAGAATGTGATGCTAGTGGAGTTGGCATTGGGGGTGTTTTGATGCAAGATGGTAAACCCATTGCTTACTTTAGTAAAAAATTGCATGGCCCTATTCTGAATTATTCCATGTATGATAAGGAATTGTATGCACTTGTCCATTCTTTAGAGACGTGGCGTCATTATTTATGGCCTAAAGAATTTGTTATTCATTCTGATTATGAATCACTTAAGTATCTTTGCTCTCAACATAATCTGAATCATAGGCATGCTAAAATGGGTTGAATTTATTGGATCTTTTCCTTATATTATCAAACACAAGAAAGGGAAGGATAATGTGATTGCTGATGCTTTGTCTAGACGATATACATTACTGTCCCAACTTGATTATTGAATTTTTAGGCTTGAATCAGTAAAAGAACAATATGCGCTTGATCCTAATTTTAAGAACGTGTTGCTAAATTGTAGAGAGGGACATATGTGAAATAAGTTTATGATCAATGATGGGTTTTTTGTTTAGAGCTAACCACCTATGCATTCCAGTTGGCTTTGTTCATCTTTTGTTGTTGCAGGAGGCACATAGAGTCGAACCTAGGACTCGGAGGAAGAAATGCACGGTCTTTACCATTGCATTAGATGCCTAGTTGTATTGACATGTCTTTGAAGTTGTTATAGTATTATATTCTTTGTGTGGATGGCCTACAGGTTGACCTATATTGGATATTTCCCCTTCAAGTGGAAATAAATCTATGCCCGTTAGACTAGCAGCAGTGGTGGCGGTGGAGGATCCTCGGTGTGTTGTGGTGGCTCCAACATCCTTTTAGAGGCTAGGCAGCGGGGCATGCCGATGGAGCACGGTGGTATTGGCATCCGTGTCTGTTGTGCACCATGGCAGAGGCAACAGATCCGATCCATAGGTCTCCTTTCTCGCCTTTTCCTATTTGCTTCATTGTTTTGGTCCTTCCTTGAACTTGAGGTATACAAGAAACATTCTAGCGTTGGAGATCTGGTTGGGCCAATGATATGATGATAAAAAGAACTAGGAGGTGGCACTGGTTAGTTTTCTACTGATGTCTTGGTTTTCTACATATCATCAGTTTTATTACTGTTAATGCCTGTGTGCAACTAGGACTGTTAATTGTCAAGTGCTTGCTTGATTATACCTATCCATCTAGGCAAACAAATAGGCCCATTGCTTCTGCCTTCAAAACTGTTGTAATTGTCGTCCTCTTAATCTTTGTTTGCCTCCTAAGCTCTAAGCTCTTGTACTGATTGTAAGTGTGATGAATAGACTTGATTTAGCTGGAATTGTAATAGTTATGGCTCCATTAATTGCTACTCTAGTGTGAGTTATATATATCTATGTGGTTGTACTCTAAATTTGTTTGAGGTCGTACCATGAAAATTGTTAATGGTTGTTAAAGTTGCACTTTGGAATGAGTTGTGGACTTCACTAATGGATCTTTGTTGGATTATTTTCCTCTTCAATAATGACAAAATGGAGGAGGCCCCCAACAAGAGGAATGCACTGGCTATCCTCACGGATGATACCATTGTTGAGATCCTTTGCCGCCTCCCTGCTCGCTCCTTCTTCTACTGTAAATGTGTGTGTCGCTACTGAAAAACCTCATCTTGGACCCCAACAACCATAGGAAGTTGCCCCAGACTATGGTCGGCTTCTTCTACGACAATGAGAACTGCAATCGAAACTTCACCAACATTGTCCGTGGTGTACACCCCCGCTCATTGGAATTTTTGCCCTTCGACATTGACAATGTACCTCTCTCAGATTGCTACAATGGCCTCATCCTATGCTGGTGCCTTGGGGCTAATGGATACCACTATGCCATCTGCAATCCAATGACCCAGAAGTTCAAAATTCTACCGCCTAGCACCCATGATGTTGGCCATGCTATTGGCGAGGCTCGCTTGGCATTCGATCCAATAGCCTCCTCACACTTCCATGTGATTAAATATGTGGATGTCAACGCTGTGTGCATAGGTGTGGAGATCTACTCATTTCAAACTACAGCATGGATATATAAGGAATCTGAATGGGGCGACCATACTGATGTGATATTTTATAGACAACTAAGTGTGTTTCTTAATGGTTGTCTGTACATTATGGGGCACTCTAGGGGGTACTCTATGATAGTTGCTGTGGATATAGAGGGAAACACATGGAGGAAAATTGATAGGCCAGATGGTCTTCACCACTCCATGCATCAAGCTCATGGTCACTTGTGTGTATGTACTGTTGATGGTCCCAATGATTCCAAGCTTTCAATCTAGATCCTTGAAGACTATGGTACTAATAATTGGACATTGAAGCATACAATCATCACGTAGATCCTGTTTGGAAGGATTAATATTAGATTTGGTTGGCCAGATTTCGATGATGAGGACATAGTGATCATAGTTCACCTATAATAGAATTTGATTTCTTTGCTAGGAAGGATGAAACAATCATCGCATATAACATGGACCGCAGAAAAGTTCATGTGATCCATGTCCATGTCTTTTGGTACGGTAAATGTACCATTAAAAAGGAGTTCATCTATAGACCATACTATCTTACTTATGTACCCTTGTTCTTGGATTCATTAGCAGTGCAGTAAATAAAGCTGCAGTTGACGTATCTCTCTGTCATGCATTTTGTATGGACCAATGTTGTTTGCTTGTCTATGGATATGTTAATTTCCTCAATGATGGATGTTATTATTTTAGCTAAACTAGTGTGCCATCTTTGTTTTGTTTGCAAATTGAATTATTTGTTCGTGCTCACATGTGTTACGGTGGTGGTACAACTCCCATCGCCATTTCATCCATTAATCCAACTGTAGTAGAGTACTTATAATAATTTCTAATATTATGGGTACATGGGGTATTCTGATGAGGGCACTACAATGCACCCACCATATTGTATTACAAGGCTATGCTACTATTAAGCTAGCCAAACTCAAAATCGTAAATGACAAAGTAACAAGCATCCTAGGAAGACGAGGAAAACTACGAAGGATATTGTCAGACACATTCAAATCTACATAGGTCGGACTTTCTTACGTGTGTAATAACATTTGAACACCAATGGCTCCTCTGCTCTGCATTAGACTCAGGCGAGACTTGCAGTCGGACTATGATAGAGCTGTCTAATCCAATGCCTTTTAGGAGTACTTGTCTTCCATTAAACCCTAAGTACTCAAGAAAAGACACTAAATTACATAGTTTCGTCGAGCACACCCCAACGGAGAACCCAAAAATCCACATTTTTCCATTAGGATCACAAATGAGAGAATAAAGCTTACAACATTTTAGCCATTTCTTAGATCACTTTCCATGCAACATCAAAGTATAATATTTATTGTTTATAATAGCATAATATAATCATGTTATTAGAGTTATGAACAATTTGTTTTTAACAATGGAATATAAACATGTGATCAGAGTTACAGCGGAAATAAATATCTATTCATGACATGATGAAGCTTTAACTCTACCTATGGTGGGGCACCTTTGGTGTTCCAGCATAGCAGGTCCCAAGCCCTGGTAAAGGAGGAGGGTTGTGTTAGGTGTGGCGAGCCAATGTAAAAACTTAGCCACTTTAATGGAGATGAAACCCGAAAGAAAATCGTTGGGGCGTAACCCTCTTAGCGACGCGCCATATCGGAACCCGGGTATGGTGTTAAATGGGCAAGGGCCAGGTCATCACCCCCATGACGTGTTGTGTCATGATCTGGGCATGGTGTCAAGTGAGCAAGGATCGGGTCGTCGCTTCCTTAGTGGCGCGCTACATCGGCGCCCGGGTGTAGTGAAAAATAAGCAAGGGTCTTTGCATCTGAGTCGACGGGTGCGAAGGGTAAGGAAGCTAGTCAAACCAACTAGGATCTATTTAGGTAGTTGGAATGTAGGGTCACTTACAGGTAAGTTAAGAGAATTAGTTGATACCGCGACTAGGAGGCATGTAAATATATTATGCGTTCAAGAGACTAAATGGAAGGGTTAGAAGGCGAAGGAGGTGGACAATACAGGTTTCAAGCTTTGGTACACAGGGATAGTCACGAATAAAAATGGAGTAGGAGTTTTGATTGATAAGAGCCTCAAGAATGGTGTGGTGGGAGTGAGAACACAAGGAGATAGGATTATCTTAGTCAAGCTTGTCGTTGGTGATATGGTCTTGAATGTAATTAGTGCGTATGCCCCCCAAGTAGGCCTCAACGAGAGTGCTAAGAGATAGGTCTGGGAAGACTTAGATGGCCTGGTTAGAGCAATACCTAGTAGTGAGAAGCTTTTTATAGGAGGAGATCTTAATGGCCATGTAGGTACTACAAGCGTAGGTTTCAAGGCAGTTCATGGAGGTTTTGGGTATGGTTGTAGGAATCAGGAGGGGGAGGAAGTTCTGGACTTTGCGGTAGCTTTTGACCTGATGATAGCCAACACTTTCTTTAGAAAGAGAGAATCCCATCTAGTGACCTTTAGTTGTGGACAACACTATAGCCAGATTGACTTTGTCCTCACAAGAAGAAAGGACAAACGAGCATGGTTGGATTGCAAGGTGATACTAGGGGAGTGTGTTGTTTCTCAACATAAGCTTTTGGTGGTAGATTTTCATTTTCAGGTGCGTGCCTATAGGGATAAACAAGCTAAGATTGAAAGAACAAAGTGGTGGAAACTGAAAGGGGAGACGTCAGAGGTATTCAGGGAAAGGGTTATCAAAGAGTGCTCTTGGAAGGAAGAAGATGACATAAACAACATGTGGGAGAAGATGGCAACCAAAATTTAGAAGGTGGCCTCAGAGGTGTGTGGAGTAACCAAAGGAAGTGGAGGCGAGGCTAAAGATACTTGGTGATGGAACGAGGAAGTCCAAAGGGCTATTAAGGAGAAGAAAGAATGCTATAGACGCTTGTACCATGACAGGAGTGTGGACAACATAGAGAAGTACAAGGTGGCAAAGAAGACTGCAAAGCGAGCTGTAAGTGTGGCAAAGGGTAGAGCATACGAGGATCTTTACCAACATTTGAGTACGAAGGAAGGAGAGAAGGACATTTATAGGATGGCTAGGGTTCATGAGAGAAAGACATGGGACTTCAACCAAGTTAAGTGCATTAAGGATGAAAGGGAGCATCTCTTGGTGAAGGAGGATGAGATCCGACATCGATGGCAAGAGTATTTTGACAAATTGTTCAATGGTGAGAATATGGACACAACCTTTCAGTTGAATGACTCTTTTGATGACACCAATAGGCGCTTTGTGCGGAGAATCCAAGAATCTAAGGTCAGAGAGGCATTGAAAAGGATGAAAGGAGGTAAGGCGATTGGACCAGATGGTAACCCAATCGAGGTGTAGAGATGCCTCAGGGACATAGCTATAGTATGGCTAACCAAGCTATTTAACCATATTTTTTGATCGAATAAGATGCCTGATGAGTGGAGGAGAAGTATATTGGTACCGATCTACAAGAATAAAGGGGATATTCAAAGTCGTACTAATTACTGGGGAATTAAGTTGATGAGCCGTACTATGAAGCTATGGGAGAGAGTTATCGAGCATCGCTTGAGAGCTATAACGCGGGTTTCTATAAACCAATTTGGTTTCATGCCCGAAAGGTCAAGCATGGAAGCCATTTTTTTTAATAAGACAACTTATGGAGCGTTATAGGGAGAAGAAGAAGGACCTACACATGGTTTTTATTGACTTGGAGAAGGCTTATGATAAAATACCAAGGAATGTTATGTGGTGGGCTTTGGACCAACATAAAGTCCCAACAAAGTACGTCGGGCTCATTAAGGACATGTACAACAATGTTGTGACTAGAGTTCGAACAAGTGATGGAGACACAGATGGCTTCCCGATTATGATAGGACTACATCAAGGGTCAACTTTGAGCCCTTATTTGTTTGCTTTAGTGATGGATGAGGTCACAAGGGACACACAAGGGGACATCCCTTGGTGTATGCTTTTCATGGATGATGTAGTGCTAGTTGATGAAAGCCGGACAGGAGTGAATCAGAAACTAGAGTTATGGTGGGAGACTTTGGAGTCCAAAGGTTTTAGACTCAGTAGAACTAAAACTAAGTATATGAGATGTGACTTCGGCACTACTACTCGGGAGGAGGAAGATGTTAGTTTGGAAGGTCAAGTAGTGCCTAGGAAGGATACCTTTTGATATTTAGGATCAATGCTATAGAGGGACGGGGATATTGATGAAGATGTTAGCCATAGAATCAAAGCAGGGTGGATGAAGTTGCGGCAAGCGTCTGGTGTCCTATGTGACAAAAGAGTACCACAGAAGCTAAAATGCAAGTTTTATAGGACAACGATTAGACCTGCTATGTTGTATGGTGCAGAATGTTGGCCTATGAAAAGATGACATGTTCAATAGCTAAGTGTCACGGAAATGCATATGTTGCGTTGGATTTGCAGTCATACAAGAAGGGATCGAGTTCAGAACGATGATATATGTGATAGATTAGGGGTAGCGCCAATTGAAGAAAAGATTGTCCAACACCGGTTGAGATGGTTTGGACATGTGCAACGGAGACCTCCAGAGGCACCGGTGCGTAGTGGAATCCTAAGCCAGGATAGTAACGTGAAGAGAGGCAGAGGAAGACTGAAGTTGACTTGGGTAGAGGCAATAAAAGGAGACTTGAAAGGATGGAATATACCCAAAGACTTAGCCTTAGATAGAAGTGCTTGGAAGACAACTATTCACATGCCTGAACCTTGATTGCTTCTGATGGGTTTCAACTCTAGCCTACCCCAACTTGTTTGGGACTTAAAGGCTTTGTTGTTGTTGTTGTTGTTGTGACAGGATGAAGCTTTGGTATATAAACTATGACAACAGATTATAAAACTTCTATTTATAAAACATGTAGTGAGAGTTATAAATAAAAACTATGATCGCAGCCTAAAGGAATCCTCTCTGAGCCCACTAGGAGAGATCCACACACAAAAGTCAACTCTAGCATCTGCCTGTCACCTGCAATAGGGGGAAATAAAACCCTAAGTACTCAATTGTCCTCAGCAAGACTTACCCGACAGAAGGAAATAAAAGACTCCAAGGATATGCAAGGCTATTGGGCTTTTGGGTTTATTGCATCTACAGGAAGCATTACTAAGCGTGCATCCATATATTCAATTTTATTAGCAGTCATCATTACTTCATTAACTAACCATTCTATGTAAGCGCCTATGCTACTTTCAAGCAGGTGGTAAGCAATCAGAATCATTTTACCATCTTTCATCTTTCAGTTCTTACTATGGTGCTAGATCATAGACAAGTCATACCAGATCACCTAGTGATTTACGAACCAATGTATCCTAGCTGGATAACCTGAAACACACGCCTTGCTTGTACCCTAGGCATAAACAAGACCAACCCACTACCCTCCTGTCATGGGGTCTAGGTCTCTGTCCAAACTTGGACTCCAAGTTTCCGCTCTTGAGTCCTAGACTCAGTGCGGTGCTTAGACCTCCACCATCCTCGCCTCCAATCAGTCAGTCCAAAAAGAGCCAGAACCCATGACAAGAGAGCAACAAGCCTTCCCACGCCCATACACAAGTATGTGTTTAGGATAATAAGTCTGTGACCTACCTAGAACCCAATGCAACGGCCAGTCCTTAACCGACATAGGCGGAACAAATGCAATCTGAGCCTCACTCGAATGCCAAACCAAGTCTAGATCCAAAGTACCATTCTACCTAGTCTCCAATTATCATTCATATATATATTTCAGGTGATAATAATGTAGTAACAACAATAATATATTTCCTATCTCTCATGAGTGACATGCAATCACTCGACTTCTACCGGAGTCCTATAGCATAGCAATCTACATGATCCTATCATACTAGTAAGACTCATAAGATAAAGATATATATATGCGAGTGGGTTTCATTCAACTCCTTAAAACTTAATGCACAAACATAATATAAAGTGTAGAAAAGTAGGGGTTATGCACCGGGGCTTGCCTGGGTAACATATAACCAAAAGTTAGTATTCCATCTTGGTGACACGATCTCCAAAAGTATCTTCTCACCAGCAACTCCTGATGACTCCGTGATCCATCGTGGTCCCTATTATGGTATGCAATGCGATGCAGAGATGATGCAACAGTTAATTAACAAGGCAACAACAACTCTTAAAATAGAGTACATACTATGAACTAACAAGCTAGCTCTAATGACTAACGTACTAATCTATGTATCAACATCATCAAGAAGGGTGTCATTTCCCAACAAGTGTTTTAGTTATACAATTCCAAGGTGTTTCTTTATTTCATTTATTTGATTTACTATATATTCAAACTAGGGCTCATTTGCTATCTTAACAATTTAATTACTCTGCAGCTACAAAAAAATTACCGAGAACACCTGATAACACTTCTAGCCTACTGCGAAATTTTTAGAGCTAACACTATCACCGATTTATCACGGAAATTCCTACAAGTTTATGTCTTAATAATATTAAGCATGTTAAAATAATTAGAGCAACCCTAAAAACATACAGAACCTATGTGAACGAAATACCCTATCAGATAGATCATGATTTTTGAAACTTAACAAAATTGGTTTGGCATTTTTGTGATTTTTCTACACTTTTTGGTGGATTTATGAAGTTTCTATAAATAAGAAAAAGGAAAATGAAATTTCCTCCAGGCACTAGGCTACGTGGCCAGCCCATACCCGCAGTGGCCCACGCAGATGCGCGGCCCAAGCGGGGGCGGGGCACGTGCGCAGCCATAGGCCGTGGCCCATAGCACGGCGGTAACAGGCGTGGGCAGCCCAGGCGGCCAGGTAGGCCATAGTCCACTATGAGCAGGCCGGCCCACGGTGGGGAGCCCAGTGGTGGCGGAACCAATTTGCACCGAGGCCCATGTACTTCTAACTATTTCCACTCGCAGGTCAAAGACACTATTCAACACTATTTACTTGAGTCAAGAGATTCACCTTGGAAACCTTGGACTACTTTCTATTTGAAGACATACTCCCCCTCTCTTCACCAAAGCAGAGGAGTACACTAGCGAGCCAGCTAGCGGCAGCGGTGCCGCTGGCGATGGCACGAGCTGAGGAGAGGCGTCGGAGCATCACCGGACTCGCATGGCTCCGAAGGGGCATGGTTTGGCCAGAGGCGAGGCATGACGTCCTGACCACACGTGCACATCATGGCAGCATGGTAAATGGTGGCTCCTAGCCAATTCCTACCAGAGGGGTGGTGGCCAGGTGGCACAGCAGCTGTAGTGGACCCGGCCATGCACGTAGGCGCTGGCGGCATGGCTAGGGGCGGCCCGAGGCACCCTAGCCATGCACGCACATGGGCAGCTGCATTGGCGATGATGGCATGGCCAAAGTGGGGTGCTTTGGGGCATGGCAGCAGAGGTGGAGTGGCATAGGGCAACATGGGCTCGGGCTCGCTCGCACGCGCGGTGGCTGGCGATGGGAGCAGCCATAGGCACTTGCAATGGGTCGAACCCACACACAACGGCATGTAGTGGCTGTGAGAACAACAAGTTATAGGCAGGGCACGGTGGCCGGTGAGGGTCAATCGGAGAGACGTGTGAGGTCCATGCGGAACTCACGGCGACAGCGCGTGGCCAGGGTCTCCACGACAGGTAGAGCGCGGCTAGCAAAGCTTCGATGTCGTCCATGGCATTCGCGAGCAGTAGAGGGAGAAGCAGAGTGGGGAGGGCGATAGCAGTAGCTCGCTACGGTGGCCATGGCGTGTGCTTAACTCGGTAGAGGCAAGCAAAGGGAGAGACCGAGAGAGTGAGAGAGAGAGCAGAGGCGAGGACAATAGCTCGGTCTTGGCTTAATGGCGCACGAGGCAGCAGACAGGCAACATGGCAAGGATGTGGGTAGGAGCAGAGCCATGTGCTGCCCTCGTCAGTAGACGCAAGGACCGAGCAGGCCATGTAGGTTAAATGAACGGCTATGAATGATGCTGAATGTTGGTTCATGAATGAGCACCAGATTGAATTCGCAGCGCGTTCTAACAAAGTTCGGCAATTTCTACAAGAGTGTCATGACACCCATTGCCACCTTGACCTACACCATTCTCAAGTACTCATTTTGACGCAACTGACGGTGCAAAAACATGAATTTGGTGCTTAGGAAATTTTGTGGATAATTAAATGTCGAAGTAGCATTGTCGGTCATCTTTTCAGACTTAAAAGGAATTCAAGGTTCCAGTTAGAACTAACACTCCCTAGCACTATTGGTTGAATTTTTAAATGGTCAAAACTTTACCAAACCTCATTAACAACCATTTCGTGACATAGCACACACTTTATACCAAACAATAGAACCAAAACATCAGGGCATTAGTTAACTATTTTGCATTTTAAAAATCACCAAAAAGTGTACTTTCAACACAACTTCAATTTTTTGCCGATTCAACAAAAATGGCTAATTTTAATTTCCAATTTGATTTTTGAGCTTCCAAGAACACTAATTAACAACCTTTACTTCCCAAACATTAATGTTGCATTTTCATCTACAAAACTTGTACTTCAATTTTTATTTAAGTTCTAATACAAGTTATGTTTTATTCTAGTTTATAGAATTCGCTTTTCGTGCCAACAATTAAAACTACTTTTCTTATTTTCTTGTTAGAATTTTCATTATCGCATTTGATTAAACTAACTCACTATACTTATAGATCTATTTCTCTGGCCATAATCTCAGTGCTTAGTGGACTCGTAACACCAGAGGTGTTACATGGACTTTCTTATGTGTGCAATAATATTTCAACACCAATGTCTCCTCTGCTCTACATTACACTAAGGAGAGACTTGCTCCTCACTCCAAGGTTCTTGCAAGTTCAACAAACATCGACAAAGACACTAATGCAATAAAAAACAAATAGAAGCCAAATGACTTGAGCTACACCATGCTCAATAGATTGTAAGTGCGAGACTTGCGTCGGCTGCTAAAATTGTAATGGTTGTCACATGTACCTTCTTTAGATTTGTTTCCTTAGGGAGCCACATAGGTATTTAAATTTACTATGCACGCAAGAAAGTCCCAGCATCATAAATCTTTCTAGGCTAGACACATCTCATGTTATATATGGAAACTATTTTTGTATGAGTACTTTCATTGAATCCCTAAAGAAAACAAATAAAATTGAAACAAAACAACAGAAAAGTAAAGGCAAAAACAATATTCTAAACTTGTTCAGATGAACTCCTCGCTGCATGGTTCTTTCAAATTCAACAAATTTTATCAAAGACATGGGTTGGCTTCAACAGAGATCAAAGGCATTCATGAATGTTTAACATATTATAGATCAGATCAAAGACAAATAGAAAGAAATCTATAGCAAAAAGCAACCAACAGGGTGTACAAACTAGCTACAAAATGACCAAAGGACATGAGCTACACCAAGCTCAATAGAGTTTAACCCATCTAAGGCCTTGTTTGGATGCGTACATATTCATCTTGATCCACATGTGTTGAAGTGGATTGGAGTAGAATTAAACTAAATTCCATTCCACTCCACTCCAACACATGTGGATTGATGTGGATACACATGCATCCAAATAAGGCCTGATACAAAGTTCAACAAAAGTTAACACCAACATGCAAATAAGAGTTCACATATTTTGTAAGGGCATCCCATAGATCAAACTTATTCATGGCTACTAATACTACTGATATGTCCCACAGATCAAGGGTCGAGGTTGGCATTCAAGATCTCATCCACATCCACCTTCAGTAAGACGGCATTGGCAGATGGCTCAACACTCTTGATTAGATTGGCAATGTCATCGTCCATTGAATGTGGTGGAAAACCCTGCTTCACCACTCTAAGGTTCACCACTGTGCAAATCTAAAGCTAGGCAGCAGCCAGCGCCATGGTCGCCCCCTAACGAATGACTTCGATCACCACAGCTCGAATTCAGGCTGGCCGGGCATGGAGGTGCTCCTCTACGGTGAATAGATTATCTACTCTTCCAATGGGGAAGGCCGCATTACAGGCAGCTAGCATAGACATCTATAGGGTGTCGACCCATGTTCTTAGTACCACAACAAGGTTCATCATGTGTTAGGCCTTCTGCTATGCGATCACCATGTCGGCTCATGCTAGGGAGGCCAGATTCTTGGAAGCTTAAAGTGCATCGCACGTGGCATCTAGCTCACCACATAGCATCCTAGTGTATGGCCTGGTCGATGACATATCCACTTGGGCCTCAAGGTAATCCTTCAATAATTGATGGTTGCTTACGTTGTCTGAGGATTCACGCTCTTCTGATGATTTGCCCACTTTAGAACTAGAGGGCTGTGTGGGGACAAACGGGCTTGGTGGTAGCAAGCGGCGACGGAATGACTCTCCGGCACCACCGGGGGAAAGCCCCATGACCTAGGATGGTGCCACCATGGAGAAAGTGCTGCACAATATAAGCCAAATTCAAGCCCATGTAGGATAAGGGGGAGAGCAATCTGATTGAGAAGGCAAACAACTTTTACCGAACTGACTGGCGCAACATGGCACGGAATCACGGGTGGCTACCCTCATTGGGGGATGCCTCCATAGGGCTACTTTCCATGCATGACCATTGTCAACATAGAATTTCATCCCGTGCTGAGGACACACGTAGCAAGCCGAAAGGGTCTACTCGATGGAGCAGATCTGCCTAGCTTCAGTGCAGGGGTGGTCGATCCTGCATAATCCTCTCGAGGCATGCCAGTCAATTTGACCCTGCAATTGACAAGGAGAGAAAGTTCATCAGTAACTAAGGGCGGAACTTGCCGATGTTGCCAGACAGTCCCGAATGTACGGCTGTGAGAGCCAATATGAAAGGAAATCGGCTAAATAGCCAATTCCAGTATATTCATGAGAATAAGTCAGTTAGAGCTCATGGGGTTGTGTGAAGAGAATCGATTATCATTCAGGATAAACATCATTTAAACAAATATTAATCAATGGCAATAAGATATCAATGATGATCGGTCCATGCTAAGCCAATGATTACGAGTAACCAAACTCCTTTTTATATAAAGAAACAATTCAACATCACTTAATCCTTTAATAAAGATAAATCTAATGAACATGTTAGATCTCATCTATCGCCGTGACTAGTGGGCATGTGGTAGAATCATGCAGGCCGTAGAAACAACAATAGACTCAATGACCCTAACTCATTACTTATATCAGTGGGGCATGAGGCATAATCATGCAGGCCGTAATACAATAACAAGATCATGGGGCTAACACATCTTTCAACTTATCTCTACTTCAATGATCTCGTGATGTCAACTGTTTGTGAAAGCATTTGATATCGGCTAAACAGCCGGTTCAGGCATATCGCATAGTTATAGTCATGTTTTCTCAGGAACGGGTCTATCAACCAACGATCCCACTCCATGGTGCCAATAGTGGGGTGAGAGGTAGAATCCCATAGGCTGTGATGACGGGCCATAAAACAGTTCTCGCTAACCGATAGATGTACTCAAGATCAAACATGCCTTAACCACACGCTATGCACGATTAAGATTGATGGAAACAACCGATAAAAACATAACTCATCGCTTAAGATGAAGATTAGATCAGTTCTAGACTAGCAAACAATGAGTTAAACAAGATATAAGGCCGATCCAGATCAATCTCAATCGGGCAGTGATATTGTTGTAATTAGATAAATAATGAAAGCAATAAGCAATATCGGTAACTTAATGAATCTACCAAAGACTGTCACTCTAAGATAGAGCCGATAACTTGACCTTGATCCAATTCAAGCAGTGGGGTGTGAGGTAGAATCACACAGGCCATACTTGAATTAGGCAAGAGTCAATAACTAGCTTATACCAGAGCCACAGTGGGGGTCGACCGGATCGATGCAGCCATACGAACAGAGGTATAAACCATGACGGTACTTACAACAAGCAGTGGAGGTCGACTCGATCGATGCAGCAGTACTTGCCAAAGAACTCATTGAGATCTACTCTACTCCTACTCCTAAGGGGTGGCCAGAGTTGAAAAAAGTAATTGACTTGTATTTGATTGATTGATTGCGTCTTACAATAGTCGGGGTTTGGTATTTATACCCGGAGCCTAAACATGAATCCTACTCGAGCACAATTTGTTACAATCTTTGGCATAAAATGAAAATATTCCTAATTTAAGATAACTTGGACTATAATCTTTCCCTTTTTGTAGAGTCCAACACATTTTTGTCCTAGCGTCGAGCGTAGCCTTTGTCGTTATCTGCTGGCGCTGTCTGAAGAAAGCTGATTCCTAGATTTTGCATTTGAATCAACTGTTTCTGATCCATCTGCAACTGATCCCTTGATGATACGATCTTGGGAGCTTCTAGGTCCCTATGACTCTCCTTCCAAATTTTGGTGTAAACACATGCCCCCCAATTTTGGGACAAAAGAAATTTTGTTCCAAAATTACCTTGTCTGTGCTCCCGATAGGCCCGTAGCCATGGGCAAGGAATCTTGACCTGGGGTCTACTACTCATCGCCATCCATATCAACTCATGAGCCCATGCTTTAAAACTTTTTTAGAGCATTATTGCTTCATGGGCGTTTTGGATTCATCCTTCCAAGCCGGCTATAAAAATGGCTATCCGACCTTGGTGAGAGCAAACTCAATGATTCAGCCATGTTCCACTTCTATCTGCCTCCTCGGGTGTTTCCGATCCCGCTGGATCCTCCGTGGTTTGTCCTTTTGCTATGTAGATCTTGAGCGGTTAGGAGAATTCTTGTGCATAGGGCGATTGTGTCGCTCATTGCGTCCTGTCGAGCAAGAGGATCAGCTATTGCAATTAGGAGAATTCTTGTGATATCACTTGAGTCTTCTCTCCATGCTCGCAAAGTTGTCCTAGTGTTTGCAAGGGCTAAAATGTGTGGACACCTTCCCCTTGTTTACTCCACTGAATGCCCACTGGGAAAGCCACAGGCTTCTTCCCCAAAGTTTTCTGATTTCTCAAAAAATCGGTTGAATTTATGTTTAGGCGGGCGATTTCTTCTCTCCTTGGGCATAATGTTAGCAATGGGCCAACATCAACTCGCCTCGTGATGGACTTTGGCCTTGTTGGGGCCCAGACTCCCTTCAATCCAAAAAGAACTAGATAGGATAATCTCTGGTAAAATCTTCAAATCTTTTTTAGATCTTTTGTAATTTGAGGAAGCAATAAGTCCGAATTTGTTATTTCTTCATTATCCATCTCCTAAACTTTCAGAGTGCCGTTCCGCTTCTATTTCTATTTCCAACCTCACACCCTTGGCGAAATCTATCTTCTCGCCTTCCTGGGCTATATAAATGGGCCTCGACAGTTGATCTAAGGATAACTCACTTTGCCTCAAACCTTCTGCACCCTTAGCATAGTTCCTTCTTTTCCGTAAGTTAGAGATCATGGAGAACAGCAAGAGGTTTCCTGAGAAGGTCTTCATCGGGTCTACATCATCGTGTCAGCGCCTTCATCGTCAGGAGGGTATATCCCATGATGCCTCCGCTGCCTCGGGGAACAGGGCCAACTTCATTCAGCCTTCAAGGCCTTCCTCGTCGATGGCTTGCCACCAGCCCCCTTGCCATGAAATGAGGCAGATTCATAATGACGATCTGCTTGCCTCCATTGATTGACATGGCCAGAGTCTCACTGAGTGTTTATCCCTTGTAGAGTCAGCCCTAGCCATGGTTCGATGCTGATCACCTCCTATGGTCGATTCGGTGGAGGATAGGTTGGCTAAGGCCGAGGCTAGAATTGCGGGTGAGATACTTGTCGTAACCTCTGCTTCTTTTCAATTTTGTCTCTGAGACTCTAATCACCTCCCCTTTTTATATAAAGAAACAATTCAACATCACTTAATCATTTAATAAAGATAAATCTAATAAACATGTTAGATCTCATCTATCGCCATGACCAGTGGGGCATGAGGCAGAATCATACAGGCCATAGAAACAATAATTGACTCGACGACCCTAACTCATTACTAATATCAGTGGGGCATGAGGCAGAATCATATAGGCCATAATATAATAACAAGATCATGGGGCTAACACATCTTTCAACTTATCTCTACTTCAATGATCTCATGATGTCAACTGTTTGTGAAAGCATTCGATATCGGCTAAACAGCCGGTTCAGGCATATCGCACAGTTAAAGTCATGTCTTCTCAGGAACGGGTCTATCAACCAACGATCCCCACTCCACGGTGCCAATAGTGGGGTGAGAGGTAGAATCCCACAGGCTGTGATGACGGGCCATAAAACAGTTCTCGCTAACCGATAGATGTACTCAAGATTGAACATGCCTTAACCACATGCTATGCACGATTAAGATTGATGGAAAACAACCGATAAAAACATAACTCATCGCTTAAGATGAAGATTAGATCAGTTCTAGACTAGCAAACAATGAGTTAAACAAGATATAAGGCCGATCCAGATCAATCTCAATTGGGCAGAGTGATATTGCTGTAATTAGATAAACAATGAAAGCAATAAGCGATATCGGTAACTTAATGAATCTACCAAAGAGTGTCACTCTAAGATAGAGCCAATAACTTGACCTTGATCCAATTCAAGCAGTGGGTATGAGGCAAAATCACATAGGCCATCCTTGAATTAGGCAAGAGTCGATAACTAGCTTATACCAGAGCCACAGTGGGGGTCGACCGGATCGATGCAGCCATATGAATAGAGGTATAAACCATGACGGTACTTACAACAAGCAGTGGAGGTCGACCGGATCGATGCAGCCGTACTTGCTGAAGAACTCACCGAGATCTACTCTACTCCTACTCCTAAGGGGTGGCCGGAGCCAAAAAAGTAATTGACTTGTATTTGATTGATTGATTGCTTCTTACAATAGCCGGGGTTTGGTATTTATACCCAGAGCCTAAACATGAATCCTACTCAACCTTTGGCATAAAATGAAAACATTCCTAATTTAAGATAACTTGGACTCTAATCTTTCCCTTTTTGTAGAGTCCAACACATTTTCATCCTGGCGTCGAGCGTAGCCTCTGTCGTTATCTGTTGGCGTTGTCCGAAGAAAGCCGATTCCTAGATTTTGCATCTGAATCAACTGTTTCTAATCCACCCGCAACTAATCCCTTGATGATACGATCCTAGGAGCTTCTGGGTCCCTATGACTCTCCTTCCAAATTTTGGTGTAAACAACCATGGATGAAGAACCTGGATCTAGGGCCAACGATCCTTGGGACATTGTCATGCCCACGTCCACCTATTGAGAGAGTAGGCAATTTCCAAATACTAGTTAAATTAAGCAGCATGAGCACAAATACTAGTGTGAGCATTGCACACATACTCTAGTTAAATGAAGATAAACAACATGAAGAGTGGTGATTGTCGGTGTTTTGAGTTGCCACCAACAAGTAAATTTCTAATATTGCACGTCTAGTTCGGATGGTGTGCTAAGAGGACACGAGGTTTATACTGATTCAGGTAGAATGTCCCTACGTCTAGTTCATTACTGCTGCTCATGTTACTAGCACTGAAAGTTCATAGTAGGGGTTACAAATGATTGACAGGGGGACATGTCCCAATTCTTTGGTGAGAGGAATGAATGGGTGTAGAGTGCTTGGTATCTTCTTGACTATGTGCTTATGTCTTCTAATCGGTCTAGGATTCGAGTCTGAATCGGTGTGATGTGTTTCGATGCGATCGATTTGAGTCGAGTCAAGTCGAGTCCCCTTATGGGATGCCTTGCTTTCCCTTTTATAGGCCAAGGGAAGGCATGGGTTACAGTAGAGGGAAAAGAGGAGAATGAGAAGGAGAAGAAGTCCTTTAGGATCACTGGGTCCTTTTCCTTCATGTGAGGCCCGCTGACCCTGTTGATGTCAACAGGGATAGCTCCTCATAGTGGCCCTGTTCGTCACTAGCACCATGTGTAGGCGTTGTCCCCCGATCATGGCGTTCCACTCCGTCTCGACGGACATCATGGTTAACTAATACGCCTATTAGTGCCCGTACAAGGGTTAAGCAGAACAACACTGGTACACCCAATGCTATTCTTGATGTGAATCCCTAGGTATGGCCCATCATGGCCACAAGTTACATCGAGGCATGTCGGTCACCTCCCTGGTGTCAAAGCTTTGACCCAGGCCCATTTGCTAGGACCTGTAGTGGTTGGCGGTGGTATGGGTCTCCGTTGAGTGAGATGGAGCCTACGGCCTCAAGGTCGGGCGAGGCGGAGTCCTCCCCTAGATGTTGGGTGATGCGAAGTGTAGACCCAAGGGTCGGGCAAGGTGGATCCCATGGCCTCGAGGTCAGGCGAGATAGAGTCCTCCCATAGAGGTTAGGCAAGGTGGAGCGCAGACCCAAGGGTTGGGTGAGGTGGAGCATAGACCCAAGGGTTAGGCGAGGTGGAGCATAGACCTAAGGGTCAGGCGAGGTGGAGTGCAGACCTAAGGGTCAGACGAGGCAGAGTGCAGACCCAAGGGTTGGGCAAGGTGGAGCCTATGGCCATAGGGTCAGGCTAGACGGAGTCTTCCCCCAGAGGCCGGGCGAGGTGGAGCGTAGACCCAAGGGTCGAGCAAGGCAAAGCGTAGACCCAAGGGTCGGGTGAGGCAGAGTGCATACCCAAGGGTTGGGTGAGGTAGAGTGTAGACCCAAGGGTTGGGTGAGGTAGAGCCCGTGGCCTTAGGGTCAAGCGAGACAGAGTCCTCTCTAGAGGTCGGGTGAGGCAAAGAGCAGACCTAAGGGTCGGGTGGGTCAGGTGAGGTGAACCACAGACCCAAGGGTCAGGTGAGGTGAAGCGCAGACTCAAGGGTCAGGTGAGGTGGAGCATAGACCCAAGGGTGAGGTGAGGCAAAGCTCGCAACCTTGGGGTTGAGTGAGACGAAGTCCTCCCCCAAAGGTTGGGCGAGGCAGAGCCCGTGGCCTCAGGGTTGGGTGAGGTAGAGTCCTCCCCAAAGGCTGGGTGAGGCAGAGCTTGTGCACTTGGGGGTCAGTTGGAGTTGTAGTCGCACCCTTGACTGCTTAGATGAATCAATGTTGATGGTTATTAGCTCCTCCTCTTTAGGTACCCTAGTATTGATCCTCGACAGTAGCCCCCAAGCCTGTGGAGTAGTAGAATACTCCTTCGAAGGCTTTTCCGAATGGGAGGACTCTGAAGGCCTTTTCCTTCTTTTGTTGCCCACAGTGTGACCTAGGGATGGTGATTCCCTTTCATCGAGATCAGACCCCTCGGGGTATAGCCATGAGGTTTGGTGGGTTGAAAAAGGTCCTTCCCTAATTTTGACCCCTTCAGGGGTCTACCATTTTGTGACCATGTGTTTGGTCTCCTTACGAGCCCAACTTTCCTCAAGCCCCCACACGTAGCTAGAGTCTAGTCAAGGGCAGGCTTGTCTTTTTGACTGTCACCATATCCACAGTTTCCGCAATCAGTGAGGCTGAGCCATGCCATGATTTTCCTCTATGGATGAGCCACGATGCTCAATGAGTTGTTAGCTAGCTAGTCCAAGTGGGGCCTGGACATCTTGTTCGTGGGGATTTAGCTTGGGTCAACTAGTGACTGACTCTAGACCCTTGGCAGTCAATCCATATAGTTCTCGGGTCCATTCGATCGGTCTCGAGGGCCTTCTGCCTTTCTTTTTGAGGGAGCATGGGCTGAGATGCCAACGATGCTCGTGCGCCTAGGTACTGGCCATTACTGGGCCTATCCCTTTCCACCTCTCACCCTAAAGGTGTCTAGAGTGGTTTGTCAAAGCCATCGATGGGCCGCCCCGTGAACTCCTAGGCCTAGTTGGGCCATAGAGATGCTTTTAGATCTGTATTCCTTTTACTCATGACGAGTCGTGGCCTGTCCGGAAAGGCAAAATGTCCAGTGAGTTTTCTACGGGAACGTATAGAGATTGTATGCACATGTCCCACGGTGGGGCATTGTGGCAGATCATGGCAGGTGCGGAGATTTAGGGCGACGGTTGGTTTCCTCACATCCATTGCCCTATAAAACCAAAGGGTTAGCCCCTAGGGTTCCATACCTTGCGTCCTTGCCTCCGTAGCCATGACCACTACCACCAATCACCTAGGGTTCCTTGTCTCTGCATCCCCACTGCCGTCAAGCCCACATCCAACCATCCCCACCTCTAATGGATCCGTTGTGCCATTCTGACATCACCTTCCAGTGTATGGAAGGGCCTTGTCCATCGTGGTCTTCTCTATGCACAGACCTCGGCCGAGGAGTGGCTGCTACCCAGCGAGGAGGATCTACCATCACCACCCAATGGCTACATAGTGTCGTTTTCCCACTTCCATGAGCATGGGTTCGTGACCCTTGCCCAAATATTTCTTCAGGGGCTGCTACACTACTACAAGATCGAGCTATAGCATCTCAACACTAATAGGATCCACCAAATGGCGGCGTTCATCACCCTGTGTGAGGGATTTATGGGGATCAACCCCCACTTTGTTCTATGGAGGTACTTCTTCACCATCATCCTCTAGAAGAAAAGGGAGAAGAGCGATAGGTAGGAGCTGCACATGCCGATGGGTGCGCTGGCATCCAACTCTGGAACAATTGGGTCGGCGAGTACCCACCGATGCGGCTATCGACATCCAACAAGGGGTGACATTCATTGTGGTTCTACCTCAAGTTTAACTCTAGAACAACTAGGTCGGTGAGTACCCACCCTCTATCAGAGTTCACCGAACGCCTGATCGAATAGGCCTTGGAGTCATGAAGGAAGTGGGGCATTCCTAAGAAGGATAAGAAGAAGATCTAGGACCACATCACCACCATCCACATCCTAAAGGAGAGTGGCCTAAAGGGGTTGGGCATCAGCGAGGCCTACCACACAAGGAGGGTGGTGCCATTGATGATGTGCGTGCTCCTGCTATATGCGATGGCGCTCGGGGCATCATTCAATGGAACAGAGCTTGCTGAGGGAGCACTCCCCTAATCTGAGGTTGCACAACGCATTAAGGAGGTGATGGAGCCTTTGTGGGATGACACAGGCGCCCGCTCGATTTTGTCTACCCGATGCTGAGACATCCTCCAATGTGGGCAGAACTAGGCCATGTCATCTTTGTAAGTTTCCCCTCCTCATACCTCCTCTTCAATTGATTTCCTGACCTCTTGATACTAACTTTGAGAGGGACGGTACTAGCCAAGGGACCTCATCTTTATGGATCACCCGATGCCATTACCGAGGGATTCGTCCATGAGGGCGGTGAATCATGCCGAGGGTGAGCTGCTAAGGAAGGCAAAGGAGGACAAGGGGAAGAAGTAGTGGAAGCTGTAGGCGTGGGAGTGAGGGGAGAACACCGACAACGACAATGATGATGATGATGGAGACAACGATGAGGTAGTCGATGACATCAAGTGGGACGACCTAGAGAATGAGGATGTGCTGACAGGTATCAGTTTGTTCTTGTAGGAGTTAGGACCCTTCCCATTCCATGGAGGGGAGGGCACATCCGGTGAGCTAGCATAGACGGGTCGTACCGTCAGCCTACCTTATAAGCCATCAGGGGCGGGCGGCTCTATTGCCATGCTCGAGGTGCCAGTGGAGGTGGGTGCCTCTGCCATCACACCCCAAGATCCAAGGGGAGCAAGCCTCTCTTCCTAGGAGAAGGGGGCGTGCTTGAAATAGCCTCGTCCCAATGAGGTAGAGCAGAGGTTGGGGGGTTCACCCCCGAAATGTATCCACCACCCGATGGCACTAAGGTAAGTCATAAGCTCCTCTATTTTTCTCCATTTTGATTGGATTTCATCATGACTTATGCTTTTTGTCTCTTGTAGCATTGGGAGGCAGCGTAATCCTTTGGTGCTAGTGCCAAACAAGAGCATCGCCCTTCAAGCGAGGCGGCAGCCATCGGCTGGCATCACACCCATTTCGGGTGGGAGCGGAGCTAGCTTGACTGTGTCACCGGCTAGTCAGGCACCACCCATGGTGGCGCTCGTGCCCTCAGCAGGATGGGCAGACACAGGGGCTCATGGGACGCCTTCAAAGGTCATGGAATAGCTGGTGATGGCGGCAATATCGCTACCAACGATAGGCCAGATGGGGCTGCCAACCGTGCTTGTGGCACCGATAATGGTGGGCATGATGCAGTTGGTTACAACCCCGCCAACATAGGCAGAGGTGGTGGCTATGATAGGTGGGTCATAGCTAGGCGCTATCATGGCGACGCCTAAGGAATCAGCATGAGCCACACCATCAACAGCCCAGGTGATGGCATCTGGCATGGGTCGGACAGAGGGGTGGGTCGGACAGAGGGGGACGTGGCCAAGGGGTCCCTAGAGGTTGTAGTGCTTGGAGAGGAGTTAGCATCCATACCGCTGACCCCTTTCGTCACTAGAGGGAGTGTCCCAGCAAGAAAATCACGACGAGAAGGGTCAGCAGCGATCAGAGCTGGTGGGGAGCCGTCCCTAGCCCTAACGTCGATGGGTAGTGACTTGCCTGCATAGGGCGAGCCCCTGCTCTGGTTGGCGAGTCCGAAGGATCTAACATCGATGCTCTCCACTCTCGATTATGCCACAGAGAGCATGGAGTAGGAGAGCCTCGACATGGGGGTTGTGTCCATGCTCGAAGCCCTAGACCACGCCAGAGGTGCCTTTGCACGATGTTGTCATTCCCTCTAGCTAGGTATTCGCTTGACCCTACTTCTCACCCTTTTCTTTCTTTATATATTTTTGTATTTTGACCATCATCTCCTTTCAATCCCTTATCGCTCGTAGCCAAGGGAAGTCTCGGTTCCATCATGAGCAAAAGGAAACCTAGGACCACCTCACCAAGGAGGCGTGGCTATACGGGTAGGTCACCGCTTAGCTTATTGTCACCTAGCAGAGGATGGACAAGCTAACTCCCCTTACCGAGGAGGCAGACAGTCTTCGGTCACCGTTGGCCAAGGCCTATCGACATGCTGACGAGGCTAAGAGGGCATTCAAGGCCCTATCAATGAGATCACAAAGGGATGATAAGGAGGCCTCCAAGGTCAGGAAGGAGCAGGATGAGCTGCTACAGAAGGACGCCTAGACCTACCAATAGATCCTTGACCTTCTGGACAAGGTTGAGAAGGAAAGGGAGCTAAAGCTAGGGGCCGAGGAGAAGCTCGTGGCCCTAGAGAAGATGGTGAGTCTAGATGCCATGGTGATCGCATGGCTGTGCAAGGAGCAGGATGAGCTGCTCCAAACCATGGAGAGGCTTCGTTCGAAGCGTGGCGTGGCTCACGAGGAGCATGACCAGGCCCTCCAAGAGCGTGACCATGCCTGCCAAGAGCACGTTGACACATAGCAGAAGGTCGGCTCCCTCTAGGCCAAGCTTGAAAACACGACAACCCAGAAGCTAGAGGCCGAGAGCATCTCTGCCAAGCTGGCCATGGACCTCACCAAGGCGAGGAGGAATCTTTAGGCAGAGAGAGATGAGCTCGGTATCCTAAGCGTCGCCCTCAAAGTGGTCTACAACAACCTTGAGGTGGTGTGGTTGGAGGGGACCGCTCACTCATGGCCCATGACGTCGAGATCCTAGCTCGGGTGCGCCAGCTCAAGAGGAATGCCCTTAGCGCTAGGGTTAATCAATCCTTCACGATTGCTTGTTCTCATTATGGGGATAGCATCGACCTAGAGACGATGAGCCATGGCTTTGCGCCTAGCTATGAAGCCCATGAGCTGAAGGAGATGGAGACGGTGGTGGATCCCCTTTTGCAGGACCTGGCGAACAGAATAGAGAGCATAGTTCTCCCATGGAGGGGTTAGTTAGGTCAGGCAATCATTCATGTAACAAGCGAACAAGCTCCGACCCCTCTGTACTATCCAAACAAACTTATCATTTTGTTTTATTTGATCGAATTTGTTTTTCCTCCCTTTTTATGTGTGAAAAGGGGTTCATGTGTTTTGACCCTTCTGTTTGTTAAGACCATAGGGCCTGAGGTGTAGGAGGGAAACTCTGATCACACTGGTAAGTGTCGACATGAAATTTTATCCCGCGCCGAGGACACGTGTAGCAAGCCAGAAGGGTCCGCTCGATGGAGCTAGAGATCCACCTAGCTTCAGCGCAGGGGTGGTCGATCCTACACACTCCTCCTATGATGTGCTACTCAATTTGACCTGCAATTGATAAGGAGAGAAAGCTTATCAGTAATTAAGGGCGGAACATGCTGGTGTTGCCAAACAGTCCCGAATGTGCGGCTCTGAGAGTCTATATGAAAGGAGATCGACTAAATAACCGATTCTAGCATATTCATAAGAATAAATCGGTTAAATCTCATGGGTTGTGTAAGAAGAATCAGTTATCATTCAGGATGAATATCATTTTTAGACAAATATTGGTCAATGGCAATAAGATATTAATAATAATTAGCTCATGCTAAGCCGATGACTGCAAGTAACCGAACTCCTTTATAAAAGAAATGGCTCATCATCATTCAACCATTTAATAGAAATAAATCTAATGAACATATTAGATCTCATCTATCGATCTGACTAGTGGGGCATGAGGCATAATCATGCAGGTCATAGAAACAACAATAGACTCGACGACCCTAACTTATTACTAATATCGGTGGGGCATGAGGCAGAATCATGTAGGCCATAATATAATAATAAGATCATGGGGCTAACACATCTTTCAACCTATCGCTACTTCAATGATCTCGTGATGCAAACTATTCATGAAAGCGCTCGATATCGGCTAAAATAGCCGATTCAGGCATAGCGCATAGTTAAGGTCATGCCCTCTCAGGAACAGATCTACCAAATAACAATCCCCACTACACGGTGCTAATAGTGGGGTGTGAGGTAGAATCACACAGGCCATGATAACGGGCCATGGAACGGTTTTCGCTCACCAATAGATCTACTCAAGATTAAACATGCCTTAACCACATGCTATGCACGATCAAGATTGATGTAAAATAGCCGATAAAACATAACTCATCATTTAAAGTGCAGATTAGATCAGTTTAGATTAACAAATGATGGGTTAAAAAATGATATAATGCCGATCTAGATCAATCCCAATCGGGCGAAGTGATATTGCTGTAATTAAATAGATAATGGAAGTAATAAGCAATATTGATAACTTAATGAATCTATCCAAAGGAACGTCACCCTTAGATAGAGCCGATAACTTGACCTTAATCTAGTTTGAGTAGTGGAGGTCAACCGGATCGATGCAGCCGTACTTGAACTAGACAAGAGTCAATAACTAACTTATACCAAAGTCACAGTGGAGGTTGACCAGATCGATGCAGTCATAGTTGCTAAAGAACTCGCCGAGATCTACTCTACTCCTACTCCTAAAGGGTGGCCACAGCCAAAAAAAGTAAGTAACTTGTATTTGATTGATTGTGTGTCCTTTACATTAGCCAGGGTTTGATATTTATACCCAGGACCTATGCATGACTCATGTCTAAGCACGACTCATCACAATTTTTGACCCTATAGAGAACATTCCAAACTTAAGATAACTTGGACTCTAATCTTTCCCTTTTTGTAGAGTCCAACATGCCTCGTCCTGGCTCCGATCATAGCCTTTGTCATTATCCGCTGGCGCTATCTGAAGAAAGTCGATTCCAATTTTGCATCTGAATCAGCTGGTTCTGATATGCACGCAATTGATTCCTTAATGACATGATCTTGGGAGCTTTTGAGTCCCTATGACTCTTCTTCCATATTTTGGTGTAAACACATGCCCCCTAATTTTGGGATAAAAGTAATTTTATTCTAAAATTATCATGTCGGTGCCCCCGATAGGTCTGCAGTCATGGGTAAAGAATCTTGATCTGGGGTCTACTATTTGTCACCACCTATGTTAGCTCATGAGCCCCTGCTTCATAACTTTTGTGAGAGCATCATTACTTCATGGGCACTTGGATCAATCCTTCTAGGCCAGCTATAAAATGTCTATCCGACCCTGGTGAGAGGACTTCAACAATTTAGCCACGTTTCTCTTCTATATGCCCCCTCGAGTGCTTCTGACTCCGTCAGACCCTCCATGGTCTATCTTTTTGACATGAAGATCTTGAGTGGTTAGAAGAATTCTTGTGCATAGGGTGATTGTGTCTCCCATCTTAGCACCTTGTCGAGCAAGAGAATAAGCTACTATGGTTAGAAGAATCCTTGTGATGTTGCTTGGGTCTTCTCTCCATGCTCGCAGAGCTGTTCTAGTGTTTGCAAGGGCTAAAATGTGTGGACACCTTCCCCTTGTTTGCTCATTCAAATGCCCATTGGGAAAGCCACAAGCTTCTTTCCAGTGGTTTCCCAGTCACCGAGAAATCCACTGGGCATCTGTTAGGTAGGCAGTTTTTCCCTTCTCTATTATAATTTTATTAGCGGGCCGATGTGATTTGATTTATGATGACTTTTGGCCCTGTTGGGATTCAAACTCCCTTCAATCCGAAGAAATCTTGGTGGGCTGATTGCTGGTCAACGTAAATCTTTTGTATCCATCCTCAATATTCTGCAACTTGGGGAAGCAATGAGCCCAAATCTGTTATCTCTTCGTTATCCTTTCCCTGAATTCCTAGAGCGTTGATCCGTTTCCGTACCTGATTTCAATTTCACACCCCTGGCGAAATCTATCTCTTTGCCTTCCTGGGCTATATATATGGGCCACGGCTAGGGATCGAAAAATAACTTGCTTCATCTCAAAGCTTCCATGTCCTTTGTGTAGTTCCTGCTCTTCCACAGGTTTGAGATCATGGAGAACAGCAAGAAGTTTGTTGAGGAGGCCCTCAACTGACCTGCATCATCACGTCAGCACCTTCATCATTAGGAGGGTACAACTCATGGTGCCCCTACTACCTCGGGGGATAGTTCTGGGGGTTTGCCTACACAACATCCCGAACCGTGTTAGGGAGGTCGCTTTGCATGGTGTCCACCATGGTGCCGCCATGGCATTGGCTTCTGTGCAAGTCCATTCTGGCCACGAGCTTTGATTCCTTCCCCATGGTTTTCTAGCCGCGGCGCACCCTAGGGATTATGAATGCCTGATTAAGGATTTCTTTAGTGCTGCCAACTCCGTAGCCTTTATCTCTTAGGCCAAAGATATAGTAGCCAAAGTGTTTTCCAGCCCATAGTTTATAATAGGTGATATTAGCAAACAATTTCTCTGTCTTAAGTGATTTTTCCTTTTGTTTTGTACTTCATACTATATGCATCACTTTGTCTGTGTTTTCTTTGCTCCTATGGGTGATACACATTATACCAACTTTTACCCCTCTAGGTTTATCTTCGTACCAGAAGTGATACCCTTCTGGTATCGGCTATTAGAGCTGACAACCGAGCAAATTGGTTGTCAAGTATTAATCCAAATGTTAGGGTAATATATCTTCAAATATCCCCCATTTGATTGCTCTGCCGAATTCTTCTTCTCTTCTCAATGTTTCCAAAATATAAGTATTACTAGGTGCACAACGCTTGATCCGATAAGGTCCTTCTCAATTAGGTGACCACTTTGCTGGATTTGTTGTCCTTTGACCCGATCGGTAATTTTACTTTCCAGACCAAATCTCTCCTAGAGAATTGCTCATTCTTGACCTTTTAACTATAATACTCTACAATCCTCGGTTCATGGGCTTCAATGCTTTCCAAGAGCACACAGTCAAAGGAAACTCAAGTCTTCTAAGTCATTCATCACCATATTCTTGTAGACTTTGGCTAACAAATCGCTCTGCAACATAATGTGCCTCGATCTAGTTTGAACTTCCAAAGGAGGGACTGTATTATGGTTATACACAAGTTCATAAGGTGACTCTATTAGCTCTTTTGCTCTTGGCCATCAAGGGTAATTCATCCCCAGCCCTCTATAGAGTCTTGTCTCCCTTCTCCATTTTTAAAGATTAGGTCCTGAAGGTGACACAGGCTTCAGGGGAGTCTTTTGATCATGAAATTCTTTTGGCCAAGGGGAACTCGAACATGCATGAGGCTAAAGGATTGTCACAGTTGATTGATCACCTTTGTTCTAGCTAAAGAGTCAATTTTGAAAATAGCCAATTCTAGACTCTTGGTTTTAATCCTATCTAGGTCTAAAAACATGGCCTTTGTTAAGAGAACCCTTCGATCTTCTATCCTTAGTCATCCGACGTCGTATTCTCTTTGACATTGGTGAAGTGGCGTTTCACCTTCTATTAACTATGGTTGCCTTTTGCGCATCCCGAGGCATTTGCCACATCGCTTCATGTCTTCAAATACCAGCCGAGGGTTTTGGCCTCAAACACATCTGCATCCGCAACTGTTCCTTTGCTCTCTTCTACCTACCGAAACCATGTAGCAGTTTTCTTCCTTCCTTTCATAGATCTAATCATCTCTCATGGCCGACGAAGACAACTGAGGCAAGCATGTGGCGGAGGAGATCCCGGAGGAGGACATGCCGATGAACCAGCGTCTCCAATTCATGAGGTTAGATTGGCAATCTCTGTTCACGATGATGATCTGTTCTGACTCGCCTATAGGTTCATTGTGAATGACAGCCTCCATCCATTCTCTAGGACCAACAAACCCACTGATGTTGCATCCTCTACGCAAACTTTGTCATCGGATTCTTCCAACTCATATAACGGCGATGATGCTAGGCGCTTCTTTCGAGAATGGAGGGCGGTCGAGGATCGCTATTCTGAGGTGATTCGGAACAACAACTACCTTGAGATTCATCTAGGGGTCCTCCAAGCGGCCCTTAATGCGGCTAAGGAGGAGGCCAGCGCCGTTTGAGCATGGCTAGCTGAATCTAACGCCGTGGTAGCAGGTAAGATGAGTTCTATGAACATTTCTATTCTAGTTTCATTGCCTTTGTCTTGATAGTCTTCTATAATTGCCAGCTCAAATGGTGTAGTTGGAGTCTCTCCAACTGGTAGTGAACGTGGCCGTAGTGTCCTCAATGCTTGGGGCTTCCTCATTGACGCTCGTCTCCAAGACATCTCGGCCCGCGTTTAGGAGATTGCCCTCCACGACGTTCGTCATGACGTGTCGGTGGCATTAACTGTGGTGCAGATCTAAACTGGGCATGATCTCTATGCCATGGAGGTTGGCTTTCTGATTAGTGATGGCCTTGAGGGACATGAGAACTTGATAGAAGAATTCACCATAGCAGCAGAGGCCATCATGGACATCACATCTGCTCAGGATGTGGTGAACAATGTCTTTGACTAGATTGTACTTAGGGGGAACCAATGAAACAAAGACTCCTCTTTCATGAATGTGCCTCAGTACAATGCCCTTGTGTATGACTATTTTCATTTTTTGTTTTTTCTCTATAGGCGATACATATCGTATCGGCTTTTATTGTCTTTGAAGATTTTCATTTTTTTTGATCTAGAGGCGATACCCTCCTAGTACCACCTATTAGAGCCAAGAACGAATCGGCTATCAAGTGTTGATCAGATGTTAGCATAACGCCCCTTTAAATATTTTGTCGTGAACTTTTCATATCAAAGGTCAAACGATTAATCAACCTAGGTCAAGCATCATATTAAGCGAAACAAAACTTCTTTAAGAAATCCATTAACTCTGAATCACACTTACAATTTGACTCAGCATCCACATACGTTGGCCTATACCCATCTCCAAGACTCAATGCTCATTCTTACTTTAATCCAATGGCTAACGTGGAGCCATGACTTTTTATTAAAACAAGCTCTCAGAGCTGATCGCTTGCATCGGTTGTTGGCTTTCATTGTTGATCTTAATGAAGCCTCCTTCCCATGACTTGTTAGAAAAACATTTGAAGTCTCCTAGTTCCTAAAAGACTAGATCGGCTGTTGCGATGCTCACGGACTTATCAACATGAACTAGTTCGACATCATCTCCATGCCATTGAATCAAACACTAATGCATGGTTGATGGTATACAATAGTTCGCATGAATTCAATCATGACTGAGGAGCAAACTATATAACCCCTTTCCATCGATGATGAAGAATGTGGTGAGCAGAGTCTTGCTCCTGATTGTTAGTTCAATGTTTATTGCCCCCTGGGTCTTAGACATGTTACCTCCAAAGTCCTTAACCATCATGTCAGTCTCCATCAGATCTCCTGGTCCTTTGCCAAGCTTACGAAAAGTGGTGTAAGGCATGAGATTGATAGAAGCACCTCCGTCCACTAACATCTTATTCATTGGCTTCCCATCAATAAGACCTTTCATATATAAAGCTTTTAAGTGCTGATGTTTGACTGGTTTGTCAAATATTGCTTGTTGTACAACCGTTAACTTGGCAACTATCTCCTCATACTCTGATTCATCAAAATCCGAATAAACTTCTTGATCTACCGGAGCTCTAAATTCTGATGGCAACAGAAAAGCCATTTGGATATTAGCCGATGGTTGCTTTCTATCGGTTGTTTGCTTGGTATGCCATACTTGAGGTTTATTGGATGTATGAGCCTGTTCCATCTCTTTATTCCTTAGGCGTTGCACCCTTCTCTTCTGGCTTCTTGTTAAACCTCTTGGACACCATAGGCCTTTCTGCCAAACATATTTTCTTTTGTTGCCTTCTTCTTCATAACCAGCCCAGTCTTGGTCAACAGCTCATTTTCCAAGCCGATCATGAACACTTTTATTTTTAAGCGCCAATCCATGTCATTATTGATTGCTGCATTCTAGACAGTCATGTCTCATAGTCAACTTTAAACCTTCATTCTAGCAACGTCTAAAGAAAGGACAATTCCAATGTAATTTGACTTGTTTCCTTTCATACCTCTCTTCTTTTAGTTGGTGCTGGTATGCTTGATCTTTTAACCAATGCTGATAATCATTTTCCTTCTGCCGATGCCACTTATTCAATAGGATCCAAGATGTAATTCACGGCTTTGTCGCCCCATCTTTTGACGTCTCCCCCTGCTCGTATCGGCTCTTTTGCTCGGCATGACGTCTTCTAATCTTTCTGTACTCGTCAGTCGATATTTGCATCTTGGGGTCGACTGTTCTAGCTTCTCTTGATTTGGTCGATGTTAGGACCTTAGATTTTCCTTTGATCAGTCTAGCATCAACCATATTCTCATCTCCTGGGAAAGGATTATCATCAACTTTTATTTTCTGAGCCATATCAAATTTGAGTCTCCCTTGCTGAATAGCCCTCTATACATGTTGCCAGAAAATTCTGCATTCATTAGTGGAATAAGAAGTAGCATTATGGAACTTGTAGAACTCATTCTTCAACTAATTAGGGGGCAACATAACATGACCATCGGGTAGCTTGATTTGCCCCTTCTCAAGCAAGAAATCGAAGAGCTTGTCTGATTTGGTGACATCAAAGTCATAGCTCTCCATGACTCCTCTTCCCCAAGGATTTGGCACCATTACTGTCTTCTTGCCCCAATTCCATTCAGCTGCAGCAACCTCTTCTTCTTCATCTTCATACCATCATCGACTGAGTATGGATCATAAGCTTCAGCTACTGTGGTACTCTTTTGAAATCAGGTATCTCTATGCATACTTTGGAATTAGCTATTGAGCGCTACCACTCATTGAGCCAATTGATCCAAGTTGTCAAATTCTTGTCCTAGCTGCTTTTCTTTCCACATTAGCAGCATTCCTTGAATAGCTAAAGCAGCTAGTTGATCATCAGCCAAGTTTAAGGTGAAGCACAAGTTCCTAGTCTCTTGGAACCTCTGAAGAAACTCAGTGCCCAATTCATTAGTCTTCTGCCTTATAGTTATCAGATCGGTAATCTTCTTTTCTCTAGTCCCAGTATAAAAATATGTATGAAACTTCTTCTCTAGGTTAGCCCAATTAGCAATGGAACTGACAAGGAGAAGAAATGAACTCGATGGGCATCCTCAACTGATGCTTCACCCAATTGTATAAGATACCGACTGACATGTTCTATTGTGCTTGTACTATCTTGGCCAGTGAACTTAGTAAACTCTGAGAGCCTATAATTTGTGGGAAGAGCGACCAAATCATACCATTCTGGATATGGGCGTTTGTTTGAAAAGGTCAGCTCTTTTGGCTTAAGACCAAACTAATTCTTCATCATCTCGGCCACCCTCAGCAGCAACTCATCAGCATTTGAATTTGGATTTCTCTGCACCTACTGACTCATATATGGATTGAAATCTTATGTGCCTTGATATCCTAGATTTGGCATCATGTGAAGGGCATTATAGTCTAATCCATAGTGATATCCTTGTGGAACCTTTATCTGTTGGGTCCTTTGCTGGCTTGCTGCTTGAAGTCTCTGATTATAGACATAAGGATCTAAATCTCTATGGATCCTTTGCATTGACGGTGCTATTTTTGAGTCAATGATGGTATGTGGCCTGATGTGCCAAAATTGATCACTTGGTTCTAACCTTGCCCCGCTAGCTGTTGCACATGTTGTACTAGCGGTCTAGGATTATACTGTATCTAATTCATAGTAGTTCCTCATAGCTATTCATAGCTGTTGCACATGTTATAAAAGAAACAGTTCATCATCATTCAACCATTTAATAGAAATAAATCTAATGAACATATTAGATCTCATCTATCTCTCTGACCAATGGAACATGGGGCAGAATCATGCAGGCTATAGAAACAACAACAGACTCGATGACCCTAACTTATTACTAATATCAGTGGAGAATGAGGTAGAATCATGCAAGCCATAATACAATAATAAGATCATAGGGCTAACCCATCTTTCAACCTATCGTTACTTCAATGATCTTGTGATATGAACTGTTCGTGAAAGCGCTTGATATCAGCTAAAACAGTCGATTCAGGCATAGCGCACAGTTAAGGTCATGCCCTCTTAGGAACAGATCTACCAAATAACAATCCCCACTCCACAGCGCTAATAGTAGGGTGTGAGGTAGAATCACACCGGCCATGATAACATGCCATGGAATGGTTTTCACAAGCTAATAGATCTACTCAAGATTAAACATGCCTTAACCGCATGCTATGCATGATCAAGATTGATGTAAAACAGCCGATAAAACATAACTTATCATTTAAAGTGCATATTAGATCAGTTTAGATTAACAAACGATGGGTTAAAAAAGGATATAAGGCCGATCTAGATCTATCCCAATCGGGCAAAGTGATATTGTTGTAATTAAATAGATAATGGAAGCAATAAGCAATATCGGTAACTTAATGAATCTATTCGAAGGAACGCCATCCTTAGATAGAGCCGATAACTTGACCTTAATCTAGTTCGAGCTGTGGAGGTCTACCAGATCAATGCAGGCGTACTTCAACTAGACAAGAGTCGATAACTAACTTATAATAGAGTCGCAGTGGAGGTTGACCAGATCGATGCAGTTGTATGAACAGAGGTATAAGCCATGACGGTACTTACAGACAAGCAGTGGAGGTCGACCAGATCGATGCAGCCATACTTGTTGAAGAACTCACCAAGATCTACTCTACTCCAACTGCTAAGGGGTGGCCAGAGCCAAAAAAGTTAGTAACTTGTATTTGATTGATTGTGTGTCCTTTACCATAGCTGGGGTTTGTTATTTATACTCGGGACCTACGCATGACTCCTGTCTAAGCACGACTCATCATAATTTTTGACCCTATAGAGAACATTCCTAATTTAAGATAACTTGGACTCTAATCTTTCCCTTTTTGTAGAGTCCAACATGCCTCGTCCTAGCGCCGATCATAGCCTCTATCATTATCCGCGAGCGCTATCTAAAGAAAGCCGATTCTAGTTTTGCATCTAAATCAGTTGGTTCCGATCTACACGCAATTGATTCCTTAATGACATGATCTTGGGAGCTTTTGATTCCCTATGACTCTTCTTCTAAATTTTGGTGTAAACAGTAAGCAAGAGTGTTGTAGCCGCTGGGGCATAGGTTTCTTGCAGTCAGACCAGCCTTGCTTAGTCGTTTGTTTTCATAGACCTTGCCACTAGGTTTAACATGAGGAAGAGGTCAAGCATGGCAACTGTTTCAGAAAGGGTGTATTTATACCCTTATCATCCCCCGAGTGAGATCCAACCCCATGTCATTGCTAGGGTCGGGTGTCACTAAAGATCGAGGAGAGGATAGTGAAATTAGTAGGAGAAAATGTCTCTTGTTTTCGCACATACCCCATCCCTAGGTTTTGAGCCATCATTCTACGACCGTGCGTTCGGTCTCTTTGCAAAAAATAACTTTCCTCGAGCCCCCATACGTAGCGGGGGGTCTGGTCGAGGGTTGGCTCATCTTTATGATTGTTACCCCATCCATGGTTTCCGCAACCAGAGGGGTTGAGCTAACATCACTTCCCTTGATGGCTTGAGCGACGCACTTGATGAGCTCATTGATGGGCATGTTCGAGTGGAATCTGGGTGCATCGATTGTCATGGGGTTGGGATGGCCCTTTTGTGGCATTCCACTGCTCCTTAACTCGCCTCCCAGTAGATGTTCGAGCCATTCCAAAGAGCAACTTAGGTGGCCCAATTGCCTCCCTTCGATGGGGATTCTGTGGGCTCGGCTCGAGGTTAGGGTCAAACAAGTAGATTAAGATGACCCTATCCACTTCCAAGTGGGTCGGGCAAAGACCATTGGGGCTCAGCTGCATTTTCTCCCCTAGCTCTGTTCGATGTGAGGCAGCCTCAAGCCCGTTGTGGGCTAGCCTTTGAACCCCAATCAAATGGATTCTTGAGTTTGGGTCAGGTGGCTTGAGCCCTCGAGACCTATGGGGATCAGTAGGGGTCCACTAGATTTCATGCGTCACCCTATCCTCAGTTTTTGCAATCAAAGGGGCTGAGCTAATGACACTTGCCTCGATGGCTCGAGTGTTGCGCTCGGTCAGCTTGCTAATGGGCATGTCCGAGTGGAATCTGGGTCCATCATTCGCTAACGGGGTCAGCATAGCCCTCATGTGGCATTCCACTGCTCCTTAAACTGCCTCCCAACAAATGCCCTAGTCATTCGATTGGCTTGGGTGGCCCACTGGCCTCTCCTCGATGGAGATTCTATGGGCTTGGCTTGAGGTTAGGACGAATGAGAAAGGTCGAGATGTCCCTGTCCGCTTCTAAGTGGGGTCAGGCAAGGGCCATTGGGGCTCATCTTAGTTTTTCTCCCCTAGCTCTATTTGACATGAGGCGGCCTCAAGCCCTTCATGGGCCGACCTTCTAACCTTGGTTGGTCGCTGCTCATATCGAATGAGACGACTACCGCTTCGTGATGCAACATGAAGTGTTGTGATGCAGCAATTGCATATACGATGCTTGGATGTATGGGATGAATGTATGTGTGAATGTATGAATGAATGTATGAATGAATGTATGAATGAATGGATGAATGAATGTTCATGCACTAGAAAACAAAAGCGATGGTTGGTAAAGTTACCTCGATGGCTCGAGTGGGGTTCGGGGAGCTCTTATCGGATATGTCCGTGTGGGGTTTGGGTCCATCATTCATGACAAAGCTGGCGTAACCTATATGGGGCATCCCACTGCTCCCTACCCGTCTCTCAGTTGTGACCCAAGTCATTCGGCCAGCTCTAGGAGACCTGTCGGCCTCTCCTCGATGGAGATTCCATAGGTGGGCCTCTCCAAATACTTCCTAGGAAGGTGGAGGCTAAAGCTCAGGGTGCGGAGACAAAAACTTAGATCATGCTGGTGAGCAAAAAATGTCATAGCCACTAGGGCGTAGGTTTCTTGCGGTCCGACCAGTTTTACTCCGAGTGTAACACCCTAAAATTAGCTACTTTCTAAAAAGAGTAAAATGATTTCTGTTAATTATTTTGTGCTCATAAAAACATAGGTAAAAGAAAATTTTCTTTAAATTAAAATCCAACATAAGGGTAGCAACATGTTTGCGCATACATGCCGTTGCATTGATACTTTTGTGATGAGTGGTTTAGAAAATAAATTCAAATCTCAATCTTTAAAATATTGCTTTCAAGTAGTGGTTTAGAAAGAATTTGAAAACTTGCAAAAACAAAAGTTAGATAAGATGCCTTGTTTTCAAAATCCAAAGGCTTGGAAAAGGTTTTAAGATGCGTTAGAATGATGCTTCTCTTTTCGGAAATCTTTCCGACCATTTTCGGGATTAAATTCCTATTTCTTGGACCTTTGTCTTTTTCCTCGATCAATGCAAAAGTCTTTTTCGGAAGCTAAAACCACTTTGGTTGTGTTCCTCATTCTTTCATCTATTCCTAGGAATTTTTCTAGTACTTTTCAGAGCTCAGAGATATTTTTCGGAGCCTAAATAGTAATTACCGATTTTCTATAATTATTTTAATTCTAAAAATCAATAATTCCTAAAATATCTTTGCTTTCTAAAATCTCTCACCCTTTGTGTGTGTGTGTATATATATATATATATGTCGACGTAGCCCTCGACGTGCTGATTCTGAAAGTATAGCCCATTTTGTGAGGCGCCACTCCTATCGCCGTAGATCGGACGCTGAAGTTCGAAAAAGCTAGGTTTCTAGCGAACTCTTCGGTGGGCTTTTCCGGCCAAACCGTCATATTTCGGCGTCAACCACCACCACCACAAGGTAGATCTCATCATTCTCTACACCATCACGCTTTTCATTTTGCGAATCCATCACCAGTTGACCATGTTCCCTTTCTTCTTTCTCTCTTCTGATCAGTTTTCCGACAAACCTCCATGCCTGCTTATTCGGTTCTCGAGTTTTTGGCCGACTCGGCCTTGGCCGCGCCTTCCAACACCCTAACCCTGCGCCCCCACCGCACATCGCCCTTGGTCCTGGGTCGCTGCCCTCCCATGCATAGCCCTGCGTCTGCTGCTCGTGCGAGCAGGGCTGGCCGCCACCACCGAGGTCGCTCGGGTCTTGCACGTGCTGGCCATTGCGGCCCCATGGCTTGGCCCCGCGCATGGGCCCCTCTGCCATCGTGGCCTGACGCGGTCGTCAGCCAGCGCCTAGTGCCCCTCTGCCGACCGTCCTCAACTCCCTCTGCGAGAAGGAGCTTTCATGGCCAGAACCACATACGGATGAAGATGAATGAAGCTAGGTAGAAGATACAACTATTTACAATTTTGCCATCATGTTGTTAATCCCGCCGTTTAATCGTTTTAGCTCCATTTTAGTTCGTTCTAGTTGCGTTAGTTTCGTGTCATGGAGATCTATGTAGTAGAGTTATTAGTTTTAATATCACATGTTTATGAATTTATTTTATTAAAATATTAATTGTGTCTAATTAATTAACTATTGTTTAATTAAAGTCGATTTAGGTATTTGATTTTGATTCGATTGTGTGAGTTTCATTGCAATGTGTGATACGTGTTAGTAGCGTTATCCAATATAACAAATGTTTCCAAATTTTAATATAAGGTATTAATTTAATTTATATTTATTCAATAGCTTTTAATTAAAAGCAACCACATAGGGTTAACTTCGTTCTTGTTGTTTTAAATCGTGCCAATGTAAGGTACGCGTTAGTAGCAACGTTTATCATATCCCATGTTCATAATATTATAATTTAAATATTAATTTAATTAATGATTATGTAAACTTCTTTCTAAATAACAACAATCTAGGACAGTATCTACCTTTTATAATTACTCATTAATTAATGTCAACTTAAATATTGATTTATTAATTATAATTTGCTTAGTTTCAACATAATTTATATAAAGTCAGTTAAGATGCTTTCACATGCATTTTTCTCTTATAAAGCTAAAGTTAATTTGATTAAATGATACGTGCATGTTTATGTATAAAATATGACTAGTTCAACTCAACTTTTAAAATAAAATGTGATTTTATGTAATCTGAATTAATATGCTTCATATAGTTTTGCTCAATTAAAATGAATCAAGCATATAGGCTTCTTCTCTCTTTTGTAATATAAAATCCTAATAGTCATTTCTTTTTAATGATAGTTCCGTTATCGGTGATTCTTGCATTCCCGTGATTGTAGTGATGATCTCACTCTTTTATTATATTGTTTTATAAGCAAAATCTTTCGGTAGATGTATCTTTTCAACCATAGCTCCGATTAGCATGCCTCTCGCGACTGTGTGTTCGTAGCGATGTGTAGAATCGTATTTCAAACTCTTTTACTTTTTTCTATGATTAGTGTATTGTTCTGATATAGATGCAATTGTATGCTATGCATGTATGTGTATGGATGTTGTGTGGTGTTCTATGATTACGTCTAGTCGGTGAGATATACGTGGTGATCCAGAAAAAGAAGAAGGACATTGAAGATTAAAGCTTACCGAAGGATCGATATTTAAGGCAAGTGTACCAAAGGCCCCTTGTACCTATGAATTATTACACTTTATATTCATGCATGTGTCTAATTTGATATACCCTTAAGGACTTTACCTAGATGAATACTTGTACCACGTATCCTTGTTACCTAGGGTTTGGATATGCATTTTGGATAGATGTTGCAGCACTGAACATAGAATAATAGTTAAACATGACCAAAGGCATTATGCAATATGATAACATGAAGCTTTTTAGCAATATATAGGGGGCTAGAGTATGGGGTTGAGTACTCTAGTGCCTCTCCATAAGGACTTAATCCTGAAGCGGCAACCTAGGAGGTTCCATACAACCCCGAGTGTCATATGGCTCTGACTTTAACCTAGTAACTAGATTGTACTAGCTCATCTGTAGCTTCTAGTAAGGGTAAGAGGGTGTCTTTTCATTTTCTGCTAGGATGTGTGTATCGTGCTACGTTGCCCATGCGTGTCACTCCTTAGTAGCTACAACTTGTTAGTGCGACTAGCTAAGGGTTACATAGTGAAACCCTGCCACACTTCCTAGGTAGAGGTGTAGTGGGCTTTGCAAACCCCAGCATTGGGAATCATGGCTCGGTGGGTAAAGATGTATAATTTCTACAGAAATATTTGACTTGTTATAACAGTCGTGCTCACAGATACAAGCGGTCTAGATCTTTCAAGATTAGTGGTTACTGTGGATGGTGGATGGCTGTGAATTGAGATAAACTTGATTGTACTTTAATATCACTTGGAAATTAAGATTGTTCACTAAAGTAGTGATACAGGATGGTAAAACTTGATCAACTAAAATTGCGAACCGTAGTCAAACAATGTCAAGCCTTTTGAGCCTCATAGATCCCTTTGATATACTTGCTAAGCATGGCGAGCTTACACTTGCTTTCCATCCAATGAAAATCCTGAATGGGTACCAGATTGCTAGTCTAGAGGAGTTAGGCTTGTTGTCAACCAGTCAGTCATCCCTGTCGATTTGGAGTCTTCGCCTGAAGATCGGAGTTGTCTTTTTGATGTCTATACTCTGAAGTTATATTCTTTATACTAATACGTTATGTATTTAAACATTGTCTATTGATATTACCCTTATTCATGGCTATATGTGAGATTTGACTTCCTGGGCTCATATATAGTGTGTATCTGGTTCTGTCTTTAAAACCAGGTGCGACACCGAGTCTATGTCTGCACGCCTTGCCTTTAGTTTTTTAACATAATAAAGGGTCGGGCATGGAGAATGTCTACCAAATAGACACTCCTGCCAGCCCCCGAGGGAGGCCTAGCCCCTAGCTGTTGCTAATTAATGGGAGAGAACGCGTGTAAATTAAGTGTGACCTATCTCTCGGCAGCGGCCCGAATTGTTCGATCGACTTGGGTGACCCGCTGGCATAGGGCTTACCTCAATGGCATGAGTGACGGGTTTGGAGAGTTCTTACCGGATATGTTTCAGTGGAATCTGGGACCATGATTCATGATAGGGTCGGCATAACCCATGTGGGGCATTATGCTGCTCCCTACCGTCCCTCAACAGTGATTAAGCCACTCGGTCGACTTGTATGACCTGCTGGGATAGGACTTACCTACAGAGATAGAGGATGAGAATATCCCATGCAAGAATTTAGTTAGGTAGATAAGCTAGGCTGTGAACTTGTAATAAGTGGACAAGCTCTTGAATTCCATTATAGCCTAACAGATTTTTAGCCCTTCTCCCCTTTTCGTATAAAAAGGTTAGCGCATTCTAACCCTTTCCATTGTCAAGGCCATAAAGCTTGAGGTGTGGGTGAGCAAACTCTGATCACGCTAGTAGCAAAGTGCCATAGCCGATGAGGCATAGGTTTCTCATAGTCTAACCAGTTTTATTCAGCATTTTTTTCGCAAACCTCGCTTAGTTGTCTTAATGTAAGAAAGGGTCGGGTGTAGAGAATGTTCGCCAGGTGGATATACTCTTAGACATGCACCGACCTCTTTAGTAACTAAGGCCAAAAAGCCTGGGCTATGGAAAAAACTCTGATCATGCTGGTAAGCAAAGACGTCGTAGCCACTGAGGTGTAGGTTTCCCATAGTCCAACTAGTTTTACTCAGTGTTTGTTTCCGCAAACCTCGCTTCTAAGTCTTAACATGAGAGAAGGTTGGGCGTAGATAATGTCTACCGGATAGGTACGCTCTTATTAGCCCCCGAGTGAGGCCCAACCACCCGCTATTGCTAGGGTCGGGTGTCACTAAAGTCTAGGAGTTCGATAGCGAAACTGATAAGAGAAAGTATGCATTTATTAAGTGTAAAAGCAACATAGCAGCTCTATGTTCTAGGCATTGGAGAAGACCTCATCGTCGATGGTCTTAAGCTTGTAGGTGCCTAGCTGGAGCACCTCCACGACGACATACGGTCCCTCCCATGGCAGAGAGAGCTTATGGTGGTCCTTGCTGCTCTGGACGAGACAAAGGACCTGGTCTCTGATGTTGAAGACTTAACCCCACACTCGATGGTTGTGGTACCATCACAATGCCTACTGGTACTTGGCTGAGCAGAGGAGGGCAACGTCATGTGCTTCATCTAGCTAGTCCATGGTGTCCTTGAGGGACACCTTGGCTCCCTATTCGTCATATGCCCTGACCCTTGGTGCTCCATAGTCAAGGTCAGTCAGGAGGACAGCCTCAGAACCATAGACCATGAAGAATGGCGTGTAGCCAGTGGCCCAGCTAGGTGTCGTCCTTACACTCTAGAGCACCGTGGGAAGCTTGGCGTCCCATCATCCGCCAAACTTATTCAATCGGTTGAAGATCCTAGGCTTGAGGCCCTATAGGACCATGCCGTTTGCGTGCTCGACCTGCCTGTTCATGCGGGGGTGTGCTACAGTGGCCCAGTCGACGTGGATGTTATATTCATCGCAGAATTGGAGGAACTTCTTCTTGGTGAACTATGAGTTGTTGTCCATGATAATGGAGTTTGGTACTCCAAAGCAATGGATGATATCAAGGAAGAACAGCATGGCTTGATCGGACTTGGTCATGGAGATTGGTTTGGCCTCTATCCACTTTGTAAACTTGTCTATAGTGACAAGCAAGTGGGTATAGCCCTCGGGTGATCTTTTGAGAGGTACGACTAGATTGAGCCCCCAGACCATGAACAGCCACAAGATGGTGATTGTCTAGAGTGCTTAGGCCGATAGGTGGGTCTGACGAGCATAGTACTAACTCCCTTCGTAGGTGCGCACAATCTGTTCGGCATCAGCTACTATGGTCGGCTAGTAGAAGCCTTGATGGAATGTGTTTCTGACTAGGGTTCTAGGCATGGCATGGTGACTGTAGATCCCACCGTAGATATCGCTCAGCAACCACTTACCCTGTTCAATGGGGACACAGTGTTGTAGGATCCTAGTGTGGCTTCGCTTGTAGAGTTTGACCTCAACAAGGACAAAAGGCTTGGCACGACACGCAAGCCACCGAGCCTCCATCTTGTCCATCGGTAGTGCCTTGTGGAGAAAGTACTTGAGGTAAGCCATCCTCTAGTCGGCCAGAGGGTTAGGCTCTGGATCCTCATCAAGCTTCATGACTTTGTGGTCAGATTTAGCTAATAGCCAGTTAGCCCCCATGCCCAGGGCAGGCAGCCCATCATCATCTTATTCTGGCTCCTCATAGTGGACCGAGGGTTTGTGCTGATCACTGGCAAAGACGCTAGTCAGCACTGGCTCCCGACTGAACGCTGCCTTCGCTAGCGCGTCGGCCGCATCATTGAGATGCCTCAGGATGTGATTGAGCTCGAGACCATCAAACTTGTCCTCTAGCTGGCAGACTTCTGGGTAGTATGCAGCTATCTTGGTGTTGTGGTAGCTTGACTCCTTCATGACTTGGTTGATGACCAGCTGGGAGTCACCTCGAACATCGAGGCGTCGGATACCGAGCTCGATGGTGATGCGTAGACCATTGACGAGCTCCTCATATTTGGCCACATTGTTGGAGGAGGTGAAATGGATGTGAACCATGTACCTCATGCGTACCCCAAGGGGCAAAATGAAGACCATCCCTACACCAGCACCTTTCTTCATCAGTGATTCATCAAAGTACATCGTCTAGTACTCTTGGTTGATGACCGCTGGTGGCATTTGGACATCGATCCACTCTACAACAAAATCAGCCAGCACTTGGGACTTGATGGCCATCCGGGAGGCATATGCAATGCCTTGACCCATCAACTTGAGTGCCCACTTCGTGATCCTTCCTGTGGCATCCTGGTTTTGGATGACCTCACCAATGGGGAAGGACGTCATGACCGTCACTGGATGTGACTCAAAGTAGTGGTGCAGCTTCCTCTTGGCGATGAGGACGGCGTATAGGAGCTTCTAGATTTAGGGGTAGCGGGTCTTGGAATCAGACAAGACCTTGCTAATGAAGTATATGTGGCATTGTACTTTAAGGGCGTGTACCTCTTCTTCTCGCTCCACCACCAGGGCAGTGCTGACCACTTGCGTGGTGGCCGCAATGTAGAGCAAAAGTGGCTCTCTATCGATCGGAGGAACCAGCATCAGGGCCTTCATCAGGAGCTATTTGACCATGTCAAGTGCCTCCATTCAAAATGGTCATCCGACTCTTTCATCATGATTTGATGGTACCTAGAGTATGCATCAAGGAAGCAAAAGGTTTCGCAACCTAAGGTAGAGTCGACTACTTGGTCTATACGTGGCAAAGGAAATTGACCCTTTGGACACGCCTTGTTGAGACACATGTAGTCAACACACATTCTCCATTTCTCGCTCTTCTTTCGTACTAGAATAGGATTGGCTAACCACTTAGGATGGTACACTTCCTTGATGAACCTAGTCGCCAAAAGTTTCACAATCTCCTCGTTGATGGCTTTGTGTTACCCCTCATCGAAGTGACATAGGCGCTGCATCACCAGCTTAGAGCCTAGCTTGATCTTCAAGGTATGCTCGGCGACTTCTCTTGGAATGCCTAGTATGTCTGAGGGTTTCCATGTAAACATGTCTTTGTTGGCACAGAGGAAGTCGATGAGCGCGCTTTCCTATTTAGAGGAAAGCACGGTGCCAACATGCACCACTTTGCTTTTGGAGCCGCTAGGGTCTATGAGGACCTCCTTAGTGCCCTCCATTGACTTGAAGGACCCAGCCAACCGCTGGTGGTCGAGTGTTTCTTTGGCAACCTCCTTCCTGATGGCCGCAAGCTCCTTAGAGGCGATGACTGCCATGGCATGATCGTAGCATTCAACCTTGCACTCGTAGGTGCACTGAAATGAGGTGCCAACGATGATGACCCCATCTAGGATCAGCATCTTCAGCTTCAGGTAGGTGTAGTTGGGGATGACCATGAACTTTGCATAGCACGGATGTCCCAAGATGGCATGGTAGGTTCCATGGAACCCAACCACCTCGAAGGTGAGGGTCTCCATCCTATAATTGGACAGATCCCTAAAGGTGATGGGCAGATCGATCTGCCCAAGTGGCATGGCCTGCTTTCTAGGCACAATGCTATGGAAAGGCACTCTAGTTGGTTAGATGCGGGATAAGCTGATGCCCATGGCATTGAGCGTCTTGGCGTACATGATGTTGAGGTCACTGCCTCCGTCCATCAGTACCTTGGAGAGCTGCTTCGTGCCGATGATCAGGTCAACCACAAATGGATACCTCCTTGGTTGTAGGATGCTCTTTGGGTGGTCAGTCTGATCAAAGGTTATGGTAGACTTGGACCATTGGACAAAGGTAGGTGTAGCCAGCTTAGCCATGTAGACCTCATGATGCACGAGCTTCTAGTGATGCTTGGAGTCGTAGGCCACTGACCCTTCGAAGATCATGAGGTAGCCATCTAGTGTCAAAAAGCCACCATATGTCCCCTTGGTGTCATCCGTGATTAGCTTGGGGTCCTTCCCATGCTCCCCCCTATTGAAGCCTCTAGACAAGAACCGCTTCATGAGGACATAGTCCTTGTATAGAAGCTTGATGGGGAAGGAATGGTTTGAGCATGGCCCTTCGAGCAACTTCTTGAAGTGGTCTAAAGTACCCTCCATGGGCTTTTGGCCCCCTTGTAGTTGATGGTGACCATGAGTGAGCCCTCATGCCACTGCTTGTTCTTCTTCTTGATGGGACTGTTGGAGGCTCCTTTGTCAGCGTCCACGTCCCGCTTCGCCTTGCCTTTTAGGTGGTTGAAGATCGCTTCGACCGCCTCCTCACCCAAGGCATGGCTACTGGTAATGTCAAGGACCTCCTTGGTGGTTCATGGGCCCTTATGTCCTAGCTTATGAACTAGAGACTCATAGGTGGTCCCAGATAGGAAATCTCCTATAATGTTGGCATCGACGACATTAGGCAGCTCATTGCACTATCGAGAGAAGCATCGGATGTACCCACAAATGGTTTCTCCAGCCTTCTAATGGTAGTTCTTGAGATCCCATGGGTTCCTAGGGTGCTTGTGTGTGCCCTAGAAGTTCCCCATGAAGATCTATTTTAGGTCCGCCCAACTTTGGATTCTGTTGGGCAGAAGGTGTTCCAACCATGTTTGCACCGAATTGGCTAGGAGCAATAGAAGGTTGCGAATAATGAAATCATCATTATCTGCTCCACTAGCTTGGAAGGCAAGTCAATAATCCTCGAGCCATAGTCTGGGGTTTATTTCCCTAGAGTATTTTAGGATGTTGGTTGGTGGTTGGTACCCTGGTGGGAAGGTAGCGTTGAGGATGTGTCGTCCAAATGCCTGAGGACCTGATAGGCTAGGGCTCAAGCTTCAGTCCTTGCCGCTGTCATAGTGTCCACCATGATGAGGGTGATATCCATGGCTAGCTCCAACTCTTGGATTGTTAGGGGTACGTCTAAGGGTGTCGCGTGCATCACGGTTGCGACCAAGATGCTGATGCACCGGGACCATGGTGTGTTGCCTACCACCTTGTGGTGCCTAGTGGACTGACATGTCCTTGTTAGGTCACTCTAAGGGTGAGCGTTGGCTGGCATTGAGCTCACATCACCAAGACAGTGAGCCCTCAGCATGCTATGCTGCCACACGCTCGAGCAATGTTCGAATCTCACGGTGGGCCAGACGATCCTCGAGCGTCATGGGCCCTAGAAGCCCACAAAGCAAGGCTGATGCAGCAATGATGTTTTGGCTCACCTAGGTGAAGTATGGGAGGGCTTCATCGTCCTTGATGGTCCTCCAGTTCACGTTGCGGGCCATGGCACATGCGCGCGCACCGTCTCTATGGTGCTCGATCTCCCGATCGAGCTCTGCGCGTTCCTGCTCGAGCTAGAGTCATGCTTCCTCAAACTCTAGGTGCTGGGCCTCTAGCTACTCCACCTATAGGTGGGGTGGGGCCCTTGTCTCCCCTTCGACATTGTCATCGAGGTCATTCATTGGGGTAGCCTCCTCTTCATGGATGCTTTCGACATGTCCCTCAGGGGTACCTGCCATGAAACACTCACGAGAGGGGTGATGACTCCCCTTGCTAGAGTTAGAGCTAGAGGGTGACTCCTATTTTCCCATGAGGATGTCATAGAAAAACTTCGTGACATATTTGGTCATCCCCAAAAACTCATCAATCGTGGGGGATGGAGGCATGCGTTGCGCCATAGGGTGGCCATCGTTCTCTATGGCATTGCGAAGACCAAACAGGAGCACTGTTAGGGCGCTCCGAATGAGGTATTTCGGAGAGAGCGGATCCCCTCTAGCAAGCTGCACCATGACATTAGCAACCAAGAAGGTGAGGTGGCATAGGTCCTCCTAGGATGGCCAGGGTCCTAGGAAGACGTTGAGCTGGCACTCTAACCTGCCATAGTCAAAGTCAAGGAGCTGGTCGCTTATGGGGGCATGAGCCTTCGGTGCAAGCAGCTATAGCTCCTCAAGTGCCTTGGTGATCGTGCCGAGGCTAGTAGAGTGGAGAGGTCGGATGGTGGCAGGAGCCATCGCCAACTCTCTCCGTCGTGATGATGAAGTTTAGGTCCCCAAAGCGCATGTGTGCGCCTAGGACCCAGCTAAGGTCATGGCTAGCCATCTGAGGCCTAGTGTGGATGCCAAGATGTGCAAAAGTCCCATACTTGGTGTGCCAACTGTTAGGGTTTCGAGTTGCCATCAACAAGTAAATTTCTAATATTGTGCATCTGGCTCGGATGGTGTGCTAAGAGGATACGAGGTTTATACTGGTTTGGCCAGAATGTTCCTATGTCAAGTTTGATGCTGCTGCTCATGTTACTAGCACTAAAAGTTCATAGTAGGGGTTACAAATGGTTGAGAGAGGGACAGGTCCTAAGTCTCTGGTAAGAAGAATGAATGGGTACCAAGAGCTCGGTCGCTTCTCGGTTGTGTGCTTATGTCTTCTAATCGGTCTAAGGTTCGAGTCCGAATCGGTGTGATGTGTTTCAATGTGATCGATTTGAGTTGAGTCGAGTTGAGTCCCCTTATGGGACACCCTTCTTTCCCTTTTATAGGCCAAGGGAAGGCATGGGTTATAGTCAAGGGAAAAGTAGAGAATGAGAAGGAGAAGAAGTCCTTCAGAATCATTGGGTCCTTCTTTTCCTTCACATGGGTCCCGCCAACCCTATAGACATCAACAGGGACAGCTCCTCATCGTGGCCCTATCCATCACTAGCACCATGCACAGGCATCATCTCCTAGTCATGGCACTCCACTCTATCCTAACGAACATCATGGTGACCTGACATGCCTCTTAGTGCCTGTACGAGGGTTAGGAAGAACAGCACCAGTACGCCCGATGCTATTCTTGAAGAGAATACCTAGGTATGGCCCGTCATGGCCATGGGTTACATCAGGGTATGTTGGTCACCTCCCTAGTGTTAGGGCTTTGACCTAGGCCCATTTACTAGGACCTAGAGTGGTTGGTGGCGGTATGGGTCTCTATCAGGTGAGGTAGGGCCTATGGCCTTAGGGTTAGGTGAGGCGGAGTCCTCCCCTAGAGGCTAGGTGAGGTGAAGTGTAGACCCAAGGGTCAGGCGAGGTGGAGCCCATAGCCTTGGGGTCAGGCGAGATAGAGTCCTCCCCTAGAGGCTGAGCGAGGCAGAGCACAGACCCAAGGGTTGGGCGAGGTGGAGGGTAGACCCAAGGGTTGGGTGAGGTGGAGCATAGACCCAAGGGTCAGGCGAGGTGGAGTGTAGACCCAAGGGTCGGGCAAGATGGAGCGTAGACCCAAGGGTCAGGCAAGGTGGAGCCCGCGGCCTTAGGGTCAGGCAAGACAGAGTCCTCCCCTAGAGGTTGGGCGAGGAGGAGCATAGACCAAAGGATTGGGTGAGGCGGAGCACAGACCTAAGGGTCAGGCGAGGTAGGGCATAGACCTAAGGGTCAGGCGAGGTAGAGCCCACGGCCTTAAGGTTGGGCGAGATGGAGTCCTCCCCTAGAGGTCGGGTGAGGCAGAGCGTAGAACCAAGGGTTGGGCAAGGTAGAGCGTAGACCTAAGGGTTGGGCAAGGCAGAGTGCAACCCAAAGGTCGAGCGAGGTGGAGCACAGACCCAAGGGTCGGGTGAGGTGGAGCACAGACCCAAGGGTCAGGCGAGGCAGAGCCCATGGCCTCAGGGTCAGGCGAGACTGAGTCCTCCCTTAGAGGCTAGGTGATGTAGAGTGCAGACCCAAGGGTCGGGCGAAGTGGAGCGTACACCTAAGGGTTAGGTGAGGCAAAGTGCAGACCCAAGGGTTGGGTGAGGCTGAGCTTGTGGCCTCGGAGTCATGTGAGATGGAGTCCTCCACCAGAGGTCGGGTGAGGTAGAGCATAGACCCAAGGGTTGGCCGAGGTGGAGCCCCCAGCCTCGACGTCGGGCGAGGCAGAGTCCTCCCCCAAATGCCGAGCGAGGCAAAGTGTAGACCCAAGGGTCAGGTGAGGTAGAGCCCATGGCCATAGGGTTAGGCGAGGCAAAGCCCATGGCCTTAGGGCTAGGCGAGGCAGAATCCTCCCCCAGAGGCCAGGCAAGGCAGAGCTTGCGCACCTAGGGGTCGATTGGAGCTATAGTCGTGCCCTTGACTACTCGGATGAATCAATGTTGATAGTTATTAGCTCCTCCTCTTTGGGTACCCTAGTATTGGTCCCCAATAGTGATGATCCACCTCCAAAGGGGGAACTAGCGAGATAGAGAGAAGGCCACTGAGAGATCTATCAATCGGTGGAGGATTGCCGATGTTGATGGCCTCTGAGTACTCCACATCGTCAAACAACCTCGTCCACTCTGCCATGGTCATGGCAGTAGGCATCAGCGGTATAGTAGAGTGGAAGGCAAAAGCTTTGTCATGGAATCAGGACCTCTAGAGAGAGAAGGCAGTAGGTATAACCTTCCCTTTCACCCCCTGTCTCTGTTGTTTTAGTTTAGTGGCTGTTGATCACCCCATGACCGATACATTTGTGTGGATTGGTGGTGGGGCTTCACCCCCATCACATCAATGCGATAGTCTAGGAGGCAACATCCTCTGCTGCAACAGGCTGCTAACACCCCCACGTGCACACGCCCGTGTGGGAATGCAGGAGCATGTCATCTGGGTAGTCAAGATTTTCGACGGCCAAAACTTGTGTGATCCTATAAAGTATAAAGTTTCTGAATAAAAATAATCCTTGATGCATGGTTCTTGTAGGTTCAACAAATCTTATCAAATACACGAAAATAAGATGAGTTGGGTTGAACACAGATCAAAGCCACTCATGACTACTACTACTACTAATACAAATGTTGTGACCGAGTGCACTCTGTAGGCAATAGTTTTACTCATAGCTCTGTACTGTATAGTGTACGATGAGATCAAATGTGCTATATTTGGACTTTTTTGTAAGCACAGTAAAATATGAGAGTGAAGTGAATGCGTCAGGAAAGCTAGACACAAGAAGTGATTCAAGAAAAGGAGCTTTTGACAAGCTTGAGACTTGAATGCCTGGTGTGGTTGTGATAGGTCTTTCTGTACTTATTTGAGTCCAATCCAAGCAGTCAGCCTGCATGTGTTTACACCAAAATTTGGGAAGAAGAACGCGGGAACTCGAAGCTTCTAGGATTGTGTCATCCTAGAATCGATTAGATGTGAATTGGTATCAGCTGATTTAGATGCGATGAGGCTATTTTATAGATGACGTCAGCAGATGGCGTCAAATGGGCTATAATGGAGCCAGGAAGATGTGTCGGACTCTACAAATAAGGAAAATTAGGGTCCAAGTTATTATTAAGTTAGGAAGTTTTCTTTTATTCCAAGAATTGTAATGAGTCATATTTGAGTAGGATTGATATTTAGGTTTCAGGTATAAATATTAGACCCTGGTTATTGTACAAAAGGACAAACACTCAATCAATACATTCTTTCTGGCTTTTGCCATCGCATTAGGAGTAGGAGTACTGTAGATCTCGATGAGTTCTTTAGCAAATAGGGCTGCATCGACTTATCGATCTCTAGCTTGCTTGTGAGTACCATCATGACTTATATTGTGCTTGTAAAGCTGCATCAGCTGATTAATCTTTTATGAGCCATAATATAAGTTAGTTATCGATCTGTATCGTAGTTTGTAAGGTTGCATCAACTGATTGATCTCCTATGAATCATAATATAGATCAAAGTTATCGATCTTCTGTTGAATAACATGTTGCTTAATACAATATCACCAGTTATCGAATCTACTAAGATTAGTAACATTTTTCTTGCTATTTTTGGTTGATTCACCAGTTATCAATTTTATTATAATTATTTTTTTATTAATTATAATAAATCACCTGATTGAGATAGAGATAGATTGGCATCATAACATCTTAATTGGTCGTTCTTTGATTTGGTGATGCTTTAAATCTTATAATTGATGGCTTAATTCTGCTAGATCGGCTATTTTATTTCTATTCCAATCAAACATAGTATGCATCCAAAGAAATGTTTCAATCTTGAACAAACTCACTAGTTAATGAGATCTAATCTAATGACACTACCATAGCTGCATCGATCTGGTCGAACCTCACTGGTAAGACTTTAGATTAGAAATTATTGATTAGTGGTCTTGTACACGATCAAGATATGTACTCTATTTGTTTGCTATGACTACATCGGCTATTTTAGCCGATTTACCTATACTCTCACGCCTATAGCATATTTTCATGAATTTGTCAATATATAGATGATTTTATAGATTCTTTGGCTTTAGTTTGTTATCATTATCCTAGCTGCATCGACCCGATCAAACCTCACTATTGATGATGATAGATTAGATTCAAACTATTTATAGATTTATTTATATTAGACAGTCGATTTGTTGGCATGTTATACTCTTTTCATCAAACTTATTGGCTTGACGCTTTATATTGATCATGATCTATTTAGTCGATGATGCTTTCTTATATCGTTTCTTATGGATACGCCGGATATCGACTATTTAGTCAATAGCCTTATTGAATCGGCTCTCTAGCCGTACATTTGGAATTGTCTGGTGCAACACCAACATATTCTACCTTAAATTACTGATAAGATTTCCTCTCCTTGTCAATTGTAGGTCAAATTGACTGGCACATCATTGGGTTTCCAGAATCAGCTCGTTCTATGTTGAAGCCAAGCAGATCTATTATCTCGTTCCATTTAGATCATCTGGCTTGTTGTGCGTTGAACACATCACCACATTTTTGTGTCAACACCGGCCTATTCAAATTTATGTTGCTTCAACTATCAAGCGAGCAGTCATAGCTATGGATGAGGGAAGGGGGACACTCCTTTCATATAGACCTTGCACGGCTGATGAGAGTGAAGCAAATGCGGCAGGAAAGCTTGACATAAGAAGTGAATCGAGAAAAGAGCTTTTAGCCACCATGACACGCTTGACACTTAAATGCCTAGTGCGGTTGTGATAGGTCTTTTTTGTACTTATTTCACTCCAATCCAAGCAGTCACAATAGTCAAGGGGTAGACTGATTGCTATGACACTTTATACTATCCTATGATATTAAATACACAGCGGGCGGACTTTCTTGCGTTCATAGTAAAAGTCAACAGCTATGGCTCATTCATTCTGTATTAGATTGAGGAGAGACTTGTTTAGATGAACTCCTCACTGCATGGTTCTTTCAAGTTCAATAAATTTTATCAAAGAAAATTTCAACATCTATACACCCACATCCTTTGATGAGAAAGGGTGAACACCGTTAGTATATTATAGATCAGAAAGAGTACCCAAAAGAAATCTACAGGCAAAAGCAACAAATAGGATCTAGAAACAAGTTACCAAACAACCAAAGGAATTGAGCTACACCATGCTCAATAGGGTTTAACAGACCTAATATGAAGTTCAACAAAAGTTAACATAGACATGTATGCAAATAATTAAGACTTCACATATGGTCATCCCACAGACCAAACTTAGTCATGATTTGTACTACTGATACATCCCATAGATCAACTGTCAAGGCGGTCATGTAGGATCTCATCTACATTCACCTTCGCTAAGACGGTGTTGGTGGCCGACTCGACATGCTTGAACAGATCATCAATATAATCTTCGTCTTCTGATGTCGGTGGAAAAGCCTGTTGCACCACTCGGACTTTCACCACTGCGTCAAACTCAAGATGGGCAGCAACGAGCATTGTGGCAGCCCTTGATAGATGGCTTCGGACGCCATGGTCCAAATGTGGGCTGGTAGGGCTCGGAGGCACTCCTTTGGTGTAGTGACCGAATCATCCACTGTCTGCACCGAGAAGGTGCCATCATAGGCGGCAATAGCATCGACAAGCAGGTCCTGGACCTCCACCTCAATAGCTGCCTTCTCGTCTAGCACTTGGGTGGCTTCTTGTTGGGCTATGCCAAGTGCGGTGCACGCGGCCTTTGGCTCATCATGTAGCTTGTCAGCATCTAGACTGGCCCCTGAGTACAAGTCTATGACCTTGAGGTAAACTTCGTTTAACTTAAAGTTTTCTTCATGGTCTGATGATGCATCACAAGAAGACTATCTGGGCTCAGACGGGATCAGCGACGGCGTGCAACGATGAGATGTCTCTATGCAAAATGCAAGCCAAGTTCAAGCCCACAGGATAAGGGGGAGAGCGATTTGATTGAGAAGGCAAATGACTCATCGGACTGTCCGGAGCAGCATGGGATAGAATCATCGCTGGTGGCTGCCCCCATCGAGGGATGGTTCCTGGGTCTGCTTTCCAAGCGCGACCATGTTCGAAGAACCCGGCTCTAGGGCCAACGATCCTCCTATGGAGAAAGTAGGCAATTTTTAAATACTAGTTAAATTAAGCAGCATGACCACAAATACTAGCGTGAGCATTGCTTGCATACTCTAGTTAATTTAATGAAGAGAAACAACATGAATAGCGGTACATGAAAAATCACCTTGTTAGGAGAAACTAGCGGCAGGTGTGAAACCACACCGATGAGAGGACCATCTGTCGATGGAGGATGGCCGGCGCCAAAGGCCACCAAGGACTCCCCCATGCTGTGATCCATTGTGTACTCTCCCATAACCTTCATCGCCTATTGGTCTAGGTCATCCTCATGGATGGTGACCCTCGACTCGATTGTAGGGTCTGTTGGGCCTCAAAACTCCCACTGGGGGTGGTGCCTCATCTTCAAGGGAAGGACCCAATGGCCGATATAGGTATAGATCACCCTCATCCCTGTCAGGTCCCGATCCTTCAGGTCCTTGATTGCATCCAACAAGTTTGGCACATGGTGCCTATAGGCCTCTAGGTGCGGTAGTTCCTCATACAACTTTGGGAGGACACCACATAGCTGGTTAGGAGAACAAGATGGTAGTGGTGGGCTCTCATTGGGGATGTAGAGCCATGACTTTTTCCACCCCAAGTCTGAGTAAGGGTAGCAGTCAAGGCTCAGGTACCTGTCCTCCAATCCGGGATGAAGTTGGATCAACCTGCCCCCCATCCGAGGAAGATGGAGCCCTCGGGCGCTAAGTAAACCACCCAGAATAAAGACCGCCATAGCTCATAGTGGGCAGGGACTCCCAGGAAGCCCTCGCATAGCATGATGAAGAGGGAGAGTTGGAGGATCCCCTCTGGGGTCAAGTCATGGAGGCGGAGCCCATAGTAGTATAGCAACCACCGGAGTAAGGGGTACGCCAGCACCCCAAACCCAAAATAGTGGAAATGGGCGAAAGATACGACCTCATTCTCCACTAGCCTCGGCTCCACTTCAGTTCTCATTGGGACTCCACCCAATCATGTTGGTGGCCTCTGGGAACACCGCATTCAGTCACAGCTCATCAAATGCCTTGCGGTCAATAGATGACTTCATCCAGTACATGGTCATGGTCCTCATAGGAGGCGTCGATGGCACAAAGGGCATAGTAGGATGGAGAGCAAAAGCTTTGGGATGGAAGGATGAGATCTAGGGTGGGAAGGTAGATGATCACAGAAGGTAGCAGATAACTCATGGAACCACCCAATGACCCACAACCACTTACACATTTGTCACATCAATGTGGCATCCCTACTAGAACTGCCTACTAGAACTGCCTGCTAACGCATCAATGCGATAGGCAGCGAGGTGACATCCTCGCTAGAACTACCTGCTAACGCCACCCATGCGTGTGTGCCTGCACGGGAATCTAGGAGCCTACAAGATGAAAATGGACACTGCACGTCGTTCATCAATACCATCTAGGTACTCATGATTTTAAACCGTTGGACCTTCTGTGATAAACCTTATGGCTCCACTAGTGTTCGGCTAGTGAAAATTTTAGATGATCGTTTTGTCTAAAGGGTGAAGAAACATTTCAATGGTTGTGCATCTGTCCTTTGACGGTTATGATCAGCCCAAATCTAAACTCAACTATTCCCTCCATCCCAAATCGAGGAGTCAGAATTATCAAATGTGACCAAATAAAAAAACTCAATGTAATAAGTATATGAAGTATGAAAGAAATAAAGGAAGATAAATATAGTTGGACCAACATAATAACTTCATTCCTTTATATACAAAAGTACATTACAAAGTATTTCTCTAATCTCTAATGTCTAAAACATCTCATCTTTCCAAGGGGACTCATGTCAGTCGGTTGACAAATTGCATTTAGTCGATCAACATGAGTGAAGATGACAGAGTCCGCTCCCACAAACACAATAACACTACTAAGTCTTTTCATTTTCTCAAAATTCCTAACACAGACAAAAGTCTCACCACTGCCATTATCTTCGACGACTGTAACAAAGCAATCTTTACCAAGCATATAATGAACTATAGCTTCAACAACAATCAATCAGGGCTGTTGATGAACATGACGTCCCCAAGAAACAAGCACCCCTTCTACGATACCTGGCGACACTCCTAACCGCCAAAGTGCAAGCTTCCTGGTGGAGTAAACATGGGTGTTGTGGTACGATGGCATCTCTTGGTATATAGAACAAAAAACATTAGAAAAAACCATATATGAAAAAACACTACACCTTGAACAAGCAAGAACCAGTACAAAGCAACAGAATATTGCCTAGGCCATATCTTAGCCTTGATTGAGATCTTGATCCTGACTAGATTAAAATGACAAAGAAACTAAAACTCACCTCAATAAGGACAATCACTGTACTTCTATGGGCAATAGCTGCTAACAAAGTTCTAACACTGCCTCCTTTCCTTGTCTAGTAACTTGCAAGTGAGAAGTAAAAGAGATCAAGAAGGATATTTATACTCGACGCAGACACTAATGTAAGGAAAATGGACCCTAGGCCCATTTACTTTGGATTTTGGTGTTTGATTATCAACACAACCAAATTGGACTAATATGTTTGCTAGTGTCTATTTTATAGTCCAATAGGATGCAACGCGGACTTGGACCAACTTTGAAATGTGAAGAAATTGATCAACACTCAAGAGAAGACATTGGAGGAGGTGTTGATAGCCTAGGAGAGAAGCTAGGAGTCCAAGACGCGAAGATGACAAAGACCCAATGAAGAAATGTGAAGAAATAGCAAGAGGGGGTACCGCCCTAGTCACCACCCTAAGCATGGTGGTGCAACACTAGGGGGTGGCGGTGCCACAAAATAGAGGGTTGCTATAGCTAGAAGGAGAGGGGGGCACCAACAACAACGTGTGCACCACCCTGGTCACCGCCATGGGGTGGCGGTGCACTAGATAGGGGGTGGTGGTGCCACCGCCCTAAAATTCCAAAGAGCAACAAAGGGGACTCAGGCACTGCCCTGGTCACTGCCCTTAGAGTAGTGGTGCACCACCCTGGTGAATAGTACCCCAACAGTCGTCTTGTTAGTGAAGCAATGGCTAGTCCATGTGGCGGTCACCACCCTATCTGGTGCCCGACACTGCCCTATTCGGTGACCTCGTAGAGAAGAGGATCTTGGCCACAACGACTAGTTTTGACTTGGGGGCTATAAATACTTGCCCTAAGTGGCCATTTGAAGACAAAGGGAGTTGAGGGAAGATAGGAGGGTGTTGCTACACCTTATTTGTGCTCTCCACATGCATAGAGCTTAAAGATCACTTGGTGATTAGCATATGTGCTTTGCGAAGTGCTTAGGTTAGTTAGACCATGCTCATATGCGCTTGCTCTAGGCTTAGGTCTAGTTGCTAGTGAGGTTTGCATACCTCTAAACCCAAGGTGCTTGTGTGCACCGTGTTTGTACTCGGCAGGGCTTGTAGTCTTGTGAGACCACACCAACCGCGTTTATGGTGTGACCGCAACATGTACCGAAGGGAACAAGGCCCACGGTGATTTGGCTAGAAGCTTGATAGTGAAGACGGCGGGGAGCGGTCCTAGAGAGGCTTGCTAGAAGGCACACTGGAGACCCACTTGTGTGTGGAGAAGTCTTAGGGCTATCCACGTAGTTACTCAACCAGGAGCTTGGACCTTGTGAGGGATTCCTTGTGAGGGGCTCTAACAAGGACTAGGGGGAAGCTTGAGCGCTTCTCAATACCTCAGTAAAAATATCGGAGTTGTCGATGGGAGTGTACATCTCTACCTCATCTTTACCTTCTGCATTTACATTGTTACCTATGTTGTGTGCTTTACTTTACTAGCTTAGTTCATAGGCTAGTTGATAGGGTTGGAACCTAGGTTGCAAGACTCTTGTGGTAGAGATAGTAACACATTAGCAAAACCATAGTTGCACATTTAGATAGATTACTTTCTTGCATAGGTTTTGCTAAGGTGGAAATAGAGGCCATAGTTTGAAGTAGAATTTTAAAGTTGTCTCATTCACCCCCTCTCTTAGGTGTCACGGTCCCTTACAAGTGGTATCAAAGCCATTTGGCTCAATTTGGACCTTTGGCTTCACCACCGTTGAGCCGTCGCTATTTAGAGTGATTGGGATGGATACCTCTTGTAACACCCTTGGTGTTACACTGTACAGTCTTCTAACAAAACACTACATGTGCATCATTCTTATGTGATAATGTATGAAATATAATGTGTAAATTAATTTTTGTGACTTGAAACGTTTATCGGAAATGCAAAACGAATGTTATATTTCATGTCGTGTTATATCACTTAGAGTTCTAAATGAATTTTTATTGAACAAAAATGCTATAGAACGCATACCCAGCACTTTAATAAAGTTTGTAGTACAAACTTCATAGGTGGTAGTGAAATACTTGTGATCAAGAAATGAATTCCCTAGTTAGCATGGTTAGTAGCTTGGAAATCGAAGTTGACGCGAATCTGAACAAGTCAATTTCTTAAGTTAGAAAACGGTGTGACGAGGCTAAGTTTGGGAATTTTTATAGGAGAATTGGGTTTGGTAGTGGTATGGTCTTAGGCTTTGTTTTAGTAGCTTGACATACCATCTTGAGCGTTAGATAGTTGTTTTAGCAATTGGATCATTGAGTTGGATTTTTTAGCAGCTTTAAAAACCGTGCATGGCACGTTATCGAAGGCTGTTGCATTTGGGCGTGAACACCCTTTGCCTCAGCTTGGCGTGCTATGCTGGTTCACCAACATGCACGCTCACGCATACCACACATGTGCCACCATGTTGGTTGGGCCGCTGGCTCCGTGCTGCGGTCCACTATCTCATTGCCGCGCCCTGGTACGTGCTCACGCTCCCACTCACGCACGCAGGCGCGCCGCACCAGTGGGCCTAGCCGATCTGCCATCGCCATCGCATCGAGCTATGTCACCGATCATGCTGTGCTCTGACCACTGCTTGCCCGATCACTACTGCCGCTGACCCTTCACGGCTACACACGTGTGGGCTTGCCCCGCCTGACTTCACCATCACGTCCGCACTCGATGCCTCGCCACGCTATTGCTTCCCTAGACTGGCGCCAACCACAGCGGTGCATAGTGCCATGCTGCCATCATCTTGTGGGTCATGGCACTGTGGTCACACATAGTCATGCTAGGCTCATACACGCATGTGGAGCCATCACCATCACGCTGCCATCCTCTTCCAATTAGTGATTGCGCCACGCCAAGCTCTCCGTCACATCGCCTTGAATGGCATCGCGCCGACCGACCGAGCCAGGCCAAGGCAACCCATAGAGCCAGGCACTATCCTCATAATTGCACATGTCTAGAGGTCAAGTTGGAGTCTAGCTTCACACCAAGCTTGCCACTATTACGACTGTATGGTTTCAGGGCTTCAATTGGAGGTTTCCCCACCGTCGACCCCTTTTGTCAAAAATGTCATCATCCATCATATTGGCTTTGCATAGTCCACCTCCGTCCAATTAGCCATGCACCCAACTAGCTCTAGTAGTTAGCTCATGATTGGAGTCATTCTGACAAGCCATCATCTTCTAGTGAGGTAATGCAGAGCATTTCCCCATGGCGGTCCGCCATGGCCGTCAAGGCGGGTGCTCGGCCAAGGTTTCGATCATTGCTCCATTGTCTCAATTGAGCAATGCTTTTGCATCTCCTAGACTTGGTTGCCTCGCCTGTGTAGCAATTTTGATGGTGGAGTAGTAGGTCACCAGGGATGTCATCGCTGTGCTCGTCGTGAACCAAAGCGACCCCGTGTATGTGGCCAGCAGCCTTGCCATGCCCCGCGACTTTGTCCAAGCCATCGTACGTGTCTCTAGTGAGGCCCTACTGCTCCTAGGGTACCTGGTTGAGTCAGTTTGAGCTAAGGCTCGCCGAAGCACGTGGCCACCACTAGTGAATGCAGTGTAGCTATTATGTCCGTGGCCAGATTGATTGGTGTTTACGCCAAAATTTGGTAAGCTTATCCTAGAAAGGAAGAGATCGGACGATGATGTCAAAAGCAAGAAAATATCCAAATTAAGGCATATTTACGAGCTGGCCAGGAAATATTATTTTTGGAGAAACATGACGTCCAGGTGCATATCACGATGAAAGAAACAAGGACACATATCAAACAAGGAAGCTTCATCAGCAAGGATTCTACATAAGGGAAATTAGAGTCCATGTATCTTGATATTTCTTTTTGTTATCTAGTCCTGTTTGTTTAGGACTCTTATCAGGCCAGGGTATAAATATAAACCCTCGGCTATTGTAATCAGACACACAATCAATCAAATACAAGTTACTTACTTTTTTTGGCTCCGGCCACCCCTTAGGAGTAGAAGTAGAGTAGATCTTGACGAGTTCTTCAGCAAGTATGGCTGCATCAATCCGGTCGACCTTCATTGTTTGTCTATAAGTACCATCATGGCTTATACCTCTATTCGTACGGCTGCATCGATCTAGTCAACCTCCACTACGATTCTGGTATAAGTTAGTTATCAACTCTTGTCTAGTTCAAGTACAGCTGCATCGATCCAGTCAACCTCCACTGCTTGAACTAGATTAAGGTTAAGTTATCGGCTCTATCTAAGGGTTGCATTCCTTTGGATAGATTCATTAAGTTATCAATATTGCTTATTGCTTCCATTATTTATTTAATTACAGCAATATCACTTCACCCGATTGGGATTGATCTAGATCGGTCTTATATCTTGTTTAACCCATCGTTTGTTAATATAAACTGATCTAATCTATACTTTAAATGATGAGTTATGTTTTATTGGCTGTTTTATATCAATCCTGATCGTGCATAGCGTGTGGTTAAGGCATGTCTGATCTTGAGTAGATCTATTGGCTAGCGAAAACTGTTCCATGGTCTATTATCACGGCCTGTGTGATTTTGCCTCACACCCCACTGTTAACACCATAGAGTGGGGATCGTTATTCGATAGATTTGTTCCTGAGAGGGCATGACCTTAACTATGCGCTATGCCTGAATCGGCTATTTTAGCCGATATCGAGTGCTTTCATGAATAGTTGACATCACAAGACCATTGAAGTAGAGATAGGCTGAAAGATGTGTTAGCCCCATGATCTTATTATTGTATTATGGCCTGCATGATTCTGCCTCATGCCCCACTGATATTAGTAATAAGTTAGGGTCATCGAGTCTATTGTTGCTTCTATGGCTTGCATAATTCTACCCCATGCCCCACTGGTCATAGCGATAGATGAGATCTAATATGTTCATTAGATTTATCTTTATTAAATGGTTAAATGATGATGAGTTGTTTCATTTATACCAAAGGGGTTTGGTTACTTGCAGTCATTGGCTTGGCATAAATTAATCATTGTTGATATCTCTTTGCCATTGACTAATATTTGTATAAATAATGATATCTATCCTGAACGATAACCGATTCTTCTTACACAACCTCATGAGCTTTAACAGATTTATTCTTATGAATATGTTGGAATTGACTATTTAGTTGATCTCCTATCATATCGGCTCTCAGAGCCACACATTCGGGACTGTCTAGCAATACCGGCACGTTCCACCCTAAATTACTGATAAGATTTCTCTCCTTGTCAATTGCAGGGTCAAATTGACTGGCACATCTCGGAAGGAGTGCATAGGATTGACCACCCTTGCGCTGAAGCTAGACAGATCTCTAGCTCCATCAAGCGGACCTTTTTGGCTTGCTCAGCTGTCCTTGGCACGGGATGAAATTTCTGTGTCGACACACGTTTCTGGCACGCCCGGTGGGACCACAATCCTTTGATTAGAAGTCAGATACATATCAATTTATGTTCCATTGACAAGGTTCGGCCAAGAGGAGTGAAGAAGAACAAATACAATATTATTCTGCACTTGGTCGATGACCTTCCAAAAAATCAGCTTAATGGCCGATATCAAGGACAAGTTCAGAAGGGGCACACATAGGAAAGTTTCTAGAGGTTATCACACAAGCAAGGTGTTTTGCTACATGTCCAATAATCTAAGATATTGGTCTAAGAAAAATGGAAAATTAATGCGGACAAATCAGAATCCAAGGTGTCGACACAGAATTTTATCCCGTGCCAAGGACACACGTAGCAAGTCGGAAGGGTCCACTCGATGCAGCTGGAGATCCACCTAGCTTCAGCGCAATGGTGGTTGATCCCATGCACTCCTCCTAAGACGTGTCAGTCAATTTGACCCTGCAATTGACAACGAGAGAATTCTTTTCAGTAATTAAGGATGAAACATGCCGGTGTTGCCAGACAGTCCTGAATGTGCGGCTCTAAGAGCCGAAATGAAAGGAGATCGACTAAATGGCTGATTCCAGCATATTCATAAGAATAAATGGGTTAAAGCTCATGGGGTTGTGTAAGAAGAATCAGTTATCATTAGGAATGTCGTTGTTTAAACAAATATTGGTCACTGGCAAAAAGATATCAACAGTAATTAGTTCATGCTAAGCTAATGACTACAAGTAACCGAACTCCTTTATAAAAGAAACAGTTCATCATCATTCAACCATTTAATATAAATAAATCTAATGAACATATTAGATCTCATCTATTGCTCTAACTAGTGGGGCATGGGACAGAATCATGCAGGCTGTAGAAACAACAATAGACTCGATGACCCTAACTTATTACTAATATCAGTGGGGCGTGTGGCAAAATCATGCAGGCCATAATACAATAATAAGATCATGGGGCTAACACATCTTTCAACCTATCGCTACTTCAATGATCTCGTGATGTGAACTGTTCGTGAAAGTGCTCGATATTGGCTAAAACAGCCAATTCAGGCATAGCGCACAGTTAAGGTCATGCCCTCTCAAGAATAGATCTACCAAATAACAATCCCTACTCCATGGTGCTAACAGTGGGGTGTGAGCCAGAATCACATAGGCCATGATAATGGGCCATGAAATAGTTTTCGCTAACCAATAAATCTACTCAAGATCAAACACGCCTTAACCGCACACTATGCACGATCAAGATTGATGTACAATAGCCGATAAAACATAACTCATCATTTAAAGTACAGATTAGATAAGTTTTAGATTAATAAATGATAGGTTAAAAAGGATATAAGGCCAATCTAGATCAATCCCAATCGGGCGAAGTGATATTGTTGTAATTAAATAAATAATGGAAGCAATAAGCAATATTGGTAACTTAATGAATCTATCCGAAGGAACGCCACCCATAGATAGAGCCGATAACTTGACCTTGATCTAGTTCATGCAGTGGGGGTCGACCAGATCAATGCAGACATACTTGAACTAGGCAAGAATCGATAACTAACTTATACCAGAGTCACAGTGGAGGTCGACCGAATCGATGCAGCCGTACGAACAGAGGTATAAGCCATGATGGTACTTACAACAAGCAATGGAGGTCGACCGGATTGATGCAGCCATACTTGCTGAAGAACTCACCAAGATCTACTCTACTCCTGCTCCTAAGGGGTGGCCGGTGCCAAAAAAGTAAATGACTTGTATATTGAATTGATTGTGTGTCTACAATAGTCGGTGTTTGGTATTTATACTCGGAGCCTAAAAACGAATCCTACTAGAGTACAACTTAGTATAATTTTTGGTAAGAAGAAAATATTCCTACTTTAAGATAACTTGGACTCTAATCTTTCCCATTTTGTAGAGTTCGATATGTATATTCGCGATGCCAATCATATCTCATCATCGTTATCTGCTGACGTTATTCGGAGAGAACCGATCCCAGTGTCGCATTCGACCCGGCAGATATCAATCCTTACTCAATCGACTCCTTGATTGGCACAATCTTAGAAGCCTATGATTTCCCATGCCATTCTCCCAAATTTGGGTGTAACCATTTGCCCCCCAATTTTGGGATAAAATGATTTTATCCCAAAATTCTAGTTCATCGATTTACCATGCTGCAACTGTACTATCCCGAGATACACACACGACTCCTGAGTTTCTGGCCCGAGTTTTATATAACATCTCAATAGTATCTTTTGCAACCCACTCGGCCAGTTTGCTTCTTTTTTCCTCAAGCCAACTTTAACAGCCGCCGCCATCGTCGCCAAGGTTCCAAACCCTAGCAAACCATCTGTTCTAACAAGCCATCATCCAAGCAATCCTCGCCTAGATTCAAACCAATTTTGACCATGATGGTGACCATCGACCACGTCCCTGAGGTATGTCTCTAAGTTTCCATTCTTAAATTGTCAGCCGCTACCTTGTATTTTTCCTTCTCAACTTGTTTTGTTCGACTCTTTAGGAAATGAGGAATGAAATCTTGATTTCATCAGCCGTTTCCCCAACATATATTTTCTTGGGCCTAAGAGTGACCCCAATCCATCTGATTTCATTCACCAAGAAGCCAACCAAATCCCCTTCAAACAATCTGCAGTGGATTTGTCCTCATGGAACACCAAAACTCTCTTCAGAAATTGGCCAAAAATGCCTAAGGGATGGAGAAATTGGTTCCGTCGGATGTCCTAAACCTATAATTTATATGTCAACACAAGTCTCATGTAGGATCAATGATAACCACATTGTTATTGCCTTGTTGTATTTCTCGTTTCGGCCTAAAGAGCCTGATTTGAAAATAGCCAACTTTATATTTCCAATCTCGATCTAATTAAGTCTGAAAACCTGGCTTTATCAAGAGAGCCCTTCGATTTTTCTGCCCTCAGTGCACCCAACGCCGTATTCTCATTGGCATTAGTGAAGTGGCAGCTTCACCTTCTATTAATTGCGGTTGCCTTTTGCACTTCTCGAGGCATCCACCTCTTCACTTCGTGGCTTCAAATACCAGCCGATGGTTTTCGCCTTGAACACATCTCCACTCGCAACTGTTCCTTTGCACTTCTCCACCTTCCATAACCCTATAGCAGTTTCCTTCCCTTCCTGAAGATCCAATCAACCCCATGGCCGACTGAGGGTAACCAGCGGCAAGCGCGTAGTGGAGGAGGTCCCTAGAGGAGAACATGCCTAATGAACCAGTGTCTCCGACGCATGAGGTGAGATTGATGACTTCTACTTATAGCCATGATCTGCAACCTTCTGCTCATAGTGGTGAACTCTTCTATTTTGTTTCTAGGCTTGTTGTGAATGATAGCCTTCGTCCTCTTCCTAGGGCTAGAGAGCCCTCTAATGTTGTGTCCTCTATGCCGGCTTTATCGTCGGATTCCTTTGATTCATACAATGGTGACGATGCCCGGTGCTTCCTCCAGGAGTGGAGGGCGGCCTAGAACCATTACTCCGAAGCAACTCAGGAGAATGGCCAACTTGAGATCCGTCTTGGGGTCTCTCAAGTGGCCCTTCATGCCGCCAAAGAGGAGGCTAGTGTCATTCGGGCATGGTTGGCCGAATTCGACACCATGGTGGCAGGTAAGATGAACTACATGAACGCTTTTACTCTAACTTCCACTATTTTTATGTTGACATTCCTTTCATCTCCTATGATCATCAGCCCTGATAGTGCAGTTGGAGTCTCTCCAACTAGCGGCGAATGCGGCCATGGACGCTATCAATGCTCGGGGTCCCCTTATTGATGCTCACCTCCATGACGTTCTGGCCCACGTTCAGGAGATCACCCTTCACGGCGTCTGTCATGGTGCAGCGGTGGCGCTGACCATGACGTAGGTCTAGACTGGGTACAAACTCCACTCCATGAAGATTGGCTTCCCAATAGGTGACAACCCTGAGGAACATGAAGACCTACTCGAAGAATTCATCATGGCAGCAGAAGACATAGTGGATATCACATCCGCTCAGGACGTGGTGAACAAGATCTTCAATTAGGTTGTATTTAGGGTAGAACTGATGAATGAAATCTTCTACTTTTCCATGATTGTCTTAGTGTAATGCCCGTATGTATGACTGTTTTTGCTTTTTGTTTTTGTTCTATAGGCGATACATATCGTATCGGCTTTTATTGTCTTTGAAGATTTTCATTTTTTGAACTAGAGGCGATACCCTTCCTGGTACCTGCTATTAGAGTTGAGAATGAATCGGCTATCAAATGTTGACCAGATGTTAGGATAATGTCCCATAGGAACTTTTCATATCAAAGGTCAAACGGTTAATCAACCTAGGTCAAGCATTCTGTTAAGCGAAACAGAACTTCTTTAAGAAATCCATTAACTCTGAATCGCACTTACAATTTGACTCAGCATCCACATATGTTGGCCTAAACTCATCTCTAGGACTCAATGCTTATTTTTTTCCTTTAATCCAATGGCCAATGTGAAGCCATGATTTTTCTACTAAAACAAACTCTCAGAGCCGATCGCCTACATTGGCTGTTGGCTTTCACTGTTGATCTTAATGAAGCCTCCTTCCCATGACTTGCCAGAAAAACATTCAAAGTCTCCTAGTTCCCAAAAGACTAGGTCGACTGTTGTGATGCTCATGGACTCATCAGCATGAACTAGTTTGACATCATCCCCATGCCATTGAATCAAACATTGATGCATGGTTGATGGTATACAGCAGTTTGCATGAATCCAATCACGACCGAGGAGCAAATTGTATGACCCTTTTCCATCGATGACGAAGAATGTGGTGAGCAGAGTCTTGCTTTTGATTGTTTGTTCGATGTTTATTGCCCTCGGGTCTTAGACATATTACCTCCAAAGTCTTTAAGCATCATGTCAGTCTCCATCAGATCTCTTGGTCCTTTACCAAGCTTATGAAAAGTGGTGTGGGGCATAAGATTGACAGAAGCACCTCCGTCCACCAACATCTTGTTCATCAGCTTCCCATCAACAAGACCTTTCATATATAAAGCTTTAAAGTGCCGATGTTTGACTAGTTTGTCAAATATTACTTGTTGTACAACTGTTAACTTAGCAACTATTTCATCATGCTCTGATTCATTGAAATCTAAATAAACTTCTTGATCTGCCGGAGCTCTGAATTCTGACGGCAACAGAAAAGTCATTTGGATATTAGCCGATGGTTGCTTTCTATCAGCTATTTGCTTGGTACGCCATACTTGAGGTTTACCGGATGTCTGAGCCTGTTCCATCTCTTTATTCCTTAGGCGTTGCACCCTTCTCTTCTGGCTTCTTATTAAACCTCCTAGGACACCATTGGCCCTCCTACCAAACATATTTTCTTTTGCATTGCTTTCCCCTTCATAATCAGCCCAGTCCTAGTCAACTAACTCTTTTTCCCCTGCTGAATAGCCCTCTGTATATTCTGCCTAGAAAATTCTAGCATTCATTGGTGGAAGTGAGAAGTAGGATTATAGAATTTGCAAAACTTCTTATTCTTTAATTGATCAGGGGGCAACATGATATGACCATCGGGCAACTTGATCTACCCTTTTTCAAGCATGAAATCGAAGAGCTTATCTGATTTGGTGACATCAAAGTCATAGCTCTCCTTGACTCTTCTTCCCCAAGGATTTAGCACCATTACTATCTTCTTGCCCCCAATTCCATTTAGCCATAGCAACCTCTTCTTCTTCATCTTCATAGCCATCATCGACTGAGTGTGGATCATAAGCTTTGGCTACTATGGTACTCTTCTAGAACCAGGTATCTCTACGCATACTCTAGAACTGGCTATTGAGCACTTGCCACTCAGTTGAGCCAATTGTCCCAAGTTGTCAAATTCCTGTCCCAACTAGCTTTTCTTTCCTATATTGGCAGCATTCCTTAAATAGCTAAAGCAGCCAGTTGATCATCAGCCAAATTTAAGGAGAAGCACAAGTTCCTAGGTTTCTCGGAACCTCTGAAGAAATTTCAGTGCCCTGATTCATTAGTATTCTGTCTTATAGTTGTCAGATCGGTAATCATCTTTTCTCTAGTCCTAGTGTAAAAATATGTACTGAAACTTCTTCTCTAGGTTAGCCCAATTGGCAATGGAATTGACTGATAGTGATGAAAACCAAGTGAAGGCTGGCCCTGATGAGAACAAGGAGAAGAAATGAACTCGATGGGCATCCTCAACTAATGCTTCACCCAGCTGTGTAAGATACTGACTAACATGCTCTATCATGCTTGTACTGTCTTAGCTAGTGAACTTAGCAAACTCTAGGAGCCTATAATTTGTGGGAAGGGCGACCAAATCATACCATTCTGGATACATGTGTTTATATGAAAAGGTCAGCCCTTTTGGCTTCAGACCGAACTAATTCTTCATCATCTCAGTCACCCTCAGCAATAATTCATCATCTTGTGGATTTGGATTCCTCTGCACCTGCTGACCCATCTATGGATTGAAATCCCATGTGCCATGATATCCTGGATTTAGCATCATATGAAGGGTGTTATAATCTGTGCCAAAGTAATACCCTTGTGGAATCTCGATCTGTTGGGTCCTTTGCTGACTCGCTGCTTGAAGTCTCTGATTGTAGACATAAGGATCTGTATCTCTACGGATCCTTTAAATTGATGTGCTATTTTTGAGCCAATGATGGTATGTGGCCTGATGTGCCAACATTGATCACCTAGTTCTAACTTTGCCCCACTAGCTGTTGCACATGTTGTATTGATGGTCTAGGATTGTACTGTGTCTGATTTGCAGTAGTTCCTTGAGTTTGCTTAGATGAACCCTGAACTATCTAGCATCACCACTACCAGATGGTGCTGCTTCTTGATGGCTGGTACCGACTTGATTAGTCCCTTGGATCGACAGATTTGGAATGTTGTAATAAGCTGGCCCACCTTGACCAACTAGAAACCCATGAATCGCCTCTCTCATAGCATTGTGGAATATGTCCACAAAAGCTTTATTATGGCTTGATATGGCATCACAAATAGATTTGTCAACAACTTCCTTAAAGAAATGCCTATCTTCATCTTCAGTTGTATCCATCTACCCATGCAATAGAACTCTTGGTAGTGAAAATTTTTGAACAATTGTGTTGTCACGTGTTTTGGTGTAGAACAACAAACACTTATTCTAAAAATCTTCTATAGCTTCGCTGATGATACCCTTATCCCCATCAGGTAGATCTTCATAATGCAACATAAGGATATCGTTGTTGTTGTGGACCACCATGATGATTGTGGGGTCCCACCAGGTGTGCTAGAAACATGTGTCAACATAGAATTTTGTCCCGTGCTAAGGACACACGTAGCAAGCCGGAAGGGTCCGCTAGATGGAGCTAGAGATCTATCTAGCTTCAGCGCAAGGCTGGTTGATCCTGCGCACTCCTCCCAAGATGTGCCAGTCAATTTGACCCTGCAATTAACAAGGAGAGAAAGATTATCAGTAATTAAGGGCGAAACATGCTGGTGTTGCCAGATAGTCCCGAATGTGCGACTCTGAGAGTTGATATGAAAGGAGATCAACTAAATAGTCAATTCCAGCATATTCATAAGAATAAATCGGTTAAAGCTCATGGGGTTGTGTAAGAAGAATCAGTTATCATTATGAATATCGTTGTTTAAACAAATACTAGTCACTGGCAAAAAGTTATCAACAACAATTAGTTCATGCTAAGCCAATGACTACAAGTAACCGAACTCCTTTATAAAAGAAATAGTTCATCATCATTCAACCATTTAATAGAAATAAATCTAATGAACATATTAGATCTCATCTATTGCTATGACTAGTGGGGCATGATGGTAGAATCATGCAGGCCGTAGAAACAACAATAGACTCGACGACTCTAACTTATTACTAATATCAGTGGGGCATGAGGTAGAATCATGCATGCTGTAATACAATAATAAGATCATAGGGCTAACACATCTTTCAACCTATCGCTACTTCAATGAATCTCATGATGTGAACTGTTCATGAAAGTGCTCGATATCGGCTAAAAGAGCTGATTCAGGCATAGGCACAGAGTTAAGGTCATGCCCTCTCAAGCAACTAGATCTACCAAATAACAATCCCTACTCCACGGTGCTAACAGTGGGGTATGAGGCGGAATCACATAGGCCAGTGATAATGGGCCATGGAACAGTTTTTGCTAACCAATAGATCTACTCAAGATCAAACATGCCTTAACCGCATGCTATGCACGATCAAGATTGATGTAAAACAGCCTAATAAAACATAACTCGTCATTTAAAGTACAAATTAGATCAATTTTAGATTAACAAATGATGGGTTAAAAAGGATATAAGGCCAATCTAGATCAATCCCAACCAGGCGAAGTGATATTGTTGTAATTAAATAAATAATGGAAGCAATAAGCAATATCGATAACTTAATGAATCTATCCGAAGGAACGCCACCCTTAGATAGAGCCGATAACTTGACCTTGATCTAGTTCATGCAGTGGGGGTCGACCGAATCGATGAAGCCATACTTGAACTAGGTAAGAATCGATAACTAACTTATACCAGAGTCATAGTGGAGGTCGACCGGATCGATGCAGCCATACGAATAGAGGTATAAGCCATGACGATACTTATAACAAGCAGTGGAGGTTGACCGGATCGATGTAGCCATACTTGCTAAAGAACTCACCGAGATCTACTCTACTCCTACTCCTAAGGGGTGGCCAGAGCCAAAAAAATAAATGACTTGTATATTGGATTGATTGTGTGTCTATAATAGCTGGGGTTTGGTATTTATACTCTGAGCCTAAAAACGAATCTTACTAGAGTACGACTCAGTACAATTACTGGTAATAAGAAAATATTCCTACTTTAAGATAACTTAGACTCTAATCTCTCCCCTTTTGTAGAGTCCAATATGTATATTCTCTATGCCAATCATATCTCATCATCGTTATCTGCTGATGTTACTCGGAGAGAACCGATCCTAGTGTCGCATTCAACCCGGTAGATATCAATCCTACTCAATCGACTCCTTGATTGGTACAATCTTAGAAGCCTATGATTTCTCGCACACTTCTCCCAAATTTTGGTGTAAACACAAGGGCGATGCGTTAATTGCATATAATGCAGAGTTAGATACGACACAGAGATTACAAGCAGAACATATATGGATTCTTTATTAAATCAAAGCAAAAGTGGAGCAGATGCAAACAAACAAGGCTAGAAGCCATACGTGCAAGCATCAAACTATTCAAGGCGTCAAGCCAATGGTTGTATTGAGATTGAATTGAGCTTTCATCCATCGACTATTATCATCGGCTGCTCCATCTCTTCCATCGACTCAAGACACTCAGTCAGCCCTAACATTCTGAAGCCGATGATCGATTGGGGATCAGTGTCGCTGAGTAGACCAAGACAAAAATGATCTATCCACGTAGAACAAGATCTACATCGCTCCTGCTATGCAGATCATCAAGTTTCAAGAAAGAGTGTTCGATCTTGTAACCGTGTAAAGATCTAGCAAACAGTCTAGGACATTCACGAAGCTGTGTGACACCCAAGCGTAGTGTGTCTACTAATTCTAAGGAGGTAATGCATATGCTAAATACATACAAGATACATGCTGTTACCATAAGCAAATAGGATTTATGCTTGAATTTATTAACTGAACAGGATCGGCGATCGGCTGTTGGTGTAATTTCATCGACTACTGTTGACAAAGCCATCAATATAGAGAAAAGTTATGCAAATTCAAGAAGCCAACCTGATCTAGGAAATAGGATAATGGCTAGCTCTATCGATGCCTAAATTCTAGATTGGAGATGGCTATTCCATAGTTAAAATATTTGAATGGAACATATGTTATTAGTAGGCTGGCCGAAATATTTATTATAGCATGGATGTAGTTGTCATCAATCTGCTACTATCCTCATCGGCCCAGGAAACAGCTACTTTACCAGAATGAAGTATTTGGGCCGATAACATCAACAAAAGTCGATCAGCTAGAGCATAAAGCTGATGGTTTGCTGGATAGAAAAGATAGTTGATTCATGTTGATATGTCCAAGCCACCTTGCTCACGACAACAATGCGGTGTCATTGAATATAGAACAAGGGTCCTGCTAACTACATATTTGCTTCCCAAACAAACGCGGGCCAATCACTTTCTAAAATGGAATCAGCTATGAGGATACCACTTCACGTCATTTAAAAGGAAAAAGCTAACACGTTACAGTGCCACGCATGCATATATACATGTTGACATATATGAAGAACCTAGCAAGTGTGTATATGTCCATGCATGGTATACACTTCTCAAAATACATGAAGTTAAGTAGTAGCTCAAAAGAAAGTCATACAAAGGATTCCTGCTCTAGATTGCCAAAGACCATGGTGTATCCATGTATAAATAAGAATCGGCTACTCCCCTCATCTGTGTCGGCTGATCTTTCACCTCCATAGACTCCAAGAACAGATATACAAAGACTAGCTTGGGGGGCCAATACTGGCTCAATTTCCACTTCAGCTGATGCATCAAGCGATGGAGTCATTTGGCCTGGTAAACACAACATGGCTGGCTCAGGTAGAGCTACTGCTAACAATAGTACTTCAGCAGTGGATGACCATGCACGATGTGGGGGGTTTGGATACATCAATGTTGCTCTAAACGCACAATCGGCTATGTAGAGCCGATGTCGCCACTACTGACCAAATTTTGCTACTAAGACAAAAGAAAAGTTGAGTCCACTTACTATACAAGCCAAATGGAACTCTATTACTGATTGGGAATTATTTGGAAAGAGGTCAGGACATGAAGTCCAGGTACCCCTCGGTCATCACGTGAAGATAAAAAGCAACAGAAACTAGCAAATTAAGGAAAAGTGGACATATCATGACCAGAGAATTGGGATACATGTCTAGGCTTCTCGAGATATGCTCATTCATGGCCGATTACTATATTCGGCTATGCACGGTTAATTCAGTCGGCATGGGAGTAGACTTTAACTTGTGCAGACTGGTGAATTAATTTACAGTTCCATCTTCTCCACAGCCAACATATCAGTTCAGTGACACCACTATAGTACCTAGGTTGAGAGTATCAGCGTTGTGATCCTAACCTAGGGGAACAAAAGCCGATGATAAAGCTTATTACATCGGCTAGAGGTATCAGGTTCATTTAACTCAATATGTTAGATACAAGGCATGATGAAAATGAATGAGTCCCATACAAGGCGAAGGCAGCCACTGTGGATGACTTCTTCTCTAGCATCGTGGCCTAGGCCTGACATCACCAATGATAATTCAGCTCATCATGGAACCAACACCGAGAAGATCCTTGAGATGAATATGCTCAGCATCTCGAGCTCTTGCATGAACTACGCATTGGGGGGCCTACCACTGCACACGCACCTACACGCCGCTAAGCTCATCTTCATGTTCTATGGCATGCTCAATGTCGATTTTGTCACCATGACATTCTTTGGGGCTACCCGTGAGTTGCTCGATGGCACGTTCACCTAGGGGCTCTAGATCCCCAACAAGGGGATTGACAAAGGCCAAGCTCGCACCCAAGAAGGACTGAATATAACAAAGACCATTATGTATTCGTCAGCAGTAGAGATAGCTAAAGGAGTACGATGCAAGCGCATCGACAATGCCTGCACATGATCCAGCGCTGGAACCATCAGCGACTAGCATCACCGTTGCGCTATTGGCATCATCACCATTGTTATTGTCTTGCTAGTTGTGATCATCCTCAATTGCGTTGGTGGCGGCTATTGATATTGACAAAGCTCAGATGGCATGGCCGTCGCAATCTTGATCTTCCTAGCAGATTTGTAATTCGGTGGTTGACACAGAGAAGATCAGAGACAGATCGAGCAAAAAAGCCAATGAAGACTAGTCACTTCTCTTGAGATAGAATCAGGCTATTACTTCATGACCTTACCCTTCAAGCAGATGAAGTTTGTAGCCGATCGGCAAGAGCATAAAGTTGATGGTTTCCTAATAGAAAAGGAAAAGACGATAAAGATTCTCCTGCCTGCTGCTTTATTGCCAGCGCCAACGTGGCTACAATCGGGGGCCTGGTATTCCTCAAATGGTATGTCAAGATCCTACAAATACTTGTCCTAGGTTAAGTGCCAAGGTATCTGCTATGAGTGCTCAGAGTATATTTTAAATATGGTGGCCGAGGACCGAGGCACTGTACATGTGCATGGCTACATTAGCTAGAGCTCAACTAGTTTGGCTTTATTATCTACAACACCAATGTGGGTGCGCCAGGGCACGAGTACTCCTCCTACCAAGACCAAAGGATGCAGCAATAGATATACAGAAATCGGTAGGGGTCAGCTTAGCTGCACATGATTGATAGAGCATCCAGCATCGAAGCTGATTGTTTCTGTTTCTAGGCAACGAATTAGGCCCAACACCGATTACATTTACTGAGTTTGGCACATATAAATCTAGTCACAACACTTGACTCGAAAGTTGTGCTGGTCATCTCAGTGGAAGGCAAATTGAAGGTTCTATTACGTGTTCTTGCATCTACAGAGAAAATACAACTAGCCAGTAGCGAAAGGAATAAATGTTAAGCATATTCCTCTAGCAAAGTATCTGAACTAATGACCTTCCCCGAAGAAAATTGGCTAGCTAGTTCGAAACCCTGCCTTTCAAACCAAAGAATCATTTATTCCTAAAAAGCTAATGAAGATCAGACATTATTGAAAATTAGAACTCAGAGTCGCATCGGCTGAATATTTGAATCAAAGACTTCAAGGCTGATTCTAACCTGTTCATTCAGCCAACAATTATTAGATACTACTCTAGGCTACCATACGTCAGGATTTGTCTGTTTGCTTAGGCCGGCGCCACTTCCAACTTCTTTGGCGACAACCAGGGATTCCATGAGTTGACAAAAGTTGCCGAGCAGGCCGCAAAGCACACTGAGGTGACCAGCACTCATGCTGGATGTATAGGGGATGCAGATATGAGGTATATATTCTTTATTCCTTACTTTTCCTATCACTTGTGAACAATTTATCATAGGGAAAGCATGTCTGTCTAAGTAGTTGATGAATGAGATATGGTGTGATGAAGGGGACCTTGCTTCTTTTTGCAAAGTACTTGGGAAATTTTCTTACAAAAATTCAAAATCAATAGCTTGTCTCCTTGATGATATTGAATTTCCTACCAAGGCCATATGTTACCATCAAAAAACCTTCAACATAGGTGGCTTTACTTTGTGTTGAGTTTTGTCAAGTCTTGTTGACCCTTGTTGAGAGATTTATCATGCTCCCAAGATCAAAATCACGTACATGCCACATATATATGCTGCTTCTATACTAGGAAGTACTGCAAAAACATGTTTTTCATCCACCTCAAAATGTTCTGCTCCTACACTAGGAGAAGACAAAAAATATGTTTGCTAGGTTTTATTAGAATAAATGCTCCAAGTTATTGATGATATTTTTCTCAAAAGTTGTTGTAAAAAGAGACATGGGTTATGCAAAAATATAAAAAGATAGACACAAAAGAGGTCCAAAGTAAAAAGAAAAAACGAAAAAGAAAACGAGATGAGAATAAAGATAACCCATATTCTTGTAAAATATTACACAAGAGAGAAATATATTTCAGAGAGCGTAGTAGAATTAGGTTAGCCACTAAATATTCCACACACATGCACATCCTGATCTAAGAATATGACACTTGTCTCCTTGGATTCAGGGGTTTGACTTTACGATACTCAAGGTAAGTATGCTACATACTTTGTCCCTACCTGAACTCCACATAAGCTTTTTAGAAGTAGGGTAAATAGAGGCAAAACAAAGCCTTGGTGAGGAACTATGCACATTGAGCGATCTGAGAGAATCATTTGGGGAGCAAAGCTATGTTTTAATTTAAAAATCTTTCAAAAAACCCCAAGTTTTCTAAGTAGGAGAAGTGAGGATGACTAGATTCTAATCCGTTCCAATCTTCAACCACCCAAGATAGCGTGATAGACACTTCAAAGTTCACATGTATAGGTGAGGCTTGGAATAAGGTAATATTGCTACCAGTGGATTCTTCAGCTCCTTACAAGTGGTTTGATAGCCGACTATAATTATAAACTCGAGGAACTAGTTCTTAATCAGCTAAACCAGATGATAAGTCAACCCAAGTAAGTCATCAAAGACAAGTATTGCAATCAGATGTCGCTGACTCAGGGACAAACGACCATCGGATTAAAATAGTTCGAAGCATGAAAATTCATACTCCGAACTAGGGGGGCCTGTGTTTACACCAAAATTTGGTAAGCTTATCCTAGAAAGGAAGAGATCGGCCGATGATGTCAAAAGCAAGAAAATCTACTAATTAAGGGATATTTACGAGCCGGCCAGGAAATATTATTTTTGGAGAAACAGTGACGTCCAGGTGCATATCACGATGAAAGAAACAAGGACACTGTATCAAATAAGGAAGCTTCATCAGCAAGGATTCTACATAAGGGAAATTAGAGTCCATGTATCTTGATATTTCTTTTTGTTATCTAGTCATGTTTGTTTAGGACTCTTATCAGCCCAGGGTATAAATATAAACCTCCGGCTATTGTAATCAGACACACAATCAATCAAATACAAGTTACTTACTTTTTCGGCTCTAGGCCACCCTTAGGAGTAGGAGTAGAGTAGATATCGGTGAGTTCTTCAGCAAGTATGGCTGCATCGATCCGGTCGACCTCCACTACTTGTCTATAAGTACTGTCATGGCTTATACCTCTGTTCGTATGGCTACATTGATCTGGTCGACCTCCACTATGAATCTTGTATAAGTTAGTTATTGACTCTTGTCTAGTTCAAGTACGGCTACATCGATTCGGTCAACCTCCACTGCTCGAAACTAGATTAAGGTCAAGTTATCGGCTCTATCTAAGGGTGACGTTCCTTCGGATAGATTCATTAAGTTACCAATATTGCTTATTGCTTTCATTATTTATTTAATTACAGCAATATCACTTGCACTCGATTAGGATTGATCTAGATCAGCCTTATATCTTGTTTGATCATGCATAGCATGTGGTTAAGGCGTGTCTGATCTTGAGTAGATCTATTGGCTAGCGAAAACTGTTCCATGGTCCATTATCATGGCATGTGTAATTCTACCTCACACCCCACTGTTAGCACCGTGGAGTGGGGATCGTTATTTGGTAGATTTGTTCCTAAGAGGGCATGACCTTAATTGTGCGCTATGCCTAAATCGGCTATTTTAGCCGATATCGAGTGCTTTCACAAACAGTTCATGTCACGAGACCGTTGAAGTAGAGATAGGTTGAAAGATATGTTAGCCCCATGATCTTATTATTGTATTATAGCCTGCATGATTCTACCTCATGCCCCACTAATAGTAGTAATAAGTTAGGGTCGTCGAGTCTATTGTTGCTTCTACGGCCTGCATGATTCTGCCTCATGCCCCACTAGGTCATAGCGATAGATGAAATCTAATATGTTCATTAGATTTATCTTTATTAAATGGTTAAATAATGATGAGTTGTTTCTATTATACCAAAGGGGTTTAGGTTACTTGCAGTCATTGGCTTGGCATAAATTAATCATTGTTGATATCTTTTTGCCATTGACTAATATTTGTATAAATAATGATATCCATCCTGAATGATAACTGATTATTTTTACACAACCTCATGAGCTTTAACTGATTCATTCTTATGAATATGTTGGAATCAACTATTTAGTCGATCTTCCTGTCATATCGGCTCTTAGAGCCGCACATTCAGGGACTGTCTAGCAACACTGACATGTTCTGCCCTAAATTACTAATAAGCTTTCTCTTCCTTGTCAATTGCAGGGTCAAATTGACTAGGCACATCTTGAGAGGAGTGCGCAGGATCGACCTAGCCCCTGCGCTGAAGCTAGGCGGATCTCTAGCTCCATCGAGTAGACTGTTCTGGCTTGCTCGTGAGTCCTTGGCATGGGATGAAATTTCCTTGTCAACAATTGGGAGTAGAACCGGTATATCTAGGGCCTCTAGAATGCTATCAGTACTCTAGGCATGGAGTCTAGGCAGTGATGGTAGCGTTGGGTTAGAAGTTTTCATTGGCTTCAGTGTCACCATGGTCAAACCCCACCGTGGTGCATGGCCACGCCTCTATGCGGCACCAATTATGGTGTTTATTACCTCGATCAATTACGCTTCATTTGTAGAGTGCTAGGGAGGTGATGGTTGAGGCCGAGGAGGTTCGTGCTCGCCAGTGTTTGGCCAGAGATGTCACGGCCTCTGTTAAGTTCTGGCCAGGGACCTTGAAATGTGAATTCGAAGTAAACTAGGGGGTTAAGTGCGAGCGTCAGTGAGGGAGTGAAATAGTAGAAAGGACTGTGGGTTCATTTAGTTGAAAGCCAGGGTCTCTTTTGCATAATCACCAGCGTGCGCATGGGTCTCCCCGCATTGGGCCGCTGTCGCACGTGGGCTGAGCCGCGTGGGCCACACTGGTGTGCTAGGCAGTGCGCGCGCGGGGCGCTGGGGTGGGCTGAGCCGCTCGCTCGTGGGCCACATTGAGGAATTTGGTTTTTTCAATTTCCAGTGAAACTAAGAATGTTTATTCAATTTAGTTTTGAGCTGAACTTTGAAAAATAATAGTAAATTCTATAGATATCCAAAAATAGTGGAATGAAATTTGTTAGGTTCACAAAAATGCTACCTATCTGTTGGTGTAGTTAGTTTACAGTTATCTATGATGACAATAGATTCATAAATTCAATTTAGAAAGCTTAGTATTAGTTAGCTTAATATTCGTAGGAATTTTTGTCACAAATCGATGATAGTTTTAGTCATGAAATTTTTACAGTAGGCTCATTAGATTATTATGCGCTCATTGTAATTTTTGTAGCCCTAGAGTAGGTTGATAAATAGAGTAGCTAGTACTCCCTATTTAATCATATATAGAGTAAATTAGTATTAAGAGTAAGAATACCTTTAGTGCTAAGATAATATTTGTTATGCTTCATACTTGTTAGTGGTAACGGTAGGTAACATAACACCTTAGTCGGTAGAGCTAGTTTAGTAGCTTGACAAATGTATTCTTATTTTAAGAGTTGATGTTGCCGTATTACTAGGTGTTGCATCATCATTTCATGCATGTAGATCACGAGTTGGTAGAGTTCATGCCTATGGATGAATAGGACTACGAGGAGGTCATTGAGGAATATGAGGAGGAGATCCCCATATAGGAGGGAGCCCCAGAGCCTTTTGGTGCTGACTTTGTTGACCCACCGCCTGCCCAAGGCAAGCCCCGGTGCATAACCCCTATTTTTGAATGATTACTAAATATATATATATGATGTGCATTTATGTTATAGGCATTTTATGAAAACTACATGCATAGATATATCTACCTATGAGTCCTACTAGTATAGGTCGAGTAGCTGCTATGCTCAGGATTTTGGTAGCTGTGAGTAACCTAGTCAGTTACTCACAATAGGTGATAATTATGATCACTTATGATAAAATGGTGGAAAGGAAAAATGGTGACCGGGTAGGGATATGGTTTGGGTACTGGTGGGTGTAAGAGGTTGTGTCCTACGGCCAACAGGGCATAGCTTGGTTACACTTTTTCCCTATCTATGTCTGATTAAGGACCGGCCGTTGCATAAGTCTCGAGGCAAGTCATAGATTTATTATCCGGAGCACATACTTGGGTATGGGCATAGGGAAGACTTGTTGCTCTCTTGTCGTGGGTTATGGCTCTTTTCGGACCGACTGATTGGAGGCAGGGGATGGTGGAGGTCCTTGCACCTACACTTAGTCCAGGGACTTAGGAGCGGGGACTTGGAGTCCAAGTTTGGACGGGACCTAGACCCTGTGATAGGAGAGTGATGGGTTGGTCCTGCTTGTCCTTGGGTACAAGCGGGGTGTGCGTTTTCAGGGGTACCCAGCTAGGGGGCATTGATTCGTGAATCGTCGGGCGATCCGGTACGGCTTGTTTGGGGTCTAGCACCGTAGTAAGAACTGAAAGATGAAAGGTGATGAAATAGAACTGATTGCTCAACTCCTGCTTGAAAGTAGAATAGGTTCTTACATAGAATGGTTAGATGATGAATTAATCATGGCTGCTAACAATAACATAAATAAGGACTCACTATTAGTATTGCTTTATGCAAAAGGGAAACCAGCAAACCATAAAGCTTATCCTATTCCTTGGATTCAGGAAATTATTCTCACTAGTCGGATAAGTCTTGCAACTACATTATGTACTCAGGGTTTATTTACCCCTATTGCAGGTAATGCTTGAGGAGTATCGTTGTGTGAAGGATTCTTCTGGTGGGCATAGATGGATCCTTGTCCATTATCGATAGATGTTTATTTTAATTCCGTTGTTTAATATTCTGCACTGTGACTTTGGAAATGTAATAATGTAATTTTTAAGAACCCTAGATGTATGAAATGGATTAAGTATTGTAACTCATTCTCATTATTGGATCCTTAGGGAAAATGTGGATCTTTTGGGCTCTCTCTCGGGGTGTGCCCAACAGATACCGCCCCACTGTAGCTTGCTTTTGGGGTGCTTAGTGTCTAGTGGAAGACGAGTGCCTCTGTAAGTGTGTTATTTCGGGCAGTTCTACCACACCTCTAGGCCTCCGCACTTTGACGGCACTAACTTCCCATACTATAAAGCTAGAATGGCTTGTCACCTTGAGGTTGTAGATTTGGGTGTTTGGAGAGTCACTCGTGAAGGGATGAAACCCATTAAAATCTCAATAAACCCACAAAGAGTGAAGAAAAAGAAATTCATTTCAATGCTAGAGCTAAAAATTGCTTGTTTGAATCTTTTAGCATGGATGTGTTTAACCAAGTGTTCACTTTAAATATGGCACATGAAATTTGGTTAAAATTACAAGAGCTCCATGAGGGCACAAGTAATGTCCATGAGCAAAAACATTGCCTAGCTCAATAAAGTTATGATTCTTTTGAAATGAATGATGATGAGCTTGTTCGTGATATGTATTCTCATTTAAATTTAATTATCAATGAGCTCAATTCTATAGGATTAACAAAGCTAGGTGATGCAGAACATCATGAGGAAGATCATCTCTGTGCTACCACAAAACAAATATGCAAGTATCATCCACCATCCTTCACAACATGGAGGACTTGAGCACCATGACCCCTGGCCATAGTCATTGGCAAGATAGTGGCATTTGAAATGTTACTGCAAGATGGGTCAAGAAGAAGCCTCTTCATCAAGCAAAGGCAAAGCTCTCGCATGTAGTGAGAACAAGAAGATGAAGGGCAAGCAAGTTGAGACAAGCTCAAGCTCAAGCTCCTCAAGTGAAGAAGAAGAAGAAAATGAGGATGGTGATGATGAAGAATCAAGTGATGATGATCAATCTTTCCTCCTCCACCTTCGACCTTGATGAAGAATCAATCAAACTTATCAACAAGGTGAAGAAGATGATTCAAAGGCTTAATGTCAAGGGTGTGCCCATCCAAATTCAAGATTTCATTTTCACCAATCAAAGAAATGAGCAAAGGAAGAAAGGATGCTATGGATGCGGTGAATTGGGGCACTTTGTGGAAGTTTGTCCAAACAAGCCCACACCCAAGACAAAGAAGAAGGCATGAAAAGACAAAGCCCTCATATCAATAAGGTCATGGGAAGATTCTTCAAGTGAAGAAGAAGACCACCACAAGAGACGTGAGCACAAGCACTCATCATTAGCACGTGTGTGCCTTATGGCACGAGGTAACAAAAAGTTTATCCCTAGTGATAGTGACAATAATAGTGATAGTGATGATGAGCTACCTTCTTATGAGCAACTTGTGCAAGAAAATCTTAAATATGCTAAAAGCTGCACTAGTCAACAAAAGAAGCTAAAAATATTGCAATAAAAGCTAGATAGTTCACAAGAAGCATATAAAACATTACTTGAACAATATGAGATATTTGCTAATCTCAATATTGAACTATCTACTAAAATTGAGCAACTTGAGGCTAGTGCAACAATAAATGAATGCACAATCAATGATGAGCAACTTGTAAAGAAAAATAAAAAATTAAAAGAAAAGTCAGCTAGCTCACAAGATGCCTATAAAAGTTTGCTTGCTAAAATGGAAACCATGTGCAAACATTGTGATGAGCTAACTCATAAAGTTGCTAATCTTAAAGCCGTCAGTACTACCCCCACCAAGGAACCTAAAAGTAAAAGTTCAATCATTGACATGCCTAAAAAGGATGCCTCTACTTCTTGCAATGACTGTATGTTTAGACTCACCCTTGTGCAACCAAGTTTGTGTTGAGAAAGTTGTAGATGCATGCACACAAGAGGTAGCAATGGAGAATGAGCAACTCAAGCAAGAAGTGGCTCGTCTTACCAAGGACTTGACTCAAGTAAAAGGCAAAACGGAGTAAGACCAACTTCATCAAGATAACACCATCATGGGAGTGAAGAAGCTTGATGAAGGATAAACCGTGGTTTGCTATGTATGCCACAAGGAAGGCCACAAGTCCCATGAGTGCAAGGTGAAGAATGGGGGAGGAGCTAAGAAGAAAGAGAAAAACAAAAAGGAAACAAGCAAGCTCTCCAACACCTACACCAACAAGGTGGACAAAAAGGCCTCCACACCTTATCTCTTGAAGAAGAAGAAAAATGACAAGGTGGTGGCCATCAAGGTGAACAAGCAAGCCAACAATGGGGTCAAACACATTTGGGTGCCAAAGGATATCATTTCCAACATGAAGAGTACCAAGAAGGTTTGGATTCCGAAGGGAAAGTGAGAAATCTGATGGACTTTAAGGAATTTGGAGACTTAGCAAAGTTTGGGTGCATTTCATGGGGTGCATCACATTGGATCATGTAATTGCCAAGTGGGTTAGTGAATACTATGGACCCAAATTCCCCTTCCCATGTTAGGTAACTAGATTTAATTTCTTGCAATCTCAATTAGCATCTAGTTCCTTTTCATGACTAGGTTTGCAATTGCATGTTTAATTTTTTGACATGCATACACTAGGTAAATTATATGGTAGGCTTGCTCGGTTTCACTCCTAACCCTTGGAACAAACCTACATGGTTTAAATTGTTTAGGAGCATGGCACATAGCTTGTTTTACAATTGGTTATCTAATATATGTGCCAAAGTCCAAATTAGTAGATAATTTTCCCTCAAATATCATCTTTGAAAATGATTCTCACATTCATGTGATGTCATTTTTCAAGTGGTATTTTTTATTCCAAAATCAATGTGCATGTCTCCTACAAGTATTCCATACTTGTGTGCACAAATTTAGGGGGAGGTTACTCTACAAGTTGGATGCTTTGAGACTAACACCTTTAAAAGCCTATCATATGTGTAGTAGTCTCATTGCAAGAAAAATAGAGTCCCTGGAGATAAGCATCAAACTTCAAATGATCACCACCCATTTCAAGTGGTGTGAATCAAATTGGTTTCTACATGTGGTATTCCTAACCTGATATCATTGTGTTGACTTCAATTTGATATTTATATGCTTTTTCCATGCATTATATAGATTAAACTCCCTTGTGCATTAATTTGCCGATTATGCATATATTTCACCCTCCATCATATGTATGCCTATATTTAGGGGGAGCTTAGTCTATATAATGTGAGAGTCAAGTTTTATGATCTATTCCACTCCACATACAAAGGATCACAAAAATTGACCCTCCCTTATGCTACTAATGTCTTCCTTTTCGGTGTTTGATTCCAAAGGGGGAAGAATTTATAGGACTAAAAGCAAGCATGATCATAATAATTTACAAGTGGTAATGGTCCGAGAAAGGGAGAATAGTGGATTATGGAGTTAGGGGGAGGCTTAAGTCCATAATGCTATTTGGGGACATTTGCAAGGGCAAGAAAAGTTTCCAAAGTTTTTCACAAGTAATATCTTTTTGCATCATACAATCTTGACTTTGCATTGCATCATAGCAAGTAGATAGTTTTTAAAATTTTTGCATCTAGTATTATTTGCTTGCTTTGGTCATGTTGTCATCAATTAACAAAAAGGGGGAGATTGTAAGGAAAATGGACCCTAGGCCCATTTACTTTGGATTTTCGTGTTTGATGATCAACACAACCAAATTTGACTAATGTGTTTATTAGTGTCTATTTTATAGTCCAATAGTATGCAACGCGGACTTGGACCAACTTTGGAACATGAAGAAATTGATCAACACTCAAGATAAGACATTGGAGGAGGTGTTGACAGCTTAGGAGAGAAGCAAGGAGTCCAAGACGCGAAGATGACAAAGACCCTGACTGAAGAAACAGTGAAGAAAAAGCAAGGAGGGGGCACCGCCCTAGGCATGGCAGGTGCATCGCTAGGGGGGTGGCGGTGCCACCAAACAGAGGGTTGTTGTAGCTAGAAGGAGAGGGGGCACCAGATAGCTAATGTGTGCACTGCCCTGGTCACCACCATGGGGTGGCGGTGCACCTGGATAGGGGGTGGTGGTGCCACCACCCTAAAATTCCAGAGAGCAACGAAGGGGGCTCAGTCACCACCGTTAGGGTGGTGGTGCACTGCCCTCGGTGAATGGTACCCCAATGGTCGACTTGTCAATGAAGCAATGACTAGTCCACGTGGCGGTCACCGCCATGTCCGATGACCTCGCAGAGAAGAGGATCTTGGCCATAACAATCTAAATTAGGAGCCAGCGTCTGGTCATCATGCTACCACTACAGCGCACTATATAGTTGACCTGAACGTGGCACCCATGCGTCCAGGCTAGCATCCGGTCAGTATCCAAGTCTTGATTCACCTCAAATCGATAACTTTTGTGAACGGCATTGACTTCAATTGACCTATGAACTGTCCTTGAGCTACCTAGTGCTAAGTTTGACAAGTGTGCGCCACACCTAAACCATTAGTCTCACCTAGGTCAAGCTACTAGTCCATACCCCCCTTAATAGTATGGCCAAAGGAAAAACAAAGTCCTAAAACTACTCTAAGTGTCTCTCCAATGCCAAACGACACTTAGAACTAGTCTGTCCTCAATCTTGTCGTCCACCGTTTGAAAACCAAAATGATTTCCATCGATAGGAGCATGAAAACCATAATTTCCCAATCAATTACCATTACTATGATCTAACTCAAATTGCATCTATAAAACACATGTTAGTCACAGTAATCATGTGTTGTTATTAATAACTGAAACCCAACTAGGGGCCTAGATGCTTTTAGGAATGTACTCGAGTGATGGTAAAGTACAGCACCAACTACGACTCCAGCGAGAAGGAGGATGATTCAGAGTACTACGACTAATCAGTGAATTGCCAGAGCACTAGTGAGGAGGAGGATGCTTTTTTACTCTTTCTCTGGAAACTCAAATCCTAACTTTTTCCAGGTTGGAAAATCCATGGGGATATCAATAACCCATTTAGTTATTTATGGAGGATTTTCTATCCCTGGGCCTGCCTTCCCCTTGCTTCCAAATTATAGGCCTTAGTTTAAACAGCCACCGATGCAGTCACACAAATAAAAAAATCAGCAGATGTAGCGCAACAAGCTACAACGAGTAGGTTTATTTTTTATTTTTTTGGTAATTTTTAGGTGTCAAATTCATGCATCTTTTAATTATTTATTATCATCCTATTTTAGTTTTATGTTTATTTATATTATTATGAAAAAAACCAAAAAGACAACAACTAACTCATCGGATATATAAACAGGTGCACTGGAGAAAAAATGAAAAGACCGATATTAGGTAAGTAATATTTTGTCGTAATCATTTCCTATTAAAACACGGAATAAATTTTGGTCTCTGTTGAGCATCGCGCCGAGCAGTCCCGCCAACACGTCTCGAAAATTTGATTTCGCACCGCGCCAAGCAGTCCCGCCAACACGCACCGAAAATTAGATGTCTCTCTTTTACCCTCCGCGTGAAAATAGGTTTACCATGCCATCGATTTCAGACAAAGGCATTTGTGGTAATGTGATGGACACATAAAAGCACAAAGAGTCACCGTCTCCGCCTCCATCTCCATTCTCTAGCCGCACCAGTCTCTCCTCCTAGCTCCAAATTCTAGTCCCATGGCCTCCCTCTCCACTCTCCAACTGCCTCCTCTACCACCCTGCTCCGGACCCTAGGTGCCATCGACACAGTAGCTCGACTCCCTCTCTACTCTCCAGCCACACCCTCTCTCATACATTTCTGAACCCTAGCCTCAACGATGGTACAAGCCAGATCTAGATCCCCTACCTCGACACCTGCCATGACCGACCAGATCTGAACCCTAGCTGGAGCCAGATCTGTTACCCCTTCGTCAACGTCGGTCGCACCAGCTCCATGGCCACGATGACAAGACTAGATCTAAACACAAACATGGAGGAAGAGGTACCCAAATTCCTTTGTGATATGTGCTCTACTATAGAGGTTGAACCAAGGATATGTAGATATCGATGGGGTTACATATTTCCTATAGTTGAGTGTAGCTGACATATGCTTTATTGGATTAATGACTTCTGTATAAGTTGTACTTACTAGTTAGGCGCTTATTTGCGTACTCTTGCTCTGTTGTGTTGATATTTCAGTAGAAGCTTTAGTTAATAAATGCCTATGTAATCTAGAAAGATGGAAGAACTTGGAATATGTGTGGTCCCAAAATCTGTGTCTCTAAAGACAAAAAAAAGTCAAGCACAAAGGATAGACACTGGTGAAGATTTGGAATATATGCCTGAACCAGGGGAGATAGTTGAGGGATTTGATGTTACAGATGAAATAGATTCAGATTTAGAAGATGACCCAGTACCCCTAGAAATTGAGATGCTTGTTCTATCATTGTATTTAGTTTGGAGGGGGTGTAGGTAACAATGCAATGCTTTACTGTTTGGATAGCAATGCAATTTGTACATACTTGCTGCTTAAGTTTGTATCTCCAATTTCAATGTTATGGGTCAAAGGAGCCATAGAGGAGGCTCTACCAGTAGGACAAAAGGCAGCGCTACCATGAGTCCTTGGGCGAAGGCACTCCAAGCGGTTGAATTCAACATGACCAGGAGAGTATGCTCTTGGAGTTCATACTCAGAGGGCTATCGCTGGTAAAAGGGTGGAGGTATCAGTAGTAGGTGAACATAATTCTCCACCACAGACACCTATACCCAGGGATCAATTCAAACTTCATGAATTGACTAGAGACATTTGTCGGGACAGCACCCTACCTAGCCATGTGAGAGACTGTCCATAGCCAAATGATGATAGCCATACCGAAGAGGAGCCCTCTAAGCTACCTAGCCCTATGAGAGACTACCCATGGCTAGATGATGATAGCCATGCCAAAGATGAGCCCTCTGAGGAACCTAGCCCTATGAAAGACTGCCCATGGCTAGATGATGATAGCCACGCCAAAGAGGAGCCCTCTGAGCAAACTCCTGTCTCCACCCACCTACAGAACAATGAAAGTTGCCTACGTTGGTATTACCTTACAGATGTCTATCAATTAATTCACGCTAGCTATTTGATATCCATGTTACTTTTCTAACAATCTGAATGTATGAAAACTTTGTAGTACCATTGTCGAGAAGTGCGATGAAGCCGATGCCTCAAACTCATGGAATTTTGCTTGACAAAATGAGCAAATCAATGGGTGGATTGAGGATGCCCATCTCTGTTGCTGAGAGGAATAGAAGGCCACATGATCCAGTACAAGCTGCCAAGTTTTCCTCAGAGGCAGGTGTAGTAGTCAGGCATCAAATACCAATTTTGACATGTTGGAAACATTAATAGAAACCCTCCTATGTCGTCCATTACAGTAATTTTGTGGAGAGGCTAACTGTATGTATGGGTATCCTCTCTTGACATTCAACTCTGTTTTGAGCAACTTTAATGGATTTACTTTTCATTCACACTACTACGTGCAGTCAAGGCTGGACATTGACAAGGCTCACCCACCAACACAAGAAGCTTGCTGGAATGTATTGCAGTGTGGGGTACAATAGGCACGTCATAGGTTGAAGCAAACCTACTTCAATGCCATACCTACTAATCAGATCCGTACGACCTCTCCTGTCCCATGCATGAGCGATGCATAATGGTGTGAACTTATTGAGACTTGGTCTAGTGCTAAGAACAAGGTGTGTGTGTGAACCCTAGATTTCCTGTCTAGTCTTTCTATGATCTACTTGTGCTACAGTCTATCACAAATGAAGCTATAGGAAACATCTAAGATGAACAAGTGAAACCGTTCAAAAGTGAAGTACCACCAGTCTATAGGATCTCACTCCTATGTTGTCTAGCTACAAATATTTGTAAGTGATGATTGTGTTTTATTATTACTCTTGCCTTTGTATAAATATAAATAGAAACTCATGTGCAATATGAATAGAAGAAGAACAAGAGGAAGGCTGCAGAACACGATCAAGTACTTGATGAACAACATGATGATCTAGGACTTGAATAACATGGTCGACCTGATGAAGATGTTAATGTTGTGGAAGTCTTCAAGGACTTTCATACCAGTATGAAAAAAGGCCTAAGCGATGCTACAAGAGCACAGTTATAAGTACCTTCATTTGCTTTCCTTAAAATCTACTGAATCCATTGTCATAAAAGAAGGAAACACAGCAGGAGCCTAATGTGGCAACATCATTTAATTTTGTAGTTACAATTTTACACCAATCAATATGGTACATGTACATTGTGCTTATGTAATCTCTATCGGTAATAGGCTACAAAAGACCTATGTATTGTGCTTATGTAATCTCTATTAGCAGTCGTATGAGAAAGTCCTATGCATTACTTGTTATGAATTAATCTCTTGGGTTTTCAGTTGAAGTTCTCTCCCACTATCTGTAACCTAATGTTTTACTGATTGAATTTCGTAGGAAGCTATGGAAGCTATGCAAGCAGAACTTGTTACTGATAGGCAACAACCAATGACTAGTGTTGATGTTATTTCCAAGGTCCTCTGCCTCTAACAGGGCAAGCGTCCCTCCTAGGTAAGCAGCAAAAACCTTTTTTTAAAGAACGTTGGTATCCTGAGAAGCTCCATCAGAGCAGAGACATCGGCGGAGATGACACTTTGGGAGCAGCTTGCTAGTGAACAGGAAAGTACATCTGAGCTCGCCGAACAAGTGGATGAACTGAAGGTGAGGACAGAAAAGGCTGAAAGGGAGCTTGAGGAATTCAAGCAACAGCAATAGGAGGAGTATAATAGGCTCTATGCGCTAGTCATGCGCTTAAACTCTCCTGATAATTAACTCTAGTCTTCAACTCCTGTGGTTTGATGCGGTGAACATTTGTGGTCGGTTGTGTGAACGCATGTGATGGTTTGATGTTGTGATACTCTGTCAGTAGTTCGCTGCTGACATGTGAAATATTAATTGTGGTTATTTGATTGCTAGGCTGAATTGTTGTGTAGTCAATCTGTGCAGTAGTGATGATCTCGAATTACTTCTATGATGAATTGATTGTACTCCACACGGTAGAACCAGAACAGACCACGTGATCAAATAAAAATACGATATGTGGAGGAACCAGTGTATGACACGTGAAATATCCAGGGCACGACACGTGGCTATTAAAAATCCGACACGTAAAAGGAAATCATCAATCCACGTGGACGTATAAAAATACGACACGTGGACAGACAACATTATGATGCGTGGTCAAATAAAAAAGGACACGTGGACCAATAAAAATATAACATGAGGTCCAATAAAGAAGTGACACGTGATCCAACTGCAACACGACATGTGTGCTAGTAGAAAATTGACATGTGGAACAACAAAAAAACCAACACGTAGTCCAGTAAGAACCTAAAACGTGCAAGAACCAGAGATGGCCACGTTGTGCAATAAGAAGGTGACACGTACCCGAATCATCTCCAATGCAACATGCTAAAGCATGTATACGTGGAAAGCATCTCCAACGAAAACAGCCACCAGCGTGGCAGCCCCCTGCCGCGCATGCCAAAGCAGTTTTATGACGTTCTATTTAGTCACAGATCAAGTCACTTTTATGACGATTTATGAAAATCGTCATAAAAGTTCAAGTATGACGTGACTTATATGACGAATCGGTTTTCGTCATAAATTTATTATAAATCTTAAATTATGACAAATTTAGCTTTTTGAGTGACCAAAGTTGATCGTCCAAGTGAATATTCTTAGGTCCTGTTTGGTTTCTACATGCGCTCCTAAAATTTCTATTCACATCGAATGTTTAAACACATGCATGGAGTATTAAATATAGACTAATTACGAAACTAATTACACAACTTGTGACTAATTTACGAGACGAATCTTTTAAGCCTAATTAAGTCCATGATTTGACAACGTGGTGCTATAGTAAACATGTGCTAATGCTAAATTAATTAGGTTTAAAAAATCATCTTAGTAAATTAACCTCTATCTATGTAATTGATTTTATAATTAATCTATATTTAATACTCTTTATTAGTATCTAAACATTCGGTGTGAGTGACTAAAGAACAAAACACACCCGTTTGCTACGATCGAATTTGTCCGGCCGTCGACGATGACCGGGGACGACTTGTGGTCTCTAATTAATCTCCGCTGGCGGTGCTGCCAGAACTCTGCGTCTGTGTCCGCGTCTGCTGTAGGTGCTGCGTCTGCGTGCAGAATCGCATGTGGACGCGCAGACTTTCTTGCAGTTGCATAACTGCGCCGTCGCGAAGGAGCAGGATATATGTATACTCCAGCATTGTGTCCATGATGTTGGTGTGGATTTTCAGAATTATATATATAGCTGAGTGAGAAAAAAAAAAAGCTTCTAGACGCTGGTAGTAGTTGAGCTAATTTGGAAGCCAGCGCACCCTGACCCAACCAGCACTCTTATTCACCTGTTCGCTTGTTGGTTTCAGTCAACCTAAATCAGCCAGTCAACAGTATTTTTCTCTCATAATAAACCAGCACCAACTAGCCTAAATTAGTCCAGAAACCAACCAGCAAACAGGCCGATTGATCGAAACCTAGCTTCCCTACCGGATTTAGGGCTTTATATCAGCTAGCGAGCGGCTGAAATAAATAACCCAGCTGTTGAGCTGGTTTTCAAAACAAACCTTGCCACAGCCTTGCATATAGAAGTGTAAATGGATCAATTCTGATTTGCATAATAAGATATCAATGGATATCGACATCATGTATATATATATCCACTACAGCAGATGCGTGCTTTGCCGAGTGCAATTGTACTCGGCAAAGAAGGCTTTGCACTCGGTAAAGCCTTTGCCGAGTGCTGCACTCGGCAAAGAGCTGCCCGCATATCCCTTCATGGCAAAGGCTTCTTTGCCGAGTGCTTTTTGTCGGACACTCGGTAAAGCCTTTGCCGAGTGCCGAAAAAGCACTCGGTAAAGATTTATACTTGGCAAAATGAAAATGTGAAAAAAAACCCAAAAATAATAGTAAAATTTTTCAAAAAAAAATCGGGGGAGGCCGCCACCAGCCAGCGCCCGTCCGTCTTCATCGAAGTCGGTGCATTTTTTGCGCTAAATTCGCGGCTAATGTGGCCAACAAGATTCGAACTCCCGACCTCTCCCTCGCGTGTCTGCTGCTCTACCACTGCACTACACTATCACTTGTGTCTAGATTCCATTATCTATCATCATATATTATACTAAACCGAGAGTAAATTGCTTGTTTGAGGCCCTAAACGAATTCAAATCAAAAAGTGGTCAACTATAAAGTTTCATAACTTTTTGAGATCTACAATTTTCATTTAGAAGTTTTTCCATCAGATGACGTTTGAAAAATTCGAATTTCAAATTTGAGAGATTCAAACGTAGTTTTGCATGATAAGATGATTTCAAATCAAAAAGTTGTCAACTACATAGTTTCATAACTTTTGGAGATCTACAATTTTCATTTAGGAAGTTTTTCCATCCAAGGTCTTTTGAAAAAATCAAATTTTAAAATTTTCAAATTCAAACGTCGTTTTTGCATGACAAGATGATTTCAAATCAAAATGTTGCCAACTACAAAATTTCATAACTTCTCAAGATCTACAAAGTTTATTTTGGTCATTTGTTCATCCGACATAGTGGTAATAACATTGTTCACAAATCTTATATATCTCTCTTCTAATTTTATGAAATTAATATGAGAGATATGAGAGATGTAGATTTTATGAACAACGTTATTGTCGCTTTGTCAAATGAAGAAATGACCAAAATAAACTTTGTAGATCTTGAGAAGTTATACAACTTTGTAGTTGAAAAGTTTTTTCATTTGAATTCATTTAGGGCCTCAAAAATTGCTTTGAAAAACTGATTTGTCGAGGGCCAAAAAAAATGCACACGGCAAAATGCCTCTTTGCCGAGTGCCAAAACAAAGGCACTCGGCAAAATACATATTTGCCGAGTGCCAAAAAAAAAGGCACTCGGCAAAGACGCATTTTGCCGTGTGCCGAAAAATAGCACTCGGCAAAATACATATTTGCCGAGTGCCACAAAAAAGACACTCGGCAAAGACGCATTTTGCCGTGTGCCGAAAAATAGCACTCGGCAAAATACATATTTACCGAGTGCCAGAAAAAAGGCACTCGGCAAAGACGTATTTTGTCGAGTTTTTTTTTTGCCGAGTGTATTTTATTTGGCACTCGGCAAAGACCGTCTTTGCCGAGTGTCCAATAAAATACACTCGGTAAAGCCTCCGGAACTCGGCAAAGTGTCGGTTTCTGTAGTGATCCAAATATGGATACGGTAAGCATACTGAAGCCTTCAGTCACATGCAGAAAATATCGACATCAAACTGTAAGAAAGTAAATAGATTCAGGGTTGCATTATCTTGCGGCAGTGTAGATTGTGTGTTATATTCACTATTGGCTTCGGTCTTGCAGTGGTACCATTTTCAGTGCAGGGGTCGTGCAGTGGATGCAGTTAATTGAAATCTGTCATGTATGATATGTTATTCCACTGTTTTAATAATATCTTAAATCTTTCTTTTTTTTACAAATCATCCGTGTTTTTGTTCAAAGGCAATTGGATCAGTGTTAACATGCATGACGTGCGTTGGAACAACAGTTTTCCATAGCTCTTCTCCTTTACAAGAAAGCTCAAGTGCTCTACCAGATTCTTCCTAGAGAAAGAAACTAATGCAGTCTTCTCCTTGCCTCTTTCCACTCAGGCTTCAGCTCAGCTGTTGGAATACAATCCTTGGTACAAGAAAGAGCTTGGAACCCGAACTGTGAAGACAAATGGCACTATATATATCTAGGGCTCAAAGTCCTTCAGCACAAGAAAAGCTTATAAACATATCAATGGTTCTTTAGAAGCCTCTCCACTTTTCAGTTGGTTGTGGTTGTCGGGAAACCTCGGAAAACATAAGGTTTTCTTTTGGCTCCTCGTAAGAGATCGGCTCAACACTAGAAATTTACTCAGGAGAAAAAATAAGCACTTGCATGATTACAGCCGTGTGCTGTGTAACAACAGCGTCGAAGAAACTTCTCTCCATCTTTTCTTTCAATGCCCTTTTTAGCGTGGACTGCTGGAATTTTTTAGCGACTGGGATGCAAATCTTCAGCCCCATGGCATGTTTTTACAAGCAAGAACAAACTTTGGAGACAGCATTTTCAGGGAGCTTGTCATGGTCGGGCGCACGTATTCCAGGCGCCGCCGGGCCCGTGACGTGCGCCACGACGCGGAGCGCGCAGAACGCGCGGGAGGCGCGCACGAGGACGCGTTGGGCGCGATCACCGTTAGTGGCTGAGAGGGAAATTAGAAATAGCTTTCTATTATTAGTTCCTAGATTAAAGGAGCATGTTGCTCCGGTTGGTTGAGGCCAAGGGCCATATATATATATCCCTGTAACAGACGTGTGGAAAAGGGGAGAAGAATATTACCAATCTAATCTTCCTCCTCTCTTCAACCAAGCCTGCAGTAGAGGGTTAACCTCGTCGGAGAAGACGGACCGAGGCTACGAGCTACGTAGCCGAGGTCCAGCTACCCGAGGGTTCAACGCCCTTGACAACCTGGTATCACGATCCCGGCGATCCTTGCATTCCCGATCCACCTCACCACCAGCCACCACCATCCCACCACCTCCTACAGCCGCCGCGCCGCCATCATCCGCTTCGTCGTCCGCCGCGTCGTGTCCAGCCGACATGGGTGACGTTAATGACCTCAAGGCCACCGTGGAGTCCCTCACCAACGCCATGAAGACGCTGCACGCCACGGTCGAGGCCTATGCCAAGGCCATCGCCTCCCTCACCTCCGACCGCACGTCGTCCTCGGCCTCCAAGCCGGGCTCCGGCGAGCACCACAATGATCGGCCGCCAAAATTCCAAAAGATGGATTTTCCCCGGTACGATGGCAAGACCGATCCCCTCATCTTCATCAATCGTTGCGAGTCCTACTTCCACCAGCAGCGGATCATGGAGGAAGAGAAGGTCTGGATGGCCTCCTACAACCTCGAGGACGGGGCGCAGATGTGGTATATTCAGGTCCAAACGGACGAGGGCACTCCATCGTGGCGCCGGTTCAAGGAACTGCTCAACCTGCGCTACGCCCCCCCTCTCCGCGCTGCTCCCCTCTTCGAACTGACGAATTGCCGTCGCATGAGCACCGTCGCAGAGTATCAGGATCGCTTCCAGGCGCTTCTTCCCCGCGCCGGTCCCCTGGAAGAGGCGCAAAGGGTGCAGCTGTTCACGGGCGGGCTCCTTCCACCGCTCAGCCTCGACGTTCAGGTTCACAATCCATAATCCCTTGCGGCTGCCATGAGCCTGGCGCGCTAGTTGGAGCTCTGGGAGCAGTACGCGCCAGCACCCGCCAAGGCCACGCCCCGTGGCCTGCTACCGGCCCCTGCGATCTAGTTTGCTGGGCGATTGTACATACCGCCGACCTCGCCTTTGCTCCAGGAGATCATGGTGGTTGTCCACGAGGATGGACACGAGGGGGTTCAGCGCATGCTGCAACGACTGCGGTGCGACTTTCATTTTCCTAACATGAAGCAGTTTGTTCAGGACTTGATGCGCACGTACGTCGTCTACCAGCGATACAAGTCCGAGCACTTGCACCCGGCTGGCCTCCTGCTTCCCCTTCCGGTGCCCCAGGGGATTTGGACTGATATCGCCCTCGACTTCGTTGAAGCGCTCCCTCGCGTCCGTGGCAAGTCCGTCATACTGACCGTGGTGGACAGGTTCAGTAAGTATTGCCATTGCATTCCACTGGCGCATCCGTACGCCGCCGAATCCGTCGCTCAGGCATTCTTCACCGAGATTGTACGACTACATGGCATGCCCCAATCCATGGTGTCGGACAGGGACCCGGTCTTCACGTCGACATTCTGGCGCGAGCTTATGCGCCTGATGGGTACCAAGCTGCACATGACGACGGCGTTCCATCCTCAGTCCGATGGACAGTCGGAGGCTGCCAACCGCGTCATCATCATGTACCTGCGGTGCCTCACCGGGGATTGGCCACGGCAGTGGCTACGCTGGCTGCCCTGGGCGGAGTTCGTCTTCAACACCGCCTACCAGACGTCGCTGCGGGACACGCCCTTCCGTGTCATCTACGGGCGCGATCCGCCGTCCATCCGGTCGTATGAACCGGGCGAGACGAGGGTGGCTGCTGTCGCCAAGAGCATGGAGGAGCGCGCAGAGTTCCTGGCCGACATCCACTACCGGCTGGAACAAGCTCAGGCGACGCAGAAGCTGCACTACAACAAGGCACACCGCCACGTCGAGTACCGGGTGGGCGACTGGGCGCTCCTCCGTCTCCGGCAGCATGCGGCGTCGTCACTTCCCCAGGCTGTCACCGGCAAGCTCAAGCCACGCTTCTTCGGGCCGTACCGCGTCACCGAGCTGATCAACGACGTCGTGGTTCGCCTCGCCTTGCCACAAGGGTGGCTGCTGTCGCCAAGAGCATGGAGGAGCGCGCAGAGTTCCTGGCCGACATCCACTACCGGCTTGAACAAGCTCAGGCGACGCAGAAACTGCACTACGACAAGGCGCACCGCCACGTCGAGTACCGGGTGGGCGACTGGGCGCTCCTCCGTCTCCGGTAGCGTGCGGCGTCGTCACTTCCCTAGGCTGTCACCGGCAAGCTCAAGCCACGCTTCTTCGGGCCGTACCGTGTCACCGAGCTGATCAACGACGTCGCGGTTCGCCTCGCCTTGCCGGCCCGAGCTCGCATTCACGATGTGTTCCATGTGGGGCTGCTCAAGAAGTTCCAGGGGCCGACGCCGGACATTGCTCCGCCCCTGCCGTTGCCCCTGAGCCAGAACATGTTGTCCGTTTCCGTCTGGCTCGCGGGGTGCGCCAGGTTCTTGTCCAGTGGAGGGGCAAGTCGGCAGCGTTCGCGACCTGGGAAGATGTCGAGCCGTTCCGCGCCAAGTACCCGGAAGTCCAGCTCGAGGACGAGCTGCTCCTCGACAGGGGGAGAGATGTCATGGTCGGGCGCACGTATTCCAGGCGCCGCTGGGCCCGTGACGTGCGCCGCGACGCGGAGCGCGCAGAACGCGCGAGAGGCACGCACGAGGACGCACTGGGCGCGATCACCGTTAGTGGCTGAGAGGGAAATTAGAAATAGCTTTCTATTATTAGTTCCTAAATTAAAGGAGCATGTTGCTCCGGTTGGTTGGTTAGGCCAAGGGCCATATATATATATATATATCCGACGTGTGGAAAAAGGGGAGAAGAATATTACCAATCTAATCTTCCTCCTCTCTTCAACCAAGCCTGCGGCAGAGGGTTAACCTCGTCGGAGAAGACGGACCAAGGCTACGAGCTACGTAACCGAGGTCTAACTACCCGAGGGTTCAACGCCCTTGACAGAGCTAGTCATCGCTGCCTGCTGGGTCATTTGGCCACAAGAAACAGTGTGGTCTTTGATAATAAAGTTCCTAATCTTTTTTATTTGGAAGACTGCTTTCAAAGATGAACTTGGTCTAGTTTGTATCAAGGCCAAACAGAATTTGAGTGTTCGTTTAAACTTGCGGAGAGAGAGTTACTCTTAGCTTGTTTTCTCCTTTTTCTTTTGGCTCTTTGAGCCTTGTAACTTGTACAGTTTGTAAATATCTTTTCTTTATATATTAAAAAATTAGATAGGAGACTCCCCTGCTGACCGGTTAAAAAAAAGTAAACTAAAATTATACTCCCTTCGTCCTAGAATAAGTGACGTTTTTTTTTTTACTTCCAGCGTCTTATTCAAAAATTTTGTATAAATATTATCTATTTGGTTATGACTTATTTTATCATAAGAGATACTTTAACAATGACTTATTTATTTTATAAGTTACACACAAAAATTTAAATAAGACGAATGGTTCACCAAGATGTCTGAAAGTTAAAAACGTTAATTATTTTGGAACGGAGAAAGTAGTTATCTACAAAACCAAAACGACAGATGGAGTAGTATTGACTGTACCATAATATGTTTAGCTACATTTAGTCGACGTCATACTGTAAGAAAGTAAATGCATGATTATGTGCAATATTCAATATTGGTTTCGGTCATGCAGTGGTACAATTTTCAGTGCAGGGGTAGTGCAGAAATCTGTCATGCTCATGCATGGTATGTTATCCCTTGTTTTTAATAATATCTGAAATCCTTTTTTTTACAAATCATCCGTGTTTTTGTTCAAAGGCTACTGGATCAGTGCTAACATGCATGGCGTGAGTTGGAACAGCTATTTTTGTCGGTGATGCCATGTATAATTTTCAACCTTTTGTTGCATTATAAACTTGTGGGAATCTAATTTGACTGGAATTAATTGCATTTCTTTGCAGTCAGTTTTTTTTCTTTTTCTCGGTATTATAATAATAACAAACCGACTAAAGTCTAAAGGATCTTCGTCTGAGATGATGATGCGTCTTGGTGTGATTGGATAAAATAAATTCTAAAATAAAATGTTGGACTGAGACAAGGTTTGGAAGTTTTACTTGTTTGCCCAGTCAAACTAGACACTCCCGACTGCGCACGTGAATACAAAGCCCAAGCCAGCCCAACCTGTGGGAGAGGTTGGTGGCCCAGCGCAGAGAAAGGCCAGCCCATCCATGTTTATTGTATTTCTTTCTTTCTTCCATTTCTTCTTTAACCCTTATAATTGATCCCCCAGAAAGAAATTTGGTTAGCATAAGCTAGGCCAATAGATTAGTCAAACTTAAGAGTTATTAAGACTGCTGGCTAGCAAAGTAGCAAGTACGACTAGATCACGTCAGTCTCCTGCGCTATAGGTTGCACACATCGTGGTCACTTGTTTCGTCTGATTACTCGCACGCAGTTTGAGCCCGATAGCAAATTATTCCAGCAGATTTTCAATATGGAAGTTAAAACTAGCCCTTAAAATCAAAGTTTTCATTTGTTTTTTACTAAAAAATTGTTTTAACGAAAGACGGTTTATTAAGAAGACGTTCTAAAGGGATGAGCGATGTTTTCTTTAAAAAAGGAAACCATTTAACATCTTTTTTTTTTAATTATCACGTTGCCAGATTTGTGTGGAGAGTTTTTACTATAGCATTTGGATTGCAACCTCCTATAGATGTCGATGATTTATCTGTAGTGTGGTTTCAACAAATAGGCTAGCATATGCGTTCTCTAATTTGTGTGGGAGCAAGTGCAATTTTATGGTCTATTTGACTTTGTAGAATTGATGTGAATTTTGATAAAAAAAAAATTGCATTCTTATTTGCAGTTTAAGGGCAACTTATTGGACGCCTTTCTGGAACAACCTGCAAAGGGGTAGTGAAACAATGATATGATCATTCCTTACTATGAGTACAAGGAGATTGGAGAGAATTACAAAACAATTTCTACCTTGCTTTCTTTCCCATTTCTTGCATTGTTCATCTTTGCTTGGAGGTCCTCAACTTCCAACATAAGGAGAAAGAATCTCTAGAGCATCTTGGGCTCATTTCACAAACCTTGCCAAATCTGGCCTCGATCTCACCATACCTGAACCCATTCTTATGCAACACTTTAGTCAGGTTCTTAGTAGAGAAGTTGCGCCTTTTTCTCGATATCACCCCATGTGGATCTTTCATGCATGTTAGCGCTAGCGAAGGGAGAATCATTTTGAACAAATCCTTGAAAAACAACACCCTATACTGGTATTTATGATGAATTTCCTGTCGGTACAGGACCCACGGGATACCCCATAAGGAAGGGAGAAGATCTAATCTAACTAGGATTTCTCTCCCTGTAATCTTAGTAGTAGTATTATTCTGTGATCCTACTGGGAACCTCATTGTAAACCGACTAGGACTCTGGCCGCCTAACTATATAAAGGAGGGCGGAGTTCCTGGAGAAGGAACAAGGCAACACAACACTCCACAATCAATCCAACGCAAAGGCTAACACCGACTGAACGTAGGGCTATTACTTGATCATGGTCGAGGGCCCGAACCAGGATAAATTGACTATCTCTTACGTTTACCGTCGAGTTCTGCATACGCTGAAGTCCAAACAGACTGCCCCGGGTACCCCCCATGACAGGCTATCGGTGGTGAAACATCGATAGTTAGCGCGCCAGGTAGGGGCTTTTGGCGAAACTGCATCCGAGAGCTCGACGGACCTCGACAATATGATCTTCTCGACGGGATCAACCTTCATCTTCGGTTCATGGATCTGCAAGGCAGGCGATGATGGCAAGCTCCAAAATCATCTCCTCAAAGATTCGGATCACCATGAAGACCTTTCTATTTCGACGACTACGACAGATCAACTCACTGGAAGATTCGCGCGGCTTGTGATGTCCGATCCAACTCAGATTTCGTGGCTTCGCGCATCCGACTCAAACTCAGGCTCTGCATCTGAGATGGAGTCTTACCCGAGTTCTTTCGAGAAACCAAGTTCTTTTCCGGCGAGGCTCCAGAACACGGCCTCGGCCCATCAAGAATACAACTCGGAGTATTCTCAAAGTTCTCTCAAGAAGTCAAAACCCTTTCCGTTTGGGCTCCACAACATGGCAAAATCTTATCAGGCATGGCCCAAAGGATCCCTCGATCTGGTGCTGGGAATGCCACTAAAAGGAGTTCAGGAAGGTCTCATACTAACTATAACATCTCAAGACTGCATCATTCACTGGTCAGATTTCATTCCTGAAAACAGCGGTACCCAACTAGTCGGCACGACGGCTACAGCAATTCTACCCTACCAAGAAGGAGACTTGATCTGCGACCCTGAAGCCTCTACTAAAATCATCAACAACTCCGTCAGTGTGGAAACCAATACCAATAACAGAACAATTCACATACGAGAAGTATTCATGGTTCACCGTCCTCGATCACCTCTGATCCCCCCAGAAGCACCCGACATTAGATCATCGAACGAATCTGAGTCCAACATATCACCCTTTATCCAGGGGCACGATGGTGAGACCGAGAGTCAGAGGCAAGCCAGAGAAAGAAGAAACAAATTGAAACAAGGATGCCAACGCCGTGCTAGGCAACGCAAGGAAGCTTGGATTAAATATGAGTCAGACCTGGCTGAGTATGACAGAAGAAAATTAGGACAAGAAGTCGAAGAAAGACGCACGGTGAATACACCCAACAGTAGAATCCGAGAAGCACTAGAAGAACTCAGAGCGACATCACTTCCCAGTGAAAAACAAGAACAGCTCCAAGAACTCCTCCAGTCAGCAGCCCTAAGGACGCACAACGGAAGAACCCGCTCAAGACTACCTGCCAGGTCAACATCTCATAGGAAGGAAGATCAAAACCAAAAGAAGTCCACTTTTGAGAGACTTAGGCCAGGCGGAAGTCACAACAGAGAAAGTAGAAGGGACCATAGTCAAAATTACCGAATCGAACAACCAAGGAAGATCAGAAGCGAAGCACCTATTCAGACATCCCCGCAGGACTACTCTCGCCAAGACGACAATTGGTAGGAAGGAGGTGCTGAATCAAAATACAAAGATGGCAGAACGCACGATAGATTCCCCTATTTTGCAAACAGACTTGCTTTAATACGACTACCTCACAAGTTCAAGCCGTCCAACCACTCTAAATATGATGGCAAGACCGAACCAAAGCAGTGGCTCAGAATTTACTCATAGTCGATTGAACTAGTCAGAGGAGACGACGATATCAAGACCTTATTCTTTCCCATGGCACTAGAAACCATGCCCCTCCAATGGTTCGACAAATTAAATCTAGGGTCAATCAAAAATTGGGAAGAGTTGCAAAGAGTTTTCTGTGGAAATTTTGTGGGTATCATCATGCACCCAATCACCCACGCAGAATTAAAAGGACTCAAGCAGAAAGGAGGTGAAACTCTCAAAAATTACTATTGATGATTTGGCGAACTACGTGCTCAAGTACAAGACATCACAGAGCGGGAAGTAATCGAAGCTTTCTCTCATGGAATTATGGCTAGGTGGCAATTTCAAGACTTCTGCAAAGAAAACCTGAGAAGCAATGAAGAATTCAGATGCACGGTGGAAAAGATGATTACTATAGAGGAAAAGACACGAGAAAGGTTCCCGGATAAAAACAACCAAGACAACCTAGACAAACAAAATCATCGAAACTTCAGGCATCAGGAAAGAAAACGTGGACCAGATAACACCATGGCAATGGCTGATAAATCAAGAAAGTTTTCCAAACCCAGAGGGTATGACAACATTGAAAACATGCGTTGTATTTTGCATCCTAAAGGAAATCACACCACTGGAAATTGCTACACATTCAATGCGCGATACACGAGAAAATATAATAAGGTAAACACCAAAGAAGACAATCAGAAAAAAGATGAAGACAACCACGAAGACAAGGGATTCCAAAAATCTAGGGGGACAGTAGCAGTGATCTTCGCTGGGACTTCGAGTTCTAGAAGCAAACATCAAGAAAAACTAGCTCTACGAACCATCATGGCAGTAGAACCGGCTACTCCAAGATATCTCAATTGGTCACAGTATCCAATCCAATTTTCAAGAGAAGACCAATGGACTAGCGTAGGAAACGCAGGCCATTACCCACTTGTTCTAGATCCAACTATCGCCGGCATGACTGTCACTAAAGTACAAATCGATGGGGGAGCCGGACTCAACATCATCTTTTTAGAGACGCTAAGGAAGATGGGACTACAACTCGCCGGGATGATTACTCCAACGAGCACCCCCTTTTATGGAATAGTATCTAGCAAGGCAGCTATGCCACTCGGACAAATCACTCTACCAGTTACTTTTGGCACTCCGTCAAACTACCTAACAGAGTTCATCAAGTTTGAAGTTGTAGACTTTGATTCATCATATCATGCAATCCTCGGGCGCCCAGCACTAGCAAAATTCATGGCAATACCGTATTACCCATACCTATTGCTTAAGATGCTAGGGCCTAATGGTGTCCTTTCCCTTCGAAGTGATTTGAAGCGCACTTTTGACTGCGACGTTCAGGCAATTCAAATTGCAGCCAAGGCACAAGCCAACGATGGAAGAAAAGAAATAGCCACTATTGCCGTAGAAATGAGCCTAGAAGAACTTGAGATACCGGCTAAAAAGCCCAACATCCTCACACCACCAAAAGAAGCTGACGTCAAGCAAATCGACATGGGCACCGGTGATCCCTCCAAAACGGCAACCATCAGCGCCCACCTCTCGGCAAAATAGAAACTCGCGCTCACCAACTTTCTTCGGGACAACAAAGATATCTTCGCTTGGAAGTCGACCGACATGCCAGGTGTCCCAAGAGAGTTGGCTGAGCATAGAATCAATGTCAATGAAGGATCAAAGCCTATGAAGCAATGGTTACGACAATTCTCACCCGATAAGAAGGCAGTAATTAAAAAGGAAATCACAAAGCTAATGGCAGCCGGATTCATCAGAGAAATCATTCATTCAGATTGGCTAGCAAATCCAGTTCTAGTACAAAAGAAGAACACGGACGAGTGGCGCATGTGCGTCGACTACACAGATCTCAACAAATAATGCCCGAAAGATCCATTCGGGCTACCACGCATCGACCAGATAGTTGATTCGACAGCAGGATCTACCCTATTATCCTTTTTTGATTGCTATTTAGGATATCACCAGATTGCATTAAAAGAACAGGACCAGAGCAAGACATCTTTCATCACTCCGTTCGACGCCTACTGCTACAAGACCATGTCGTTTGGACTCAAGAATGCTGGTGCCACATACCAAAGAGCTATCCAAATGTGCCTTGGTGATCAGATTGGCGAAAACGTAGAAGCATATGTGGATGGCATAGTAGTAAAAACAAAGAACTCGGACACACTAATTGAAGACTTAAGGCAAACCTTTGAAAACCTGAAGAGGTGGAGGTGGAAATTGAACCCAAGCAAGTGTGTATTTGGAGTTCCTTCAGGACAACTACTAGGTTTCTTGGTCAGTCATCGTGGAATCGAAGCCAGTGCCAAACAAATTTGAGCCATAATAGAGATGGGCCCTCCTCGAAGTGTCAAGGATGTGCAGAAACTAACAGACTACATGGTGCCCCTCAATCGCTTCATATCAAGACTTGACGAAAAAGGGTTACCTTTCTTTAAACTACTAAAGAAGATAGACAAGTTCGAATGGACAGAAGAAGCCAACAAAGCTTTCAAAAGACTCAAGACGTACCTCACAACCTCACCCATTCTCACACCTCCAAAGAAATACGAGGACATGATGCTGTATATTGCGGCAACTTCTACTGTGATCAACACAGCGATAGCCGTAGAAAGAGAAGAAGAAGGGTGCGTATATAAAGTACAACGACCTATATACTACATCAGCGAGGTACTGTCAGAATCAAAAATCCGGTAGCCGCATGTGCAAAAACTACTCTACGCCCTCCTGATCACTTCACGCAAGCTTCGCCACTATTTCGAAAGTCACAAGATTACTATGGTGATAGATTTCCCACTCGAAGACATCCTACACAATAAAGACGCAATAGGGCGCATATCTAAGTGGGCAGTTGAACTTGGTGCTCTCAATATCAATTTCACCCCACAGAAGGCAATTAAATCTCAAGCCCTTGCTGATTTTGTGGCCGAGTGGACAGAGATTCAACAACCCATGCCAAATACCATCCTTGACCATTGGAAGATATACTTTGATGGATCGCTCAAGCTAGGCGGAGCTAGCGCAAGCGTTCTCTTCATTTCTCCAGACGGAAAACAACTCAAGTATGTCCTTCAGATACTATGGCAAGCTACAAACAATGAAGCAGAATACGAAGCCCTCATCCATGGACTACGAATAGCAATTACCTTCGGAATCAAGCGATTACTCGTATACGGTGATTCGGCAGTAGTCATTAACCAAGTCAACAAAGATTGGAACTGCACCAAGGAAAATATGGGCGCTTACTGTGCTGAGATACGAAAACTCAAAAAACATTTTCAAGGATTGGAAATTCTACATGTCCTGCATGATTCTAATATTGCAGCAGACATCCTCGCCAAGCTCGGATCGGACAGGGCAAAGGTCCCACCCGGCATATTCATAGAGGAGTTATAAGCTCCCTCTATCAAACAATCCGGTGAGATAACCCCTGAACTCCCAGCAAAAGGCACCTAGATTTTAGTAATCACCACCTCATGGACCTAGGTTTTCATCGATTATATCAAGGAGAATAAGTTACTAGCAGATAAAGCAGAAGCTACCCGAGTTGTTCGCAGAAGCAAGAACTACGTCCTAGTAGGGGACAAGCTGTATAGAAGAGCCGCATCCTTAGGGGTACTCCTAAAATGTGTCTTGTTTAAAGAAGGCAAAGAGATCTTAGCCAAAATACACTCAGGGTGCTATGGGAATCATGCCGCTTCAAGAACACTAGTCGGCAAAGCGTTTCGCACCGGATTCTACTAGCCAACCGCTTTGATAGACGTAGAAGAACTCATCAGAAAATACAAAGGCTGTCAAATATTCGCAAGACAAGCTCATGTACCAGCTCACAATCTCATCTGCATCCCTCCCGCTTGGCCTTTCTCCTGCTGGGGGCTGGATCAAGTAGGACCTCTCAAGAAAGCAAAGGGCGGTTTTGAGTACATCTTCATAGCAATCGACAAGTTCACCAAGTGGATTGAATACAAACCACTCGCAAAATACAGTGCAGCCAAAGCAGTCAAGTTCATCCATGACATTATGCATCGCTGGCATGCCCAATTGAATCATCATAGATTTGGGTTCTCCCTTTACAGCTATAGAATTCCAAAGTTGGACACAAGATTGTGGCTTCGGCATAGATTATGCGTCGGTCGCACATCCAGAAGCCAATGGACAGGTAGAAAGGGCTAATGGACTCATACTAGCCGGATTAAAACCAAGATTGTATGAAGAACTAGTGGACTATGGATCCAAGTAGATCGAAGAATTACCCAAAGTAGTATGGGGGCTACAAACTCAAATAAGCAGAGCCACCGGATACTCACCTTTTTTCCTAGTTTACGGATCAAAAGCCATACTACCCGCCAACCTGATCTGGATGTCACCAAGAATAGAATAGTATGACGAAGGAGAAGCAGAACACACCCGAAGATTAGAACTCGACAGTATAGAAGAAGTTAGAGTAAATGCTACCCTTCAATCAGCAAGATACCTCCAAGGATTAAGACGCCACTACAACAAGAATACCCAGCCTCGATCACTCCAAATCAGAGATCTGGTACTAAGAAGAATACAAAAAACTAACGGACGCCATAAACTACTTAGTCCATGGGAAGGTCCTTTCATTATCATAGAAGTCATCGGACCAGGCACGTACAAGTTGATAAATGAAGATGGAAAAGAAGTCAACAATACATGGCACATCAGCCAACTAAGAAGATTCTACGCATGAAAAAACAAATGTAGGAAGAATACACGTACGAGCCACAAGAGATCAACGTTCATGATCAATAAGGATGGTGTTCCGCGATAATACGTGTATTACTATGGATTTCCCCTAGTTGTTTTCAATAACCATGTAAACGATCATGGTCAATAAAGATAGTTCTCCTCGACAACAGATGTCTTATTATGAATCTTCTCGAGTTGTTTTCACTAAGCATACCGGCTGAGAGCAAAAGAGCTAAAAAGATGCTTGAGCCCGCCGATGAGGGTAGCTAATAAGCTAACACCTGATCCAAAAAAGCAAAACGGCTGAAATCACACCTGAGCATACCGACTGAGAGCAAAAGAGCTGAAAAGATGCTTGAGCCTGCCGATGAGGGTAGCTAATAAGCTAACACCCGATCCAAAAAAGTAAAACGACTGAAATCACGCCTGAGCATACCGGCTGAGAGCAAAAGAGCAGAAAAGATGCTTGAGCCCGCCGATGAGGGTAGCTAATAAGCTAACACCCGAACCAAAAAGCAAAATGGTTGAAATCACGCCTGAGCATACCGGCTAAGAGCAAAAGAGCTGAAAAGATGCTTGAGCCCGCCGATGAGGGTAGCTAATAGGCTAACACCCAATCCAAAAAGCAAAATGGCTAAAATCACGCCTGAACATACCGGCTGAGAGCAAAAGAGCTGAAAAGATGCTTGAACCTGCCGATGAGGGTAGCTAATAAGCTAACACCCAAACCAATCCTAAGATGATCCGAGTTGTTTACACAGCGCATATGAAAGCCAAACAAGCACTCGACAAATTAAGAAAGTTCATCAAGACAACGGTCTACAAAAACAGAGTTGTTTACTTGGCGCATATGGAAGCCAGACAAGCACTCGACAAATCAAGAAAGTTTGTCAAGACAAAAACCGAGTTGTTTACACGGCTCATATGGAAGCCAGACAAGTACTCAACTAATCAAGAAAGTTGGTCAAGACAAAGATCTACAAATATCGAGTTGTTCATACAGCGCAGTCAAAAGCATGACAAACACTTGACTAAATCAAAGACATCTAAGCAAAGAAGACATCAACAAAAAATAAAGGATCTTCATATTAAAAAGAAGTATAATATCCTTATTATAGAAGCTGGAGTACTAAAGTCAAAATACATCAAGCATCACCATCAGGAGAAGAGATATCAATATCAAGATTATCTACAATCCTACTAGCCAAATTTTCGACCTCAGGCTCCATCCTTTCAACAGCATCAAGATATTCTTGACTCTCAGCTTCCTCTGCAATCTTGGACAGGGGCATCTCTAGAGCAAGAACCCAGACCTGAGCAAGAACATTCCTGGTACATAGTCGGGCACATCTCTTCACGAACTCCTGGAAATGGGTCAGAACTTGGGGAATAAACTGAGCCCAAGATTGACCATCATCCGATGGAGTCCGGAGAAGATCGGCTACTGACCGAAATGACTCAGAATGCAGGGGCGCATCAGAAGATTGAAAAGAAGTCGATTGAGGGTTGAGGGAAGGCGAAGGCCTACGAAATGATAAAGAAAATCGATGATAAGAATATAAATCAGAAAAGAGGAAAAACAGAAGCAGAGAAACATAACCATGATTCACTCACTTAGCTATCTTCTTCTTCATGAAACCCCCAAGACCAACAGAAGACCTTAGAGGGGGAACTAGGGCAGCAAAAATATCACCACCACCTTGCAAGTGGAGTGGCGTGGTCGGTACCGGAGCTCTAGAAGAACTCAAGGTCGACGACCGCTTACTGCAAGAGAACAAGGTCAAGGTCAGAACAAAAAGAAGTGTTCAACAGCGGAAAAATAGGAAAACAACTCATCGACGCGTGACAAGGGCTGCATCCTCCTCCTCCTCTTCCTCACTCTCAAGCATGGCAACCACAGCGCCATCTGAAAAAGAAAAAAGTACTCGGTCAGAGTCAAAAGCAAACAACAAAAAGACAAAACGTATTAATATGCTCACCTAGGAGCATGCTACCTATAACTTGAGTACCTGGACAAGTACTCGATGGGTGAGGCTTCTTGGTGGAAGGCAAACCAGAAGAAGAACAATCCACTCGCCCCCTTTTTCTGCCACTATGAGGAGCTCGAGGAACTGGACGAGGAACATACTCTACATGGGTGCCAAGAACTGTGGAAGAAACACCAGGAAACATTGCGGTGGTTTAAAACTTACTGGTTAAAGATGCCCTAGCAAGATTCTCCCCAAGCTCCACAATGGCAGGGTAGTCATCAAGGGGGATTGGGTCAACAAAGTTACGCCCCAATTCCTATAAAAGAGTAAAACAACCAGATGAGAACTATTAAGCGAAAAGTAGGAGACAACAAAGGAAATACGAAAAGTACCAGCATAAGAAAAAACAACTCACAGCAGGAGGTGGGTTGGTAGCACAGTACTCGGGGACAGTATGCGAGACGATGCTCACTCCCTTCAACATCTTATGGAGGTGCTCGAGCACCTCCTCACCGGTCAACTCAAGGGCAGGGACCATACAAGAAGGGTCCTCCGCTCCAGAGTATTCAAAACCGTAGTTTTCTCGCTCCATCATAGGCTGAACACTACGGCGAAGAAAACTGGAGACGATACCAAAGCTGGTCAAGCCTTGCTGTTTCAGAGAACATATCCTCTCCAAAAATGGCTTGATCACCTAGAGCTCATGCGTCGTCATGGGATTCTTCTCCCATCGGTCGTTAACCATGGGACTAGAAGAAGAATGGACAGCAAGGGGATGGATCATATTGGCGGCATAAAACCAGTTGGCACGCCAATCCCTCATAGAATCAACCAAATCATAATCAAAGAATCTACCCTTACGACCCTAACAAAACTAAATCCCATAGCCACCAAGAACATGGGTGTCATCGCTACGGGGTTGGGGCTTAAGATGGAAGAAGTAACGAAAAAGAGAAAGAGAAGGAGGAATTCCAAGAAAAGTTTCACAAAGATGAACAAAAATAGAGAGATGAAGGACAGCATTGGGAGTGAGATGGTTCAGGCTAATCCCAAAATAATTAAGAAAGTAATGAAGAAAGGCGGAGGTAGGAAGGCAAAGACCAGCACGGATAAAAGAGACAAAAAGAACAATCTCACCAGAGCCTAAGGTTGGAACCCGATGCTAGCCTAGAGCTCTCCACTCAGCAATCACCTTGTCCTGGATCAGGCAATCACTGACCAGCTCGTGCAACTGATCCTCAGTCATAGTCAGAGCTAGCCAAACCTTCTGAGCAGCCCTCATGGCCATGAATTCTTGATTTTCGATCATAGAAAGTGATGCCGCCTCATCTACAAAGGATGCCTAGGACTTGCTCATGGACTTCTTCCTACCCATATACTAGCGAAGGCAATAAGGCACTAAGGAATGACGATGGTCTGGTGGCGGCGCTCAGATGACGGCAACAATGGCGACGGCGGAGTAAGAACTAGGGTTTCCAGGCAAAAGCAGGGAAGTAAAGAAAAAGAAGAAAGAAGGCCTTTAAATAGATTTTTATGGCCCATTAGGCCTGTTTTGATACGGCATGAGAACACAACGGTTCATTTCCCAACACAACTGACAAAGCTGAAATGACAGGCGGCACACTTCTACACAATGGTACAGTTCAACAGGCAGATTTCAGACTTGTCCATCTAGCACCAAGGCAAAGTTAACATATCGCTACAAAAAGAACTCATCAACAACAAGCATCGAAGGGTTGCCTCACAAGGAACACAAGAACTCGGTTCCTATAGAAAGAACTTGGAAATCTCGCAAACAACCAGGACATCAGCAGAAAAAGGAATGACAACCCAGAAGACAAGATTCTTTCCATTATAAATGACTTCAAAAATACAAGATTACACATCTTATAAGACCCAACGAACTTGGTACTACGACGAACAAGGTAGCAAAAAGGAACCCGGACACAACTAGGCTCTGGAACGACTACGTGTTCCAAATCGCTACTCGGTAGAACAAACCGCACTCGGCTACATTGTTTTCTTCAAAGGACGAACACAGTACATCCAAGGCGGAAGTCAGCAGCACGGCGGGACAACATGGAACAGGGAAGCCCAGCAGGCATCTATCTACCCAAGTCCGATGTGATAACAGATCAGGCGTTGATCTGCACCGGATAGTCACAGAACAGGCAAGGGGGATCTACCCAGAACTACTGGATGAAGGAACATATCCCACATCACAAGACTTCCTCCAACTACCGCCACATACCTCCTAGTATAATACCACTACGCGATTAGTCTACCTCTAATCTCTATCACAAGACTCCCTCTAGCTACGACAAGATATACAAGAACTACAAGATACGCCCGGGGGCTGCTCTACTTCAGAAACTATCACATTCATGACTACGAAGATTTCAGACCACGCAGCAAAATGCCTGATGAATCAAAACAGCACACCAGAAGGGTATTTATAGACCAAAGGAGCGGTGCACATGGACCAGGAGCACCAATGGAACAAATCTAACAAAGGACAAAGTAAAAAGACGGGATTCAGTAAAAGAGGACTCAGGCGTGAAGGAACAGTACTCAAGGACAAGCATATTCGAAAGGATATACCAACACTATATAACTCAGCATTTACACTTAACTACCACCGTACAACTACATCTGACAACAGCATACTATCAGAGAATATGCCAAGACACTGCATCCAAGTTCTTTCAGAACAAAAGAACCCGGATACATGCTCGGGGGCTGCAACAGGAAAGATTTTTAGTTTTTTGAACAACTCAGATTCAAGATCCTCCAACTTTTTGTTCCAAATAGCAAGAGGCTCGGGGGCTACACTCAGTGAGTGCACTTTTTTCTTTGAAAAAGCGCACGTCACCAAGAAGACTCCTTCAAGACAAACCACTTCGAGGACTCACAACAAAAAGAACCCGGACCAAGCTATATCCGAGTTCTTTTTGACAAAGAACCTAGGTGTATGCTCGGAAGCCTTTCGACGAAGAATCAGAGCAATTTCAAGACAAGACCCTCCAGCTTCTTGTTCCAAATAGCAAGAGGCTCGGGGGCTACACCCAGACGGATGTAATTTTTCTTCAAAAAAGCGCATAACACTTGAAGGTCCTAAGAAGCGCTACATGGTTTCACTCAAGAAAGTACTCGGACGATGCTTGTTCCTGCTTGGCAAGACCTGAAGGAACAAGATGAGGCTTCCTGAGCTCAACCATGAAGTGCTCAGGGGCTTATCGGTACAGGACCCACGGGATACCTCACAAGGAAGGGAGAAGATCTAATCTAACTAGGATTTCTCTCCCTATAATCTTAGTAGTAGTATTATTCTATGATCCTACTAGGAACCTCATTGTAAAAAGACTAGGACTCTAGCCTCCTGACTATATAAAGGAGGGCGGAGTTCTTGGAGAAGGAACAAGGCAACACAACACTCCACAATCAATCCAACGCAAAGGCTAACGCCGACTGGACGTAGGGTATTACTCGATCACGGTCAAGGGCCCGAACCAGGATAAATCGACTGTCTTTTATGTTTACCGTCGAGTTCTGCATACGCTGAAGTCCGAACAGACTGCCCCGGGTACCCCCGTGGTAGGCTATCGGTGGTGAAACATCGATATTCCCTAAGGAAGAATCTAGACAAGGTCTTGCAAAGATGTGAAGAGAAACACTTATAGCGCGTTTAGATCCTCGAATATATCTCGCCTCGCCTTACCTAGTGAGGAATGGCAAGAGAGCCAAGTGTTTGGTTGAGCGGCGAGTTGCCTAGGAGCTTGTGCTATCAAGCAAAATCTTTGCTAGAGTTGGAGAGCACATTTGGTTCATTCGGCTGAGCGAGTTTCTTGGATTTTGTGCAGGTGAGGTGAGGCAAGTTTCCTTGAGAAACCAAACGTGCCCTTAGTCTTAGACTAGGAAAAATACCATTTTATGGTTTGGGAAGGCACAGTGCTGGGACACAGAGTTTTCTGAACCTACAATTTTCGCCTCCTGTTTAGTTTTTTAGGCCATGCAAGGTTTTACCAATGTTCTATAAAAAGTTTTTCTCAAATCGCTGGACCATTGACCAACCTTTTTAGCTAAAGATGCTACCTTTGATTTCAATGATGCCATCCTATACATAGCCCATAACACAGAATTATCCAATTTAAACCCTAACTACTACTACTAGCAAGACTAGATAAAGAAGGGTTTCCACTCCTCACTGTCGGAGAAGCCGCCACATAGGTAGGAGTAGGTTGACCAACGTTGGTGGTGCAGAGGAGCCTAGGGCTTTCGCAATAGGACTATAGGAGACAACAACAAGGATGTTACAACATATCGTATTCCGTACTTTACTTCTTGAATATGATAGTTGTAAATAATTTTTTTTCTCTATAAATTTGATCGACCTTCAAATAATTTGACTTAGAACAAACTCAGATGTAAGCTTACATGGATGAATAGACGGAGTATATGAAAGAGAGTTATACAGTAATAGACTTTTAGTACTCATTGTGATGAACGATTGACAGCACTGCGATTTTCCAACTCTCTAATTGATTCTAAAATAGTTGTCGGGTTCTTCTAAGTAAGTTGTTGAGGACATTTTATATACCCCCTCCGTCCAAAAAGATCATTGTTTTAGGAATAAATATGAACCAGATTCATTCTTAAAATAATAGTCTTTGTTGGGATGGAGGAGTATTAATATGCTATGTGTCACTATAAATAAAGTGTAACTACAGGAATTCTCGCACGCAGCGTAAAGCTCACTTAGCGGATGAGTTTGCAGCATTATTCATTCCTTGTTTCAGTCAAGCTAGTAAAAAATGAGGTGGAATATTAATATCTGCTCCTATTAAGGTCAACGCTACTTCTAAATCAAAAGCTACTACACCCCTTTTTCCGAGTACCCGAATACCATTATTTTTGTTTAGTACTACCTCCGTCCGCAAAAGAATGTAATTCTTGTTTCTCGAGAAGCCAAACAATTTAGACTTTGGCTAAATTTATATAAAAAGGTATAAAACATTCAAGATGCAAAATAAATAATATTAGATTCGTTATAGAATATATTTAGTATTTACTATAAATTTGATTAAATTTGAACTATATTAACCGGCACAAATTCCGTAATTGCATTCTTTTATAGTATAGCCGGAGGGAGTACTACGGTATCGGAAGAACCTCTTTACGTGAGATCTCTGCATGCATCTCGGAATAAACAGGCGATGAACTGATGAAGCAACCTCGGTGACCTTTTAAGGGTCTATCAGATGTTTGATAGATGCATTAAGTATTAAATATAGACTAATTATGAAACTAATTACATAGTTTATGATTAATTTGTAAGACGAATTTTTTAAGCCTAATTAGTCCATGATTTGACAACGTGGTGATACCATAAACATGCGCTAATGACGGATTAATTATGCTTAATAAATTCGTCTAGTGGAGTACCGACGAATTCTATAATTTATTTTTTTATTAATTTCTGAACACTTCATGCGATATCCTCGTGTGACACCTTATAAATTTTAGTCACTTTATCCCCCCTAACTAGGGCCCAGTTTAGTTCCCCAAAAATTTTGCAAAATTTTTCACATTCTCCGTCACGTCGAATCTTTAGACGTATGCATGAAGTATTAAATATAAATAAAAAATAAAACTAATTACATAGTTTAGACGAAATCCACGAGACGAATCTTTTAAGCCTAATTAGACTATAATTGAACACTATTTACCAAATAACAACGAAAATACTACGGTACCCATTTTGCCAAAAATTTTGGAACTAAACTGACCCTAACCGTGTGCAAAGAGCCAAAGATCGAATTCGTTGGGTTGGGCGTCTCGGCTGCAGTGTCCGGATGTTGACCTCTGGATCAGAGCCAAGCGCTAGCTTCCTGTCCACTTCTCTCCTCGGCGCGTGGCCGCCGGAGTAAAAAATACCGAGCGTCGCGGCCCACTTAGCCGCCACTCACTCGCCTCGCCACCAAACCACTGCGACCAGCCCACCACCGGGTACAGTACCGTCGCAGGCAGCATTCCCTTTTCCTCTGACCGGATCGCCGACGTGCGGCCTACCGCTACCGGCCACCACGGCGGCGTTCGGGTTGCCCCGACCGCGCGTTCGTGTCACTCGTTCGCACCGCTGGCTGTAACTCTTTCGCTGGCAGCTCATGCACCCCCTTTTACTCTTTCGCCGCTGATTCCGTCCTGTTCTTTTAAAGCGTCTTCAATTCTTTGGCGTGTTAACCGCATGCGATGCGATAGCCTCCAAAGTCCAAAGGAGTTTTTTTTTTGCCTTGTCTTTTTAGAACATCTTTTTAAACTTATACACTAAATCATTACTGAAAGTCATTTAAATAGAAATCATTCTTTGTATCTTTACGTTCTCCAATATTTTTTTTGTCTTGTACGCGCTCTAAAGAACAAGTCTCACTCTCTATCTCTGTCTAACGAGAACTTCGAAAAGAGAATGACAATATTTGAAAATCTAATTTTAAAATACTGTAGATGGATGTTTTTCACCAAAACTCATATTTCTATTAATTATACGAAGGATATAAAAGTCACTCTCACCGTTAATAGTTTTTTTATATCTTGTGCACACTTTACAGAGTTAATCCTGCTCTCCATTTTTGGCAAACAAGAAATGTGGAACAAAGGATATCAGCGTTTGGATATCATAACTTTTGCATATGAAATTGATGGAAGACAACTTTATATCAAAATTACAGACCTCAACAAGACTACAACTTGAAGTTGACAAGCTTTTTTATCTAAAATTACTAAAAGTGCCAAAAAAAACTTTTTATATTCTCATATTTTAAATATCAAAATTTAGAGTTTTTTTATCGCATTGACAACTATTGTATGGACTATGTCTTCCAAAATTATAAATTTTGAATGTCAAAATATGATAATTAAAAGGAATATACTCTAAATGATTTAAAATAAAAGACTTGTCAATTACAAAGTTATAGATCTCATTCACCTCTACAATTTTAATATAAAATTCGTCTTCATTTGATTTCATATGCAAAAGTTATGATTTTTAGACAACTATTAAGGGTGGGTAGAACAGCCAGGGACATAATGGTTACTTTTAATTTCTCTTTCTCCACCACTTCTAGAAACTACTATTTTTAATAGCTAGAGTGTTTGAGAGCTAATTGCCAAAATTAAAAATATCCATTAGCAAAGACAACATTAAGTAGTGTCTAGGAGCAAGCACTAACATTGAAGGATGTCCTATAATAAATTTATCCTATTAAAACATAAATTATCTCATATGTTGAAAAAATAAACAGCGTCATCTCAACGTTCTAAAACCAAAAAAACTATAGTTAGGTATACAAACACAAAAATACTTTTAGACGATGACAACGTAGATGAAAGGAAGTTCAAAGAACATATAGAGATATATCTATGGACTCGGTATGACTCCCTAAAAGTCAAGAAGCATACCAAGTCTAGCAATATTTCGGTATATGTCTTCTGAATATCAAATTTAAAGTGTCCATAAAAGTACAAACATAATAAACAGTATCTCAAAAACTTAGGCCAGTCTCAATGGGAAGTTTTATGACACTACTACTAAGACTGTCATGTCAATTTTTGTGTTTGTAACCATGACAATGGGTTTTATCTAGATAAAACTTTATGAAACTTTATCTTCATAATTAACCTGATCACAACATTAAATGAGAACGAAACTACTTTGAAATCCTCATTGAGACTGGCCTTATGAGACCATTATAGACATTTTTTTGCCCCTAGGAGGCATATTTTGAAATAGTAATAGTTCTCCATGAAATTTATGAGTTGCATAGGAAAGTGTTAATAGGGTTATTTTAAAGGTAGACTTTGAGAAAGTCTATGACAAAGTCAAATTGTTGTTCTTATAGTTACATCAACCCCTCGGTATTGATGGTTTCTCACCTTTTAATTTGTTCTATCAATAGATTGGGCCGTGTTGGGTTTTAAGGTTAATAATGACACAAATCGTTACTTCCAAAAAGAGAGAGGCTCAAAGCAAGTGACCTTCTTTCTCTTATTTTTGTTTAACAGAGTGGTGGATATGTTCAATATTCGTATATATCTTTGGATGAAAATTTCCCTTTAGGCATCTAGACATTCATATGAAATATAAAAGGCTTACTAATAAGGACTAGAAAAGTATGGAAGATCACTTCCAAAAAATGGTTATGGTAAACTGTTGATTTATGGTATTAGATTATTCTTAATAATTCTATGTTGAGCATTAAGCACCAAAAGATATTCTAAAGAACTTATATTTTTTTTAACTGTTGACTTATGGTAGTAGATTATTCTTAATAATTCTATGTTGAGCATTAAGCAACTAAAATTAGCTAGAGTGGTACAAACAAGCCCTAAACTTAACATGTTTGCAATGCGATCTTTATCTCAACATATCATCAATCAAAATAAATCATGTTGGTGAACATCCAAATTAAATCGCATAGATCCAAATTTGAGCAGGAGCAAGTGGAGCTTGTTGGTGATCTATTTAGCTGTGTAGGAAAAATAATTATAAAAAAATACATTTTGAAATACAAACTATATTCAGGTTGCATTCTTGATCTGGTTTTGAGCTTTGTTCGATAAGAAAGGCACTGGGAAACAAAGAAGTGGGCACTGTCATATCCAGGCATAACGGATCTAGAGATCTATGCAGTAGTCTTGGGAGATTGATTCTAGAGCAAAATTCACAGCTGGCCTCTAAACTTGGCCGGCGGTGTCATCTAGGTCTCTAAACTTTTAAAATAATATCTATGAGTCCCTAAACTTAGCGGACGGTGTCATCCAGGTCCCTAAACTTTCAAGGTGATCACCGCAGGTCCCTAAACTTAGTTGGCGATGTCATCTCAGTCCCTAAACTTTCAAGGTAATTACCACAGATCCCTAAACTTGGTAAGCGATGTCATCCCGGTCCAAATGTAATAATATTAAAAGTTACTTGTAGTATTAAAGTTTTCTCTATTAAAAGTTACTTCTAATTTTGGTATTATTTTAAAAGTTTTAATAGTATTATTATAGAAGTAACTTTTCTCTGTTATTAATACTATAGCATTATTATTAAAACTTTAATACTAAATACCATTATTAAAAGTTATAATACTATAATACTACAATTAAAAGTATTATAGTATTAATAATAGAGAAAAGTTAATTCTATAATACTACTATTAAAACTTTTAAAATAATACTAAAATTAGAAGTAACTTTTAATGGAGAAAACTTTTAATACTATAGGAATTTTAATATTATTTTAATACTATTAATGATACATAAATATTAAATTAATTTTTGTTTTTTCTATTTTAGTTTAAACCTAATATATTTGTTGTTGTAAATTATTTTAATACTCTAATTTATTTTTTACTGATGTAAATTATTTTATAATAATTTATATTTTTATGATAAATATTATATAAATAATTATATTTTATATAATTATATATTCATGATAAATACTATAGCAATGATACGGCTTGCCAAGTTTAGGGGTGTGCGGTGATCACATTGAAAGTTCACGGACCTAGATGACACTATCTACTAAGTTTAAGGACCCACAGATATTACTTTAGAAGTTCAAGGATCTAGATGACACTACCAGCCAAGTCCAGGGACCGGCGGTGGATTTTGTTCTTGATTCTAATTCTATGAATGTTTCTCAATGTGATGGCTAATTCTATGAATTAATGTTTCGTAATGTGGTGGCGATTTTTGTTTGCCTAATAACCAATAGCTATAAATTTTGTAATAATAATGGTGGCACAGCTACTGCATGACTGTCCTTCATCTGAACACTATACTAACAACAGTACTTTGTATACTACACGTAATAAACGTGCCTGATAAGGCCTTGTTTAGTCTAAAAAGTTTTTTTAAAAAGTGCTACAGTAGCCATTACATCGAATCTTGCGATACGTGCATGAAGCATTAAATGTAGACGAAAAAAAATTAATTGCACAGTTTAGTTGGAAATCGCGAGACGAACGTTTTAAGCCTAATTAGTCCAGGATTAAATACTAATTGACAAATAAAAATGAAAGTGCTACAGTAGCCAAATTCTCAAATTTCAGCCTACTAAACACACAGCCTAACTGATAGTATTACAGTGACCAGGAAAAAAAAGGGGAAATGTTGGCACTTGCAGGAACGAACTAAAAAGATTCTTTTTTGCAGAAGGAAAAAAAAAACAATCTGTCAAACCTTTGGCATCACAATCTCGTCGCGCTTTTCCTTGCCAACAAAAAGTTCAGTTACCCCAATCCCGTGGCCCTGTGACCGTTCTCTCTATAAATAAACAAACAGCCTTCGGAGAAGCACCCGTGCACCACTGGAGATCGTTCCGTCTCCTAATCCTCTCCGCGTCTTGGTCGTCTCTTCTTCCTCCCTCCCTCGCCCGACAGAGCAGAGGTAACCCCGCCGAATCCCCTGCCGAGATCTCCTTCTGTTGTGTGCTTCCTTGCTCCGTCGCGCTAGGCACGTCCCGGTGGCTGGCTGGTTTGGTTCTGGGTTCCCGGCTCCGCGCGGCAACAGCTCCGGCCTCCGGGTACCCCGGTACAGGGCGGCGTGCAATGGCGCCGCTCCCCTTGCATGCACGATGCGGATGTGTCTTTCGGCTGAACTGAGTCCACGCATGCAGGTTTTTAGCCTCGGTTGTGTCGGAAAAGGCGGGGATTTTTTAGGATTTTCCATAGTAGCTTCGTTAATCCGTCCATTTCCACGCAGCCGTCCCGACTCCCGTGGAGGAGGAAGAGGAATTCCCGTGGAGGAATACTTGGCAACAACCTGGGATGCCTTGTTTCATCTTCATCTTCTCCTATTTTGCCTTGTGAATCCTAGGATTGTGCTTGCCTGTTTTGCTGTGTGAAATCCGTGGTGCAGCCTAGTTGCTTCGATTTGGGGATGGCGGTTGACTTTTCGGCCGCCATGGGTTGCCAAGATCCGCTTCTCATGTCCCGCTGTAGTTTTGGTGCGGCTGGTTAGCTGTATGTCTGCACAGATACATGATTCAGGCACGGTTGTGGTTGTTGTTCTTGGAAAAGTTGAAATTCAGGGGTTTTCTACAGCTTGGTTTCTGCACTTTGACCTGTCAATCACTCAATTGTGCAAACTGGCAAGTGCGACTCTCATAGAGCCAACATTAGAGGTACAAGGCTTAGAATACCGTTCATCTACGCTCATAAGTCATAACCTCCTGTCATGTCTAGTTATTATGATAATGAACTCTGTTCTCTGTTTCCTTCTATCTTTTTTATCATGAAATGCTTGGAATTTCTACTCTGCTACTGGCAAGGGTGAAAGTAAAAGGCTTAGAATTTCATCGTTTAGATTTTGATTTGCACGTACTCATAGCCTTGTATAATGCCTGGGATTATTAATGAGCTTTGTGCTCTGTTTAAGTCAACCAGATCTACAACGGTACTCTGAGTTACTAAGAAGCTTATATGAATACACGCGTTCAGATTCCGTGATGCCATATCGGACAATGTTTATTTGCCACCAGCATACACGACTTGCTGTAAAGATTCCCTTAGCCCATGATTGGCTGATAATTTGGTATCAATGTATCATCTTGTTTTGTTTTATTAAATCTATGTCACACATTGACTATACATTGATGATTCATGAGCTGGACTCTAGCAATTGATGTGTGATTCATGAGCTGAGCTTTAGCAATTGATGTGTACGATACAGCAGTTTGTACCATTGTACTGTTTCTCTTTAATCATTTTTTTATAAAAAAAGTATTCTCTTTAATCATTTAACTTTTTTTGGCCATGACATCCATGCAGTTCCTTGCCATCTCAATTATACGTTTATGTCCATCCATATTAAATAGATAAATCGACTAATTCTTATGCAATCAACTATTTTATATACTGATTGTGTTACCTCAAATGTTGTTAAATCACAGAATGGGGAGCGGCGAGAATACCATCACCGCTTATGGCGAGTACACCTATGCTGAGCTGGAGAGGGAGCCCTACTGGCCAAGTGAGAAGCTGAGGATTTCGATTACTGGGGCTGGTGGTTTCATTGGATCCCACATTGCTCGCCGGCTGAAGAGCGAGGGCCATTACATCATTGCCTCTGACTGGAAGAAGAATGAGCACATGACTGAAGACATGTTCTGCCATGAGTTCCACCTTGTTGATCTCAGGGTCATGGACAACTGTCTGAAGGTCACCCACGGTGTTGACCATGTCTTTAATCTTGCTGCTGATATGGGTGGCATGGGGTTCATCCAGTCAAATCACTCTGTGATCATGTACAACAACACCATGATCAGTTTCAACATGCTAGAGGCTGCACGTATCAATGGTGTGAAGAGGTATGACACTTCATTTTCTTACTCGCTGGTGAATGCTGTGGTCTCCTCTATAATTAAATCTTAACTTCCACATGTAATCTAGTTGATGTTGTTTGATTGGTGTTGTCAAAGAACCTGGCTGCTATATATAAACAACCTTTATTATGCATGTTAGTCTTTGTGAAGCTCAGGAGTCAGGATACTGTTTGGGCAGCTGGATTTTCCAATACTATTCAATCCAGATCTGTATGTAGTCAAGTTGATACTGACATTAACCTAACTGAACCTTAAGGAAAACAAGCTGGTCACTCGTAAAACTGTCTGTTTTCTGTAACAATCTGTCTTCCTTGGTGCGGTGTCTCAACTCTGCATGATCTATTCATGTTCACTTATATTTTATATCATTTTGGTCTGGCAGGTTCTTCTATGCCTCAAGTGCATGCATTTACCCTGAGTTCAAGCAGCTTGACACAAATGTGAGCTTGAAGGAATCTGATGCCTGGCCTGCTGAGGTGTGTTTATTGAAATACAATGACGTTTCTGTTTGTTAGACTAAACATAGTCGAAAACTCAAATTTAAATTCCCTTGGACATGGATCTGTTACCTTTCAGCCTCAAGACGCCTATGGCTTGGAGAAGCTTGCGACTGAGGAGCTGTGCAAGCACTACACCAAGGACTTTGGCATTGAGTGCCGTGTTGGCCGCTTCCACAACATTTACGGCCCTTTTGGTACATGGAAAGGTAAACCTACCAGTTCTTTGGTGACTGAAGCAATACATACGTTAACCTGACTTGTGACTGTGAGGTGATAATTCAACCTGATCAAAATGTTATCTTTGTATTCTATCAGGTGGTCGTGAGAAGGCACCGGCTGCCTTCTGCAGAAAGGCTCAGACATCCACTGAGAGGTTTGAGATGTGGGGTGATGGTCTCCAGACCCGCTCCTTCACTTTCATCGATGAGTGCGTCGAGGGTGTTCTGAGGTATGTATGTGTGCTTTGAATGTCATCCAAACACCAAACCAAACAGTTGCCTGTGTAGCAATGGGGAATTAACATGGTATGGTACCACGTTGTGTCCAGATTGACCAAGTCAGACTTCCGTGAGCCGGTGAACATTGGAAGCGATGAGATGGTGAGCATGAACGAGATGGCTGAGATCGTGCTGAGCTTTGAGGATAGGAAGCTGCCCATCCACCACATCCCTGGTCCGGAAGGGGTCCGTGGGCGCAACTCTGACAACACCCTTATCAAGGAGAAGCTTGGCTGGGCCCCAACAATGAAGCTCAAGGTATTGTCACCATCTTGCTAGATATTGCAGTAGTATATTTATCGGCATATATTGAAATAATACTGTACCATTTAAGCCTGTGGAAGGACGCAAAAGGAATGTATGCCAGGGCTGGTTAGAACTTGCACTAAACAATTCCTGATTGTCCTGTAAATTGAATGTTTGCAGGATGGGCTGAGGTTCACCTACTTCTGGATCAAGGAGCAGATCGAGAAGGAGAAGACCCAGGGGGTCGACATCGCGGCGTATGGGTCGTCCAAGGTGGTGTCCACCCAGGCGCCCGTGCAGCTGGGCTCCCTCCGTGCTGCCGACGGCAAGGAGGGGCTTTGAGCGATGAGGCTTCGTAGTGGGATATGACATACTGTTTGGGGAGTTTGGACGGTAGAATATATACTACAGTAGCAGCAAAAGTACTGTTGGGCCCCTTTTGGGGGGTTCATTCTATTTTTCTATCTATTCACCAATCCATTAATTTATGCCATGCACCTTGTTCATTTTTGCTTGTCTTCTGTACCTTGATTGTACTCCTTTGGCCATTACCGGCAATAAAATTTTCCTTTTTTCTACTATGTGTGGAGTATGTATGTATGTATGTATGTATGATCCTAGATTGATATGATATGGCTCTGCTCTTTAACTCTGAGCTTTCCGCATCCAAATGTGACAAGGCTCCACAGAAATCAGATTTCTACCCATACCCATAACAATAGCACTGGTCGATAGAGACGGGACTGCACTCTCTCGTTGCCCTAGTCGCTTGGATGCCGTGGAAACAAGAGGACTTTCAACAACCAGTCGCGGTCGGTGCAATCTCCTGTGCAAGGAATCGCCGAGGAGTGCAGAGTTTGGGACCTTGCCGGGTTCAGATGTTTGCGCTCGTTGCTTCCAGCGTCGCCAAATATTCAATTTTCATAGTCTCCTAAGCTGTAATCAGGTTTTCTTTTCCTTTGGTGTGGTAACCCTCGGTTTACTGCTAATGTAACTTCTTCGAAAACTCTACCTCCTCTTAATAAAAAACATACCCCGGAGAAAAAGACAGCCAGGACTGCCACGGAAGGAAGACGTCACTGTAGCACTAGCTGGCTGGTTGAGCTGGCTCTGTTCCATAGGATTTATTGCTGCTGCGACTGATTTGTTGTGAGAAAAAAATATTATTTCTATAATTAAAAAATATGACTAATTCTGACTTATAAACTCAGCCAACGGGTGGCGTTGACACCGGACCATGTTGTACGCACGGCTGTGCGTGGTGATGCCAGTAATATTCCGTGGGAACTGGTTGGGAAAGCGACGCCTTTATCCGACGTGTTCGGGTATGGTCCAAACGAAACGAGCGCTCGCGCGGGCACGGGTCGTCGGCGTCACCGCGTCAGCAGCCCCAGGCCCCACCGCCGCACGCCGGCGTCCCCCGCCGGCCACCGGTTGTGGATATACACACGCACTTTCGCCTCGTGTACATACAGAAAGTAATGTTGTAATTGGGAGTCATGTCGTAGCTCGTGACAGCAAGGATACAATGATGTGTAAGATCCTCACTCGCCACACATTCAGTAGAGATGTTCATCTTCCCATAGAAACAGCAGTATGCAGGATATCCTTGCAGCAAATACCTCAGCCAATTTTGTTTTTTTTTTTTCTGGATCGAGCATATAGCCCGTTTTTCATTAAGAGTAAGTAGAGGAAACAGTTACAACAACAGACATCCCAGTAATCCTAAGATTACCAAGACCCTAAGCACCTGATACAAGAAAAAGCAAGAAAACAGCAAGAAAGACGGAAGGGAGAGGACCCTTCACTGTAAATCTAACCGACTGAACATGCATGAAAAAAACTTCAACGCAAAGGCTGCCCACTCAGAAAACGAAGCCACGGTGGCAAAGCATCCACCGGAAGAACTAAGATAACGGCGACAATAGCAACCAGGTAGCCGTTGTGATCAACCATCAAAAGAACCCAGATAACGGCGACAACAGCGACCAGGTAGCCGCTGTGGTCAACCTAAAAGTGCAATCAAGCCCTAATTATAGGTTTTGATGATAATGACCATGCAATTAGAGAACTAATGAGATTTATCGAGATGACAAGCAGGAAATTTATATTCGAGAATGCTACACGAAATAGAGGAGCCTCCAATTATAAATGTTGATGGCTTCAAACTCTAAGAAGGTTTAAATTCTTTTATATTTTGAATTTTAGTATAGAAAAAGTCATACTATAAATGGGCATAATGCTTAAGCTAACATGTGCTACCAAGTGCTCAAACCTACACATGCATCCTCAGATTCACAGCCAAGACAACCTACACTTCACTCTTACCCTTGTTGTCTTGCCTGGTGTGGCACTGCCACGACTTAAGTGACCGTTGGGGCTGAGGGGTATTTATACCCTTCCTCTTTCTCCCCAACAACTGTCTTCTTTCTTGTACTCATTTTAGCTCGTCCAAAATAGAAAAGTAGCTCTCTCTCCCTCCCTCCATTAGTGACCTTGAGCCCTCAAGCAGATCCATTGATTTTCCATCAATCCTTGAGAGAAAAGGGTCCAAAACTCAATTAGAGAACAGCTCCATTGATTCCTCAACTCAAAAGAGCACTTGGTTCAAAAGAGCACTTGGTTCATGTTTTGGCTAGCGGTTGTGTTTGTTACTCTTAGAGCTTGGCTCCTAGCCGGCTAAAGCGTCGCCCGTGGAGCTTGTCAACTTGTGTGGCAGCCTCGGGAGATTTGTAACCATCTCTTGAAGCTAGTAAACTCACCCCATAGCTCAAGAGTAAAGTCTCTTGACTTGAGAACGAGGAAGAGTTGGAAAGCCCTAAGCCTTAGTCGCTAACCTCGACAACGTGGACGTAGGCAAGCCTTGGTGACGAGCCAAACTATGGAATAAATCATTGTGTCTCTTATGCTTAATTTACATTACTTGCATTTCATATTGTTGGTTGAGGTGATTTCTAGGGTTTCAAGTCGATCTACTTGTGTGTGGTGTTTCTACAACTTCTAGCTCTTAATCTGTGACTATCATACCTGCAGTAGGCTGAGAAATTTCTCCGATCTAAGTTTCCATTCACTGATTTTAAACTATGACTCAAAGTTGACTGCAGGTGTGGTAGTGCCGCTGTTTTGGTTCGATAGTGCCGCAGTCCGGCAGTGTCGCCCTCTAGAGTGGTAGTGTCGCAGGGTGAATTTGATAAAAGTTTGAGTGTTTATTTTGATAGGCCTATTCACCTCCCCTCTAGACCAACCAGAGATCCTACAAGTGATATCAGAGCGGGTTACCTCATCTACGCTTCACCACATGAGGTATGGAGCCCGGAGGAGGAACTAGTGATGTGAAGCAGGTGGATGTCGACACGGACAGTAGCGAGCTGAGCACGTCGACAGTAAGCAACACCACGCTACCACATCTTGTGGCTACCGATGCTGAAAGAGCTCTCAATGAGAATGAGAAAAGAAGAAGGAAGGAGGCAATAAAGCTAAAAAGAGAAGCAAGAGAGAAGAAGGAGGAGGAACAGTGGTTAGAGGACAAGAAGCAAAGAAAAGAAGAAAGAAGGCTCAAGCAAGAAGCAAGAAGAAAAAGAAGAGAAGCTAGGAAGAAGAAGGAAGAAGAAGAGAAGGCAACAAGTACATCATCAAGCATATCAAGTAGTTCCAAAGATGGAGATGATGATAAGTCATACCAAGTGTTGAAAGGGAACAAGAAGGAGAAGAAAGGAAAGGGCAAGGCCGACAACAACAAATATGCCGCCGTATCCTTTAACTATTCTTCTATTCCTATAACTAACCATGATCGGAGGTCTTTCATCAATGTGTCCGCGGGCAAGTTATCTCATTTCAATAGGACTAACTTTATTAAGTGGAAGCACTTGATGAGAGCCTATCTTATAGGTCTTCACCCCGATATTTGAGAGATTGTTTGCAGTGGATTTGAGCCACCGGTTGATCCCAAGAACCCAACACTAGAAGAGATGAGAATTATTCACTTCAATGGTCAAGCCACAAGTGTGTTGCTTAGTGCCTTGGATGGTGATGAGTACAATAGAATGATTGGAGTTGATGTTGCCAAGCAAATATGGGACACTTTGCACCTAGCACATGAAGGGGTTGACAAAGTGAGAAAGACAAGAATTGTCTTGTTGATGTCAAAGCTCAACCGGTTTGTAAGCTTGGATGGAGAGGGGCCACAAGAGATGTTTGATAGGTTGATAACAATGGTGAGCAAGATTAGAGGCTATGGTTGTGATAAGCTATATGATCACAAAGTTGTCAAGGTTATGTCGGAAGCTTATTCACCTAGAAATGAGACCGTAGTCACTCTAATTAGAGACAAGAAGAAGTTTGAGTACTTCACACCAAATGATGTACTTGGGAGGGTCTTGACCTTTGACATGCAAAGAGAAGAAGCAAATGAGAGGAAGAAACTTGGAGAATTGCAAGCAAAGCTAGAGGGCATCAAGATCAAAGATGTAGCTCTCAAGACCAATAAATCAAGCAAGCAAGGCTCTACAAGCAAGTCCAAGAACAACCAACAAGCTTTAACTAGCAAGCCCAAAGCAAGCAAGCAAGTCTAAGAAAGAGTAGAAACCACATCATCTTCAAGTGAAAGTGAAAATGATGATGATCAATATGAGAAGTTTGATGATGTTGCTCCCTTTATGAAGAGGTTTCACAAGGGGCTAAAGAAGCAAGGCTACAAGGTAGTGAAGAGAAACTTTCCAAACAAGAAAAAGAGGACATGCTACAATTGTGGTAGCACCGATCACTTCATTGCCAAGTGTCCATATGAGATCAAGGACAACAAATACAAGAAGGACAAGAAAGAGGAGAAGGCCGACCGTAGAAAGAGCAAGAAGTACTTGGGATATGCTCATATTGGGCATGAATGGGATTCAACTAGAGAGTACAAGTGTGGAGGATGAGAAGGTTGCAACCATTGCTATTCACAAGTCATCCCCTACATTGAGGCTCTTCAACAACATGTCCGACGATGACTACTACTCCCCTCACATTTGTCTCATGGCAAAGAGTGAGAAGGTAAAATCTAAATCAAAGGCCAAATCTCCTCCACCTCATAGTGATATCTCTAGTAGTGATATTTGTGATAGCTCTAGTGATGAAGAAATAAACATGATAACTAAAAATTTGGATGGAAAGACCAAATTATTCATCACTAAGCTAGTGGAGGATTTAGAGAGTGTCCAAGCCGAGCTAGAATATAGAGAAGAGACTCTTATCCAATAAGAGGATCTCTACATTGCTAACAAAGAAGTTCTTGCATTAGAGAGTAGTGAGGTGTAATCCTTGCGCAAGGCTTTGGCCAAAGAGCAAAATGACCATGCTATTACAAGGAAAGCAAATAAAGCTCTCAAGAAAAAGTATTGTGACTTGGGTGAAAAACACAAAGAACTTGAGATGCAATATGGCATTCTTTGGGATATCAACTCACATCTCCATAAGGCAAAGGAAACCTCTACTCCCTCCACTAGTCAAGGTTGTGGAAAATATTTTAATCTTGATTTGAATGTCTATTCCACTAACCTTGCAAACATGGAGGCTATGAGAAAGGAGATTGCTAGGCTCAATGAAATCATTGGAAAAGGGTGGATGGGTGAGACCCAATCTAATGACAAGAAGAATGATAAATCAAAAGGGCCACAATTCAAGCAAGAAAGGCATCCCTCAATCAAGCATGGGCTTGGACACACAAAAGGAGCCAAGATAAATGGAAGAAGGATAGTGAATGGCTATAAGTGTGTGCAGTTTGGGAGGAAGGGCAAAATTGGTATAGATCAGCCTACACAGACCGCGGCAGTGCAGCGTCCCCAAGCGATAGTGCCACGCCCCGCAAAAATGGGAAGGCTACTAAATCTATTCCTGATCAAACTAAGCCCAAGAAGAAGGTGTTCCAGCAAAAATAGGTTTTCTAGAAGCCTAAGGAATCAATGTGGTGCAACAAGAACAAGTATGCCTATCAACCAAAGATCTATGCACCTCGACAAAGCTTGACATCATGCTTTGTTTTGAAGAGCAACGACAATGAAAAAGTGGTTGCCAAATATGTTGGAAAGGAAACCAATATATATAGGAATACTTCTATTTGGGTTTCTAAGTTTCTTGTGACTAACATGCAAGACTTCAAGTCAAATTAAGGACCTAAATCTAGCAACTAAACTTGTTTTGTAGGCACACTCCTCCAGTGGATCAAGTTGGGTGCTTGATAGTGGATGTACAAATCATATGACCAGAGAAAGGAGTTGTTCTCATCATATTCACCGATGACGCACTCAAATGAAAATATTGTCTTTGGAGATAATTCAAAGGGGGATGTGATTGGTCTCGGTAAAGTTGATATAACTCTTGAGCATTCAATTACAAATGCATTACAAGTTGATTCGTTGAGTTACAATTTATTGTCCGTTTCTTAATTGTGTGAGATGGATTGCAATTGTCTCTTTACGGATAAGGGTGTGGAAGTCTTTAGAAGGTAGGATTCCTCTATTGTCTTTACGGGTCAATTAAAGAACAAGCTTTAATTAGTTGATTTTAATAAAAGTAAAGCTAAGCTTGAGACTTGTTTAGTGGTAAAATCTAGCATGCATTGGCTTTGGCATCGCCGACTAGGATGTATAGCGCTTGTCAAGCCAGAAAGCAAGTTGGCGTACCTCACCCACCAAAGAGCATCATGACCACCAAGCAACCATTGGAGCTAATACATATGGATCTCTTTGGACCGGTCGCCTACCTAAGTATCGGGGGTAACAAATATAGTCTTGTTATTATTGATGACTATTCCTGTTTTACTTTGGTATTTTTCTTGCATGACAAGTGCCAAGTTTAAGAGAAGGTGAAGATATTTGTTAGAAGAGCTCAAAAGGAGTTCGGTCTTCCCATCAAGAAAGTGAGAAGTGACAATGGGACCAAATTCATGAATACTCTAGTTGAGGAGTTTCTTGATGAAGAGGACATCAAGCATGAGTTTTCAACTCCATACACCCCTCAACAAAATGGTGTAGTAGAGAGGAAGAACCGTACACTCATTGACATGGCAAGGACAATGCTAGATGAGTACAAGATGCTAGACATCTTTTGGTGTGACGCCATCAACACCGCTTGCCATGCCATCAACCGCCTCTACCTACACAAGAAGTTGAAGAAAACTTCATATGAGCTTCTAACTGGTAACAAGCCTAAGGTGTCTTACTTTAGAGTGTTTGGGTGCAAGTGTTTCATACTTAAAAAGAAACCCAAAACCTCTAAGTTTGCACCTAAAGTTGATAAAGGTTTTCTTCTTGGTTATGGATCAAATGAACATGCCTACCGTGTCTTCAACAAAACCTCTAGGAGAGTTGAGATTGCGGTAGACGTGATATTTGATTAATGTAATGGTTCTCAAGTGGAGCAAGTTGATTCAAGTGTTGTAGGAAAGGAGGATCCACCATGTGAATCAATCAAGCAATTGGCTATTGGTGATATTAGACCACAAGAAGATGAAGTCACTGAAGTGGTGGTTCCTCAAGTTGTTGCTGCACTTATTTCCGCTGACGTACCTGATGCTACACTGCAGCAAACACCTGCTGCAACTCCTGCACATGGTAGTGCCGCACTTGAGGGCGGTAGTGCCACACCTACATAGTCAGCAACAGCTAATTCGACTCCATCTCATGGACAAAACCTACAACCCATATTTGAGCAAGATGATGATGAAGATCTAGAAGATGAACAAGAGGCCATTGAGCATCCAAGGCTAAGGCAAACAATACAATAGGATCATTCCGTTGATAACATTCTTGGGAGTCTTCGAAAGGGGTAACAATTCGTTCACATTTAGCAAACTTTTGTTAATATTACTTGTTTATTTCCTCTTTAGAGCCTCTTAAGGTAGAACAAGCACTTGGAGACCCAGATTGGGTGATGGCCATGCAAGAAGAACTCAATAACTTCGAAAGAAACCAAGTGTGGACTTTGGTGGAACAACCCAATACCAATGTCATTAACACCAAGCGGGTCTTCCACAACAAGCAAGATGAGAATGGAGTGGTGATAAGGAACAAGGCAAGGTTGGTTGCTCAAGGTTTCACTCAAGTAGAGGACTTGGACTTTGAAGAAACATATGCACCAGTGGCAAGACTTGAAGTAATTTGAATGCTTCTAGCCTATGCCGCTCATCACGACTTCAAGCTATATCAAATGGATGTGAAGAGTACATTTCTCAATGGCCCTATTCAAGAACTTGTCTATGTTGAGCAACCACCGGGCTTTGAAGATCACAAGTTTTCCAACCATGTCTACAAACTCTAAAATGCGCTCTATGGGCTTAAGCAAGCACCAAGAGTATGGTATGAATGCCTTAAGGAATTCTTGCTTAAATAAGGCTTTGAAATAGGCAAAGCTGATCCTACCCTTTTCACTCACAAAGTTAGCAAAGATATATTTGTGTGCCAAATATATATCGATGACATAATATTTGGTAGTACTAATCATTCTTTTTGTGAGGAATTTAGTAGAATGATGACAAAGAGATTTGAGATGTCCATGATGGGTGAATTTAAGTTCTTCCTTAGATTTCAAATTAAGCAAGTGAAGGATGGAACTTTTATTAGCCAAACAAAGTACACCCATGATATACTCAAGAAGTTTGACATGGTGAATACCAAGCCTATCAAAACTCCCATGCCAATCAATGGGCATCTAGATCTCAATGATGAAGGGAAAGCCGTGGATACTAAGGTATATCGCTCCATAATCGGCTCTCTACTTTATTTATGCACATCTAGGCCCAATATTATGCTTAGTGTGTGCATGTGTGCTAGATTTCAAGTTAACCCGAAAGAGTGTCACTTAGTGTCCATTAAGAGAATCTTGAGATATTTAGTATACACTCCTAACCTTGGCTTGTGGTATCCCAAGGGCTCTAGGTTTGATCTACTTGGGTATTTGAATTTTGATTACGCTAGTTGCAAAGTAGATCGAAAAAGCACTTCGGGGACATGTCAATTCCTTGGACGGTCCCTAGTGTCTTAGAGTTCTAAAAAGCAAAATTGTGTAGCCCTTTCCACCACCGAGGCCGAGTATGTTATAGTCGGTGCATGTTGTGCTCAACTACTTTGAATGAGGCAAACCCTTCAAGATTTTAGATGTCACTTCACTAAAATCCTACTCTTGTGTGACAATGAAAGTGCTATAAAGTTAGCCAATAATCCCGTAAGCCACTTAAGAACTAAGCACATAGACATCCGACATCATTTCTTGAGAGACCACAAAGCCAAAGGAGATATCGAAATTCGCCATGTGAGCACCGAAAAGCAACTAGCCGATATCTTCACTAAGCCTCTTGATGAGTCAAGGTTTTGTGCTTTGCGTAGTGAGCTAAATATACTTGATTCTCGTAACATGGTTTGAACTATAGCACACCTTGATTGATGAACTAGCATGGATAGGAGAAATGAATTCTAAAAGTTTAAATATTGTGCTTAAAAATGTTTATCATAAGAAACAAGTGCATTATGATCATTGTTTGTATTGATTATTTGTTGCTGATCATAGTGCGCTTGAGATATGTGTCCATATCCTATATATATAGAGGAATTTAGTTAGTAGCTAAATTTGTTATACTAGGGAGTGTGGCTGTGCCGCACCTGCCCTATGGCAGTGCCGCACTGTGGCAGCGCTACGTGTGGCGAGTGGCAGTGCCGCACTTTGAATTCCAACTGGAATCAGCCAAAAACAGTAGTTACTGTAGGGGCCCATCTTACCTCTCTACTTCACCTGGCCCCATGGTAACTTCCCTTATTCACCATAGCCGCCGCCGCCTCTTCTTTCCTACACGCACGCACATAGCCACCACCGTCGCCGCTCTGACCAACGCCACGCCACCGCCTCGTCGTGGCCTACTGGTGCTCTTCCTTGTCATCACCAGCAGCAACTGAAGTTCATGGATGGAGCCATTATGTTCCTTTCCTCCTCAATCCATGTAAATCAAGGTGAAACCCTAACCTAGTCTCGATCTATGCCATGGAGCTCTATCTTGGTTGAATAATAGTTTCTAGTGACTGCATGATTAGGGTAGAAACTAGTTTGATGAATGAATTAGATCAAAACAAAGATTCATTGGTTGAGCCTCATCTATACCCATGGCAGTGCCGCATGTTGGGTGCAGTAGTGCCACACTCAACAGAATGAATATGTAAATACAGATGTTGTTCCATCGATAACTCTCTATTTTGGTTGGATTTGTGCACAAGATGTATTTATATCTTAAACATGTAGCTACTTTACCTACATTGTAGACAACTCCATGTATTTGTTTAGGTCTACTCATTATGAGATTGTCTAGTGATTTAGGAGAATCATTGAAAAATAGTCTGAATAGTTGAGATGAAATGAATCGTGGGAGAGGTGAAGCACTAGGTGCAGTAGTGCCGCTCCTAGGGTGCGGTAGTGCTGTACTCTCTGACCAGATTGGTTCAGGGTGCTTTCCTAACTCAAGATTTGAATCATCTCATCTATCCTTATGTACAGTTTCTTATTTGGACCTATATTTGTTTGCATAGATGGCTTTTGGAGGTGATGATGACCGGAGGGGAAAGAGGAAGATGACAGAGCCTCATGATAAGCAAATGCCTCATTGTGGTCATGGCAAAACCACAGGGGGTAGCAGTAGTGCCATAGGTAGAGGGGATGCTAGTGATAGGGGGAGAAAGGATCATTTGATCTAGGAGGAGAACTTGGAGAGGACTGGCCGCACCATTCCTCTAGGTGCTTGCCTAGATACTCTACCTCTTCTTGAGGAGTTTGACAAGAGCTACATCAGAGAGTATTCTGAGGATGTAGTTATGAGATGTCCTGTTGACACACGTCCTCATCCCGTGCTCAATTATGTGGGAAAGCTAAAGATGGTGGAAGAAGCATGGGAAAACAATCCCTATGAGCAGCCAAAGGATTTGGGGATTGACTATAGGTTTTGGAATGAGTTTCATTCCAACTTATATGCATCTGTGAACTTCAACTCCAAGAAATCCAAGGTTGTCAAGATGCAGTATGTTGATTGGGAGAAGATAAAGGGATAGAATGAGCTTGAGTTCAATAAGGTGATCAAGGCTTGTGAGTTGTTTGGCCTCGCTAATATTATGAGCTTCAGATATAATTAGAATGAAAGAAATGCTAGCCCAGTTTCATGTCACTTTCTTCTATAGCATCTACACTGATGAGATTCACTAGATGACTGAGGGACGACATTATAGAGTTGATTTTATGACTTTCAGCTGGATCCTTGGTTTTGGAGAGGAGGATCGGGGTTTCACTTACATTCATGATGAGGCTAGAGCTAAGATCCATGATATTGCCTATATGTGGATTTACAAGAGAAGTGCAGATGGGAAGGTTAGTGTCCTAAAGAGCTATTATTACATTATGAACAATTTGATCAGGCACACTATCAATCCTAAGGATGGAGCAGCTTCTGATCTTAATGGATATATGAGGAATGTGCTTGCTAGATTTGCTCCTAGAGGTGATAGGTAATGTCACTCGCTTCATGTGGCATGAGCTGAGGAACGCCATGGAGGATGGGAGAAAGGGGATACCCTATGCCCCCTATCTCATGTTTATGATTGAGAGGGTCACTAACTATAGATTTGAGAAAGATGGTCTTCACACCGTCTACAAGATTAAGAAGACCCGAGGAGCAGGTGCTAGCAGGGCAGTGAGACGCTCTCCATTAGTTGAGGACATGCCTGAGTCCTCTCGCTCTAGACCTTGCAAGGAAAAGAAGATGGAGAAGTTTGGGAGATGGATTAAGGCCATTTTCACCACATGCACCTATGCAGCGAGGACCGCATATCAGGACCAGTTGGAGAACCGTGAAGCCAAATGGGAGGCTAGCGAGCATATAGGGCTGCCACCTCTTTCTCTAGTTTAGTCACCGCGCGAGGTTTGATGACCTCCCTAGCCTTTCTAAGATAGATTCAGAGGATAAGGAGGAGGAGGAGGAGCAGGTGTAGCCAGAGCTTGACCCTCACATGAGGTTGAGCTCCACCTTACAGTCCATGAGGAGAAGCACTAGGTGTGAGTGTCATACTTCTACCACCCATCGCCAAGGGAGGGTGGTGGTGTCCTCTTCCGACGGCGATGACGATGATGATGATGGTGGAGAGGAGGACATTGCAGGTGCTAGTGGAGCTACTAGTGGGGATGATGTCGATTGGGACACCATCCAAGAGGATGAGGAGTGAGTGTTGGTCTTTCTTATTTTCTTCTCTTTTTGGTGCTTTACGCCATGGAGAGGAGGTTGCTGCAGCTAGAGTCATGTTCGTATCTATTTAGAGTAGTCTTTGTTAGGTGATAGTTTGAGAGTCCATTAGAAACTCGATTTAAGTAATAATGCTGCTTAATTACTTTATGTATGTGTAAGTGTTTACATGGGAATTTGGAAGAAGGATCTCAGAAGCTCGGGAGCTCCTAAGATCATGACAACAGGGGATCAGTTGCCTGCAGATTGAAACCAGCTGATTCGGATGCAATGCTAGAATCGGCTTTCTTCAGATAGCGCCAGCAAATAACAACGGAGGCTATGATCGGTGCTGAGATGAGACATGTTGGACTCTAAAAAAGGAAAAGATTAGAGTCTAAGTTATCTTAAATTAGGAATATTTTCATTATGCCAAAGATTGTATTGAGTCATACTCGAGTAGGGTTTGTTTTTAGACTTCGGGTATAAATACCAAACCTCAGCTATTGTAAAGGACATCAACTAATCAAATACAAGTCAATTATTTTTTTGGCTCTGGCCACCCCTTAGGAGTAGGAGTAGAGTAGATCTCGGCGAGTTCTTCAGCAAGTACGGCTGCATCGATCCAATCGACCTCCACTGCTTGTCTGTAAATACCGTCATGGTTTATACCTCTATTCGTGTGGCTGCATCGATCCGGTCGACCCCCACTGCGACTCTAGTATAGGCTAGCTATCGACTCTTGTCTAATTCAAGTATGGCATATGTGATTCTACCTCACACCCCACTGCTTGAATTAGATCAAGGTCAAGTTATTAGCTCTACCTTAGTATGGCAGTATTTGGTAGATTCATTAAGTTACCGATATTGCTTATTGCTTTCATTGTTTATCTAATTATAGCAATATCACTCTGCCCGATTGAGATTGATCTGGATCGGCCTTATATCTTGTTTAACCCATCATTTGTTAATCTAAAACTGATCTAATCTACATCTTAAATGATGAGTTATGTTTTTATCGGTTGTTTTGCGTCAATCTTAATTGTGCATAGCGTGCGGTTAAGGCATGTTCGATCTTGAGTAGATCTATTAGTCAATGAAAACCGTTCCATGGCCCGTCATCATGGCCTGTGGGATTCTACCTCTCACCCCACTATTGGCACCGTGGAGTGGGGATCATTGGTTGGTAGACCCGTTCCTGAGAAGGCATGATCTTAACTGTGCGCTATGCCTGAATCGGCTGTTTAGCCGATATCAAATGCTTTCACGAACTATTCACATTACAAGATCATTGAAGTAGAGATAAGTTGAAAGATATGTTAGCCCCATGATCTTGTTATTATATTATGGCCTGCATGATTCTGCATCATGCCCCACTAATATTAGTAATGAGCTAGGGTCGTTGAGTCTATTATTGTTTCTACGGTCTGCATGATTCTGCCTCATGCCCCACTGGTCATGGCGATAGATGAGATCTAATATGTTCATTAGATTTATCTTTATTAAATGGTAAGCGATGTTGAATTATTTCTTTATATAAAAAGAAGTTTGGTTACTAATAATCATTAGCTCAGTATAAACCAATCACTGTTGATATCTTATTGCCATTGATTAATATTTGCTTAAATAACATTTATCCTGAATGACAACAGACTCTTCTTATACAACCCTATGAGCTTTAATTGATTCATTCTTACGAATATGCTGGGATCGACTATTTAGTCAATCTCCTCTCATATTAGCTCTCAGAGCCGCACATTCAGGACTGTCTAGCAAAACCGGCACGTTCCGCCCTTAATTATTGATGAGATTTCTCTCCTTGTCAATTGCAGGGTCAAATTGATTGGCATGTCTCGGGAGGATTGCGCAGGATCGACCACCCTTGTGCTGAAGCTAGGCGGATCTGCTCTATCGAGCGGACCCTTCTGGCTTGCTGCATGTGACCTCGACACAGAGACGAAAATTTTATGTCGACAGTAAGATATGGACATATATTAATCTATGCTATCGCTTGTGATACAATTGTGCTAGAATGTATACCTTTATATGTATCACATGTTATGTGGTGTCTGTTCTAATCTGTGCTGTTATAGCAAGTGCGGCAGTGCCGCACTCTGGTGCGGTAGAGCCGCACCTAGCTGTAACAACAAAACATGTTGTGCATAAACTATCATTCGCATCATGTTTTACATACCTGACACAGTATGCAGTACCCCATAGGAGCATGGATGTAGGGGAGCCCCACCACTTTCACTAAAATGTGAATCTTGGCTTCTTATGCCAATTTGAGAATTCAATTCTCTATTCACACATTTAGGGGGAGGCTCTACACCCATGGCTCAAAAAATCTCAGTATTTATTTCATATCTTTTGTAAGCTCTAATTGGGTTGTCATCAATCACCAAAAAAGGGGAGATTGAAAGTGCAATCAAGCCCTAATTATGGGCTTTGGTGATAATGGCCACGCAATTAGAGAACTAATGAGATTTATCGAGATGACAAGTAGGAAATTTATATTTGAGGATGCTACATGAAATAGAGGAGCCCCCAATTACAAATGTTGATGGCTATAAACTCAAAGAAGGTTTAAATTCTTTTATATTTTGAATTTTAGTATAGGAAAAGTCATACTATAAAGGGGGACACAATGCTTAAGCTAACATGTGCTATCAAGTGCTCAAACCTACACATGCATCCTTAGATTCACAACCAAGATAGTCTACACTTTACTCTTACCCTTGCTGTCTTACCTAGTGTGGCACTGCCGCATGTAAGCCGTGGCACTGTCGCGACTTAAGTGACCGTTGGGGCTGATGGGGTATTTATCCTTAGATGCTAGAGCTCTTGATTTGTGACTATCATACCTGCAGTAGGCTGAGAAATTTCTCCGATCTAAGTTTTTGTTCATTGATTTTAAACTGTAACTCGAAGTTGTCTATAGATGCGGCAGTGCCACTATTTTGGTCTAGCTTATAATGGTAGGCCCTGCCCTGCTTATAATAGTAGAGCGGTCAGTGGTCTTGGCGTAGTCCACCAAGGTTCCTATGCGAGATTACTACGAATGAATCGACCAAATTTTTTGTGTGTTCGAGGTGAGCGATGTTCGAAGCCATTACTAACTAATACGACTGTAGGGCAAGCATCCGACAAGAGCGTGGGAAAGAGTACAAGAAGACATGGGTCAGGACAGGCGTGAACCACATGCGAATCACGGAGCATGAAGCCAGAGTGTAGTAATAACTCCGGAACAAGGATGGGTCCGTCGTGCACAATATGACACGCGTTGACACCTATGGATGGCGTATCTGCAAGCAATACGGGCACTACCATGCACAAACAGGATATGCATGAATGCATGTCCTATACATCCTTCTACTATTACCAACATATAGGGCAACCGTTCTTAGATTTTTTGACACATCGTTCTCTCCCTATAGGTAGTCGATACTATCGGACTATCCTCGCAGTCAGTGTACCTACAGAAAACTTGATTAACCCTACCTAAGTCAGCAGAGTGTCATCTATTCTGCATACATAACCATAGTAATAGGGCTACTTATATAACTTCTCATGCAATGTCCTAACTTTTTGTAAAAATAGGTTGTCAAATTTTAGTTTAGAAAAGGATTTTGAAGCTTTATTTCCTCATTTATGCTCTGATACCACCTGTGGCAAAACTACCAAATCTAATGCCTCCTAGGAGTACTTGTCCAACATTAGACACTAAGTACTCAAGGGAAGATGCTAAATTATGTAGTTCCGTCGAGCACACCCCGAGGGAGAACCCAAAAATCCACATTTTTCAATCAGGATCACAACTGAGAGAATAAAGCTTATAACATTCTTAGGTCATTTCATACATCACTTTCCATGCAACATCAAAGTATAATATTTATTGATTATAACAGTGGAATATACCCATGTTATCAGAGTTATGAACAATTTAATTTAACAGCGGAATATAAACATGTGATCAGAGTTACAGTGGAAATAAATATATATTCATGACATGATGAAGCATTGATATCTAAACTATGACAACAGATTATAAAACTTCTATTTATAAAAACATTTAGTGCGAGTTATAAATGAAACTATGATCATAACGTAAAGGAATCCTCTCTGAGCCCACTAGGAGAAATCCACACACAACAGTCAGCTCTAGCATTTGCCTGTCACCTGCAACAGGGGGAATAAAACCCTGACTACTCAATTGTACTCCACAAGACTTATCTGTCAGGAGGAAAGAAAAGACTCCAAGAGTATGCAAGGCTATCTGGCTTGTGGGTTTATTACATCTACAGGAGCATTACTAAACGTGTGTCCTTGCATTCAATTTTATTAGTAGTCATCATTAGTTCATTAACTAACCATTCTATGTAGGCACTTGTGCTACTTTCAAGCAGGTGGTAAGCAATTAGGACCATTTTACCATCTTTCATCTTCCAGTTCTTACTACGGTGCCATATTGTAGACAAGTCATACTGGATTATCCAGCGATTCACGAATCAATGTGCCCAGTTGGGTACCCCAAAACACACGCCCTGCTTGTACCCTAGGCACAAGCAGGACCAACCCACCACTCTCCTATCACGGGGTCCAGATCCCCGTTCAAACTTGGACTCCAAGCCCCCACACCTGAGTCCCGGACTCAGTGTGGTGCTTAGACCTCCACCATCCCCGCCTCCAATGAGTCGGTCCAATAAGAGCTAGAACCCATGATAAGAGAGCAACGAGCCTTCCCTGCTCCCATAAACAAGTATGTGTTTAGGATAATAAGTGTGTGACCTGACTAGAATCCAATGCAACGGACGGTCCTTAACCGACACAGGCGGAACAAGCGCAATCCGAGCCTCGCTCGAATGCCAAACCAAGTCCAGATCCAAAGTGCCACTCTTCCCGATCTCCAATTATCATTCATATATTTTCTATGTGATAGTAATATAATAACAACAATAATATCTTTCCTATCACTCACGAGTGACGGGCAATCACTCGACTTCTATCGGAGTCCTGTAGCGTAGCCATATACATGATCCTATCATACTAGTAAAACTCATAGGATAAGGATATATATATATATATATATATATGCAAGTTAGTTTCATTCAACTCCTTAAACTTAATGCACAAGCATAAAATAAAGTGTAGAATAATAGGGGTTATGCACCGGGACCTGCCTAGGTAAGATATAACCAAAAGTTAGCATTCCATCGTGGCGACACGATCGGCACCATCTTTTCTGCTACTCTGGTCATCTCCACGATCCATCGTTATTCCTATTATGATATACATGGATGCAACACATAGATGTAAATAATCAACGACAACCGAAACTCTTAGAAATTCGATTACACCTCACAAGCTAACGAGATAGCTCTAACGTGCTAGGCTACGTATCTAGGTTGTCGAACTAGACGCTAATTTCCCACAATGTTTTATTTATACAAACCCAAGTTGTTTCTCTATTAATTAAATACTTATATATGTGAACTAGGGCTCATTTAATTACCTAAACAACTAATTCATGTGGAGCTACAAAAATTACAGTGAGCACCTAATATTGCTAGGAAGGTATTGTAAAAATTTTAGAGCCAACACTATCACCAATTTATCACAACAAGTCCTACAAGTTTATATTTTGACAATATTAAGTATCTCAATTTAATTATATAACTCCTAAGAATATTATAAAACTATGTGAACAAAATATACTAGCAGATAGATCATGATTTTAGGAGTCCAACAAAATTAGTTTCACTATTTTTGGACATCTACACAAATTTATTTTGAATTTACAAATTTTACCTTAGAAACTAATTTGGAAAATGCTTTTGAAAAAGAAAAGGCTGGTGGCCAACTATTTGGCCCAGCAACCTAAATGGCTCGCGATGGGGAGCCCGCGCGTGTAGCAGGCTGGCCCAACAGGCCCGCGCGCAAGCGCTCCTACGCAATTTATGAAGAGCCCCTGACCTAGCGAGTTATTACGTGGAGCACTAGCGCACTATTCTACAAGAGACTCGCTTTGCAGCTAAGCCCCCAAACTATCTTGTCCTCACCACGGGATGGTCCCCGACGGCCTGCGCATGATGGCGTGACTTTGGCCGGCACTACACACCTACGCCAGTCAGCCGAGTGAGGCATCGGCTAACCGAGCAAGCCGACGAGCATCGCGGGGCGAAGCTAGACTCCTAGACAGTGGTTGGGAGATAGACAATGACCCTAGCGCTCTGTCCATGCGGCCAGACCACCTACCATGGCGGCGCGAGCATTCCAGTGACCTAGGATACTAATAGAGAGGTAGAGACGGAGGGAAAGCAATAGTGGCTCACCGTGGACCGCGCAGCGGTGGCGGTAGAGGCAGAGGAGGGCCGAGGTGGCCTGGCCACGTGCGCGTGAGCACGGTGGTGGCGCTCCGAGGCAGACACAGCGTGTCACCACGCCATCGATGAGCGCCCTAGCCAAAAGAAGATGAGCACCAGCCCTAGGGGGTCAAGACAAGCTTTGAAACACCATCAATTGATCCTTTACCATTGGGTTTGGGGCTTACCCCAAATCGTGCTCTATTCGGGGCGAGATGACCGGTGGCTCAAAAATTCCCGAACCCGGCCGACCAGAGAGGATTAAGGGGCTCGAGCAGGTCAACTAGCTAGCCTACCTCCAATCCTAGGTACTAGAACACTGAATTAAAGTGGGATATCACGAACCGCGCGTGCAAGCTTGCGCCACGGTGCACTCCGTCGATGGCAAGGTGGACGAGGCAGTGGGCTCATGTCTCGGACAACCTCGACCAAGGTTGCATTAAATGAGTAGAAACACCCACACGGTGAGGCTCCGAGGGAGCGTGCCATGAGGTGCCAAGATGGGACTGCTTGGCCTTGGCTGAGAGCGGGCGGCGGTAGCAGAACAGTGAGCGTGCAAAAAGAGCATTGACACCACGACAAAGGCAGTAACTCGATGAGACAGCGGAGGGTGGCAGCTACCTTGGGGCAAGTAGCTCGTGCGGTGAGAAAACGCCACGTCACCTAGACGACGGCCACCACGGCATTGGCCCGGCCCGGTGTGCGGCCAACCACAATGGGGTCGGCTAATGGTAGTGACCAAGTCCAGGGCAACCAAATGGCAATGGCCTGCCCGTGTGGCAACTGCAGGGCAACGGGAAAGGCGAGCGCGGCACACATGTGTGGCGCGCCCAAACTCGATGGCGTAACACCGTGGATGTGGTGACTGTGGCCACAGGGCTGAACGGTCGAAACCAGTGTTGTGCATGTTTTTTGAAGCTAAACAAAAATTGTAATCGTCTCGTCTAAGGTTCAACCACTTATGCTAGTTCAAAGCCAACACTACCCGGTCCCTAACAAGACAACCATTATGCTTAAAGAGCAGCTAGAGAAAAAGATAAACGAGTGCTAATCTAAGCTCGTCACTGAAATGCTAGTTCACAAACAGAGAGTCAAAGACATGCTTCCAACATGTTCCAGCGAAGTTTGGCCAATTTTTGAGTGAGCATCGTAACCCTTAACGCAACTACGCCCTCCTCCGTGATCAAGCACTCGCCCTGATGCAACCCACTATGTAAAAACATGAGGTTAGTGTTTAAATATTTTAGTTATAATGTAAACGTCAAAATGACGTTGTCTACTACCTTTCCAAACTTAGAAAGGCTAAGGGTTTCAATTTGGACTTAACAACCATTAACACTTTTGTCATAATTTTTAAATGGTCTAAACCCTTTTAACTTTACCCAACAAGTATATCACGCAGAAGTCCATACTTCATACTAACCCATATGAACAAAATATTTAAACACTTTTTAGGTATTTTCCACAATATAATTCGCCAAAGATAGCATTTTAAACATAAGCTTATTGGTTTGCCAACTTAACGAAAAGAGCTTATCTCAACGTCAAGTTAGATTTTAGAACTCCCAAAACACTAGTTAACAACATCTATTTCCCAAAAGTTAATGCTGCATTTCCATCTACTAAACTTGTACTTCAATTTTTATTTAAATACTAAATACAAGTTATGTTTTATTCTTGTTTATAGAAATTGCTTTTCGTGTCAAACAATAAAAACTACTTTTATCGCATTTAAGTAAACTAACTCACTATATTTATAGATCTATATCTTAGGCCATAATCTCAGTGCTAGCGAGCTCATAACAACAGAGGTGTTACAAATTTGATAAAAGTTTGAGTGCTTGTTTTGGCAGGCCTATTCACCCCCCTCTAGGCCAACCAGAGATCCTACACAACCGAACGACTACATCGGCAACTCTAACAGCAACCAGGTAGCCGCTGTAAACCGAGCAACTACAACGCCAACATCATTAGCGACTAGGTAGCCACTGTGACCATCCGAACGACCGTAGCGACAACATCAACTGAGGCAGGGCAGACTGATGCGAAGAGTAGAATGAGGCACACGCAGGCACAATACAGTAAGGAGCGACATCCAGCCAACGGCGGGGAGGAGCATGCGGAGTGCAACAACGAAGCCTTCATCAAGAGAATGACATGTGCAGACGTCAACTTTGTTGGGAGAGGCACCCAAGATGGACTTTCGTCCCCAGACTTGCCCCAGCAACCCCAGCGATGAGCAGAAAAATGACGACGCCTCCAAGAAGGTGATGACACTAGCGCGCCACCATCGCCGGCCCAAGGCAAGAAGCCTGGTGGGATTTTCATCCGAAGACTGTTCGTCGGCCACAGCAGGCCAGGTCCAATGGATGCCTGTTGCAGGCGCTAGACCCTCATAGCACAGCCTAGCCACCGCAGTCGTGGACGCCGGCATGACCAAGGTAGGCGCGGCTTGGCCGCCGCGGCTTCGTTGCCTGCCCGTTGTTGCCGGTAGGCATGGGGAGGCAGCCACAGCCTTGGCCGACCGCTGTAGGCGAGCCGCCAGGCTACCGGGCCCCCGAACGCCAAGCCAGCCGTAGCGTCCCGATCGACCACCACAGATCCGTAGCAGGATAGGCCAGATCTAGCCCTGGGGCCCCCGGATCTACCCCGCCGGCCACTAAAATCGCCAGATCCGTCGGGGAAGGTAACGGTGGAGAAGGGGGAGGGAGCGCAGTCGGGGTGGCCCTGCCACGCGCGGGCCAGCCGCCGCTGGCCCCCAGCACAGGCCCAAAGAGGACTGCTGGCTGGGCCAACCAAGAGCAGGCACCATGCGTGCGTACCCAATCCTGCCTCGGCCGCCCGGACGAACTCTGCCGGCCGCCGATGTGGAGGGACGCGCGGATGGCCTAAGCGCCACCAAACAATAGATCCGACCCCTAGAGGTGCGGATCTGGCCGGCCGCCGCCATTCGCCGCCGCAGGTGAAGGGGGTGGTGGAGGAGCAAGAGAGAGTGGGCAGAAACCGCGGATGGGCTCCCTTTTTGGGGACCACTGCTGGCCGCCGCACGTCGGAGGGCGGCGACGACCGGCCGGAGGGGAGGCCAGGAGGTGGGGCCGAGCTCGGTGGCCGGCGTCGTCGTCGCCCTCGAGTCGCCCGTTAGCGGGGTGCTCGAGGGAAGGGAAGGGAAGAAAACAAGAAGGGTCTGACCAGCCAATTTTGTTTGCATTGCCATCAGAAAAGTGTTGTTTTCTGTTGTTCTAACATTTTAGCTTTTGCCGGGGTTGTAGCTTTTTGTAACTAGTTTTTTTCAGCTATTTTTCTATCTATTTATATATGCCAAGCAGATCTCTTATAAATAGCTCTTTTTCTATACTAAATATTAAAAAGATAATTTCGGTCACTTTAAAATTTTCATCCAACCTAAACACCAGTCTTGTGTCCGTGTCTAATTTTTGTTCGTTTGTTCTCTTCTTTCTTCTCCCGCTTGTAGGTTGGGTTCCGTTGGGGTCTCACGAAAGTGCTGGCCCTGTCCCCTGGTTATGTCCCGTGCCGTTTGCGTGTTTTTTTTACTTCCTAATGAAACAACTCTATTTTTCCTTATAAAGATAAAGATAAATAATAAATACAGTATTACGGGTCTTTGAAACTTTGATCTTTACTTAATAAACAAATATTTCTATTACTAAGGGCACCTACGATAGTAAGAGCCGGTTACTAACTCTAAGACAATTTTTTCAACAGTGCTAACTCTTAGCATATACACCCTCCGTTTTAAACTATAAGTTACTTTAAATTTTTTTGGTTTATCTAATTTGCTATGCATTTAAATAAATAATATGTCTAGATACATAGCAAAATAGATAAACCAAAAAACCAAAGCGACATAATCTTAAAATATGTACAAGAGCTTAGCTCTGGATTAAGAGCTAACTTTTTCTCTCATCTTTTTAAAATAGAAAAAAATACTTAGAGCTAGCTTAAAAGTTGATCGTTGGAGCTGCCCTAAGTTATTGGTTTAAATTATGAATAAATTATTATCATGACATGAATTAGTCGATGGCCTAACTAATCAAATTTCAAACTCAAATCTTGAGGTCGTCCAATCTAATTATCAGAACAAATGTTTCTCCCAGCTGTTTGCACATACCACTGCAAATCTTGAAGTTGTCCACATATATCAGTGTAATTTTTTATAAGGGCTAACATGTGAAATCCGAGACATGTCAGGCTTTAATAAGATATTAAAATACATATTTTTATGAATCCTTACAAAAAGTCACCGAACTTCACATCTAACTCTACTATATATATGGAGAGTATATTCAGTAGCCAGCTACAAAATAAGTTATTCTGTAGCTACCTCTATTTACGATAATTTTATATACTAATTTACGATAATATCAATACATATTTACGATAGTTGGGTTACTATAACACATGGGGATATTTACCGTAACGTTATAGTAAACCACTTAGTAAGAAGTTACTATAATCTCGTAAATTAACATAGTAATTATCGTAACTCAAAGTGATTACAGAATAAGTTATTTTGTAGCCAGCTACAAAATAGTAATTCTATATGTATATTCAATAGCTAGTTATAGAATAAGTTATTTTGTAGCCACCTCCATTTACGATATTTTGTATACTTAATTTACGATAAAGTGAATACATATTTACGATAATTATCAGCCTGTTCGGGAGGCCGTAAACGATCGTGGATTATTTACTGCTGGCTGGTTTGGTGTGAGAGAAAAACACTGTTTCTGGCTAGAAATTTACGATCGCTTACGAACAAGTGAACATGCTGTATGTTACTATAACACATGAGAATATTTACTGTAACATTATAGTAAACCACATAGCAAGGAGTTACTACAATTATGTAAATTAGCATAATAATTATCGTAACTCAAAATTGCTATAGAATAAGTTATTCTATAGCCAGTTGCAGAGTAGTAGTTCTATATATATAGAACTACTAACCTGTAGTTGGCTACAAAATAACTTATTTTGTAGCCACTTTGAGTTACGATAATTACTATGTTAATTTATGAGATTATAGTAACTCCTTACTAAGTGGTTTACTATAATGTTATGGTAAATATTCACATGTGTTATAGTAACTCAACTATCGTAAATACGTATTGACATCATCATAGATTAGTATATAAAATTATCGTAAATGAAGGTGGCTACAGAATAACTTATTTTGTAGCTGGCTACTGAATATACTCTCCATATATATAGTATGAAAACTAAAGTTTTTGCATGTAAATATGTTGTTCCTTACAATGAAAGAAAAAATCTATCTCGTATTTTAATTCAATACATAACTCATAGGACATTGTATTATTATTGTTAATATTAACGTATATTATGGATATCATGGTCATCATAAAATAAAGTATAGCTTTTAAATTTTATAGGAAGATGAAAAGATGAATAGATATGTAACATTGCCATCCTTGTTTCGATTAATGAGCTCGTTAGTTTGTGATTGTTGCAGCAACCGCTCACATTATCAAAAGTAGAGCCTAACAAATTAAGTTGTTGTGAGTTGTGCAACAAATGAAGCGAACAGGTTAAACATTTGATAGTTTTTTCTTCCGTTGCGATGCATGGTATATTTGCTAGTTAAAAAAAGACAAACTTTGCGACCTACATCATCAGGTTTGATGAGAAAGGTAAGGATATAGTAAGTGCGTAGACTGTCATCCCATCGAGCAAAACCAAAAAAAGAAAATACAACTCTGTGCAGAAGGCCACGCCAAGAAAGATCCATTGGGCTCATGCTGCGGACCTTTCCCCGGCCACGCTCATGAACAGCGCACAGGCTTACAGACAATTTCGGCTAACCATCAGCCCACGACGCATCCTGTCCTGAGTCTGGCCCGGCTGCGCTTTCTTCAGGTCAGCCACGTTACATGTTCTTCCTTTTCCTTGTGCATCCAATTTTTTCCGTGTTTGGACTGGTTTCGTTTGTGAATTACGCGCACTTGCGCAGGCCTTGCACCACGATTTTTGCAAAAAGGAAGTGACTACCTATCATTCGGCTGAATTCTGTTTGTGTTTCGGTCGATTTTTTTTGTCAACCATTCAGAACATAACGCATGCACGTAAGTACGAATATTTTTCCAATCAGCAAAGACAAATTCTAAAAACAGACGTCAACTAAAAAATGAGCCGTACGACATATGAGACCAAAACCCGTTATCGTAGTGGGTCAAGATGTAAAAATCCAATAACAGACCATCCTTGAAGGACAAGAAAGAAAGACACCTGAAGGAAGTGGGGAGAACAGACCGACCCATCCAGAAAAATATCTATAACGTCTGGCAGAAAGAGAAGGGGACAGATGAGGACGAAAGGGAGAGCAAAACCAAAACCAGAAGAACATGCAGATCAGGACGATGAATCAACTGAAAATAAGGTTTACTTATACTATTTCATCACTATCTGCTATCCCCAATCTTTGGACTTGAAAACTGCATTTCATCAATCATGCTTACAATTTTGGGGATCAAGTACAGACTCCTAGTAAATCAAATGAACCACCAACAAATCTGCCAAAAAACATTATATTGGCTGAAGCTCCTCTAGAATGGCATCCCCACAGGGGGGTCTGTTTTATCATGGCGCCGCCTCTCCAACGCTGCATCACCGCATGGTAAGGTGGTTGGCGTGCAAAAGTGTGGCCAAAAGTCATAGTCAGACCTCAGCTTCTCAGCGACCTCCATGAAGTCTGTAAATTCGGTGCCACTGAATTCTGTGAAGATTCCAACCTATAAAAAAGCTCAAGAGGATCACTTGGCCTGCTCATCATAATACAGATTAAGTAACTACTGAATAAAAACAGGTGAAATTTTTGAACTGGAAGCTTACAATGTAGGTCTTCTTGTCATCGAAATCGGTCGCAACATCTTCCGGAGACTTTAGCTCCTTGGACGCAGGGCCAACCTGCTTCCTCAAGTAATCCACAATACCATCAGCCTCCCTAGGGCCCTTGTATTCCTGAATGTTCTTCCCCTGGTTCCTGAAGATCATGATGGTTGGGAAACCTTGGATCTCGTACTTGGTAGCAAGCGGCTTGTTCTTCTCCTCGTTAGCATCAACCTAGCGAGAACAATCGGTGGGTCATGTTTGCTAAGTGCCTGGGCCGCCTTATCATACTGAAACATCAAAGAAAACGCAGCTTAGCATATGAGATCAAACCAATCAGAACACAGCCCTTCTGTAAGTAAAGGGGGTGACCACGGGATAGGAGAAGCATTACATGTGGAGCAAGGTTCTTGCAGTGCCCACACCTGCAAATTCGATTCGACCACATTAGATATAACAATTAATAGAGATCATGTAACGATAGCATCAGTAAAAACACAGAAGTAACAAATCAGTAAGGTTGCAAGTGCCAAGTGCAGGCCTAATATTGTACATGTGACAAGAAAGAAAAAAAAAAGAGCATCACACAGACGTCAAAATCAAGCATACCAACCACAGAAAACGAACAAGATATTAAACCGAAATATAATGTCACATGGTCACACAGGTATAAAGTAGCACTGCACTTAAACTGCACAACACTGAAGACTTCAATTCAAATATTTTTAGATTTAGATATTAGGTGTATGAGTAAAATGTAATTCTAAAAATGCTAAATGGGCAAGCCTAGTTCAAGAAACTAGATTGAAACTCACAAAAAACTGAGCCAATAATTGAATACCCAACACTCAAGGTCTCATGTATACAAGCAGAGGTGGAAACTCTTTAACAATATATAGCACCCAGAGGAGAACAAAATCACATTACTAAAATAAAACACTTCAGGCATCAGCGCAACATCATGCTAGCAGGAGCAAGCTCAAGTCGATGGATGCATGCCCTGAAAATAAATTCTACTCGATTTGAGGTTCAGAGTTCCATTTTTCCCTTCAAGGTTCAGTGTTTCAGACCTTTTCTACATTCTGCTGCGTGAATGCATCTTATCTGGTAGAGTACCAAAATTACAATATAAGCTTCAGGAACCATGTGGCACAACAAATACGAGTACAACCTAATTGTGATGCACAAGAACATATCACTCCAATGGATTAACCATCACTCATTGAACTGAAACTAATAGGAACATTTATACTGAAAAAACAGACACTCGAAAAACATAACAACTGAAACTAAAGAAGATGTACGTGTAGATGATGAGCAGGCCTTAACAAGTACTCCTATCGCGCTCGTGCGTGCTCTATAGAGAAGGACGCACGCACGCTGGCCTCTACGGAGTGCAGACTGCGGCACGGGGTTGCAGCGACAGCATGCCTTCCTGCTCGCCAACGGTCGAACAGCCCTAGAGAGATGGGCCTACACCACTAAACGAGGTGCAAAAAGCCACCGCCACCCCACCACGCCTTGCAGAATGGATTCTAGCAGTAGCTCACGCTCACTGCAAGCTGACGGAGGCACGAGATGGGGCTACGTGAATCATATTACTACATTACAAAAAAAACTTGCTCAGAAACTGAAACTGAAGAAAAAAAAGAAATACTAAAACTGAACCACAGACAAAACAAACAAATCAAACTGACCCTATTGGAAATCAAACTCACCCTTATCCAAAGTCAAGAAAAACACAAAGTCCATCATGCTTGATAATATAGTTCTGTATCTAACAGTTCAGGGTTCTTAATATCTCTGAATGTAGCACTGTCAGAGGTGGCATCAGACTGCATAAACACAAATGCACATGCCTGAATGCATCAGTCTGGCAGTATAAACCCAATTGTCATTTAGACTAACATTTGGCAGGGATGTATTTTCATTTATACTGCATAAACCCAATATTTCAACTTGTGAGATTTCAGATGTGCATTCAGTGCTGCTGCTGCAACATGGACATAGGACAAAAATAAATCATGATGCTGCTCCTTCTATTCACTACATCCGTTGCTTGCTTACGAATCATGGGAGATAGATATCCCCAGGCAAGTGAAAGAGAAACCTAAATGAATGGTAAGAAGACGAAGCAAGCGGACCTGTAATGTGAAGAGGCGGTCGTCGATCTGGACCTCCTTGGTGACAAAATCCGCACTGATGGTGGCCTGGTTGCTGAACTTGTTGTTGACGTAACTGCGCACACCAAACCGAGGAATCGGTCCCCGATCGGTACTGAAAATTGAAAACTGAAATCTGGACTGAAAATTAAATATTCTGGACTGAAAATTAAATTGAAATCTGAACCAAAAAACTTGCAAACAAGAAATTAATATTCAAGAATTAAACTAAAAATAGGCTACACTGAAATTAAACTAAACTTGTTGGACTTCAACTGAACTTAAACTAAAAATGGGTTATAAATAACTTAACCTGAAATTGAACTGAAACTAAAGTAAAACTGAAAATAAATTCTACTGGAATTGAACTGAACTTTCTAATCCTTTGACAATGGATGTCGTCACTAGATACCCTGAAACCTAAACTAAGACTGAAAAAAAAACTAAAATAAAACTAGAGTAAACTAATAACTAAACTGAAAGTGTCAGGTAATAACCAGTGAGACATAGATCTTAATGGGCCGAGCATCCATGAAGCTGAAGCTAAAAAAGGAAAGTACTAGAAGGAACTAACAACCATAAAAAAACAAGCACAACAGGCAAGCATGCAATGAATTATAAATGTAGATTGCTGTATCAAGAAAGTAACATTGCACAGGGAATGAAAAAACACACTCACCTCAGTCAGCAAATACTATGAATTTTCTCGAACGCACTGAACCACTGTCATCCTAATGTACTTATGAACAAAACTTAAACAAAAATTCTGCTTGTGGGAGCAAGGGCTAATTTCTGGCAATGAACTAGACAGAGAGAGGCAACATGCCACTTTGGACTAGAGACAAAATGAAAAGAACAAAGTAAAACTGTTGCTGAACAAAATATATATGATGCACCGGCGCCTACAAAAAATAAGTAACATACGAAATAGTAGTATCAATTGCTAAATACTACTATATAAGCCATATTCACAAATTTGATCCAATGAAATGAAAGATAAAAGCAAATACTCATCATGGTTCTCAACATTTGGCAGCAGTATATCGGCAATGAATTATTTGTCAATATAATGCATATATAGGTAGCTAATCTCACACACACACACACACACACACACAAAAGCACACCACACAGGAGCGCACAGCACCAGCAACGAGAGACTGCATGCGGAGAGTATCTCAAGCAAGCAGAGGTGTACGTCAACCCAGAACCAGTAGTTGATGATCCGCAAGCTCATGCTGCTACTAAAGCTGATGACCGATGATTTCCTCTCCTTGTTTATTTATTCATCCTCTCACACACGTACAGTCACAGCAAAGTCTCGCTCACGAAATGCAATGGATCGGATAGCAGCGCAGATGCCGAGCACACACAACTAAACCAACATCTTTGGCACACGAAAAATCAAGCAAAAGCAGCAGACGAGTGCCAAACATAAAACACTAAAACTCAATAACCTGAAATACTGAATCGGGATGGGTTCAGTAACTACAACTGAAACTAGAATACCAAAAAAAAAAATCCAACCCACCGTGAACACTAAAAACACTATAGATCCGAGCTAAGTGGACACTAAAAACAACATAGATCCACAGTAACTTAGAGCACAGCACACAGATTAGGGGTATGAGCATCAGATTTTTTTTTTTTTTTTGCATAATTCAGGGGAGGGAGAGAAGGCATGAGATCGTGTTAAAACTACCTTTACAATCCGATGAATCAAGAACAATAATATGCAGAAACAACTGTCTGATTGATAGACGACTGAATAAATTTAAGGAAACTTTGCCTGCTCATGGAAAACCAAAACCGTTCAGAAAACAAAAAAAAGAAAGCAAACTACAAGCACATAGGATTCGGGTAGGGGGAGAGTACCTGCGCTGCGAAAACAAAAGCACAAATGAACTCTCAAACAACGGCGCGGGTTAGAGGAGGCAAACCAGATCTTCCACCGGACGATTTGGGGAAGGAGATGAATCGACAGACACCAAAACCAAAACCGGTGATAAATCGATTCAGAGGATAGGGGAGAGGCGCTACAGCATAGACACTACCCCGCGGCTACAGCCAAAAGCGGCGCATCCCACCCGCTTCTGGAATCTGGAAGATGAACAGGAAACCCAAGGAGGGAGAACGACGGGAGCGGGATGGATACTTCGAGAGAGGAATAGAGAGAAATGAATAAAATAACACAAGTAGCAAACGAAAAGAGTCCGCGGCCGAAACGCAATAGGCACGGAGTTCGAAAAATTTGGGTACCTGGATGTATTCAGACCCGATTAGACACAAAGCCTTGAACAATAATAATCAGACTCAACGAGAAACTAGCCCACGAAGACAAACCCGCCCACAAAATACACAGAAGCCTTGTACAGAATAATCGACTGACGACAAAACTAAAAAACAGCCGATAGACGGTTAGAAATTCCGCTTAGTTTTATAAACTTTTTCATCGCAAGTCTGTTTATACAGTTGCACAGTTGCGTTTTTCGTAATGTGCTTAACAAAACGACTTCTGTATTGTTGGCTATTCTTTAACGAGAGTTTTTTTTTAACTACACTTTGAGTACTGATTTCATTTATTATTGTCTCCACGAAAATTGATATCCTCGCAATAAAAAATAATATTCATTTTGTTGCCACATCGAAGCGGCTACTACTAAATAGTGAAGTTAGAGCAAAACAAAAGAGGGTGCGTGTGTGCATTCACGATGAAATTTTAGTCATTGATTCTCTATTTTGCCATGAGTGCAAGTGCACCTCATGAACTGTAGCCACCTTCGCCTCTAGTGATGCTCATTGGAGTTGTTACTTCATCTAAAATTTTATCTGACTAAGCTATTCATATTATACCTCGGCCTTCTGGATAATGGATCCATAAGATTATCGATAATGCTTGGCCACGGGCGTTAACCCCACGAGCACCGCGCCTCACTTTGCTTCGCCGGTTCGGCCCATGCTGCTCGCTCCCGCCTACGACGCGCACCTCCTCGGCCTCTTACCCAACCCTCAACGTCGTCGGGATGCCTCGTAGCACCCGCCCCTACCAATGGCCACTGGGCGCACGTGTCGGGGTGCCTCAAGGTCGTCTCTGGCCGAACCAAGAGCACCCATGAGTGCGGCCGGATGCTAGTAGCGCTCGCGCACCGCCCCTCGTCGTCGGCTCCCAGCCTGACGGCCAAAATCAACCGACCCATGTCTCCCCTCCCCTATGTTGTAAATGTATGTTTCAAGTGTTTCAAACGTTTCAAAGATATGTTGCAATTGTTTCGTAGGGATATTGCAAAAGTACAACAGAGATGTTGCACATGTTGCAAGTGTTTCAGAGGCATGTTGCAAGCGTTTATTCCAAATGGTTTATCTGTTCCAGACGTATGTTACAAGCGTTTTGATCTGAATGTTGCATATGTTTCGCACATATGTTGCAATAGTATGTTCTAAATGTTTTGTCTGTTTCAATCATATGTTGCAGCAAGTATTTTCATATTGCAAGTTGCAAGTGTTTTATCTAATGTTGTATATGTTTCACACATATTTTGCAATTTAGACGTATGTCTCATTCAAGTGTTTTATGTTGCATGTGTTTCATATTGTTCAGAGAGTCACGGGGCATGGGAAGTGATGGTGACACGGCACGTGCACCATGAAATGGGACGTGGCGAGTCGGAGGCCGGCGGACGTGGCACGTGGTGCGCTAGGGGCCAGCGGTCGAGGCGTGACAGGGCAGGGTGCGCGTGCGGGGCTGGGCGCGGCGAACGGCTAGACGGATGGGGGCGTGTCGAATCGAGGTGGACAAGGCAGACTGCGCGTGCGAGGCGAGTTATCCAACGCGCGAGCTTAGCGGCTGTGATGGGGTGCGCGTGCAGGGCGAGGCGAATTAGCAGACGGGGATAGGCTGCACGGGTGTCAAACATGCGTGTGCGTCCAGACGTCCAGACGCTAGTCGTACCGTAAGATTATAATATAGAGTAATAATGTGCATGTAACTTAGACAGCTTGGCCGCTTGTGAGTGCTGTGCATGATGGGGCTAATTGGAGCACGGCCTCCTAGACAATGCCCGGCCAGGCAACAGGCGAACGTGTAGAGACACTGTCTGGCCCTAGGGATAAAAACGGATCGGATACGGACAGATATCACTGATATTACATTTGTTTTCATATTTCTGTCCGGATTCAGATTCGAATACGGATAGTGTCAACTATGTCGGATAGGATACGATTGGATATCGACATCATAAATATGCGATTTGAGTATCTGGACTTGGATACGGACAGATCTCAACCCCTCTAAACGGATTCAGTTTCGAATACGATCGGAAAATATCCGTACCGTTTTCATCCCTACCTGGCCCAGGTAGTAGCCGTCCGCCACTGTCAACCAAACAACCCTGATGATTTCACCATACCAATGCAACACCCTAGTTGCCACTTGTCACTTTCGGACTTTGACAACATAAATGAAAACAGAATTTTAAAGTCTAGAAAGAAATGAAGAACTTGGCAAATTAGTTGATTAGAGTTCGTCCGCTTTAGATATTTTCACCAAGAACGAATGGAGGATCAATAAAACAAAACTTTGCTTCTTCTTCTTTTTCCCTTCTTTGGTTCTCTTTCCCATTTTTTTTATCAGCTGGATTAGCAGAAAACCATGTAGGAACTTGTAATATTAATGATGCATAAAAGAAAAAATGAAGAATAAAAACATGATTACATTGGATATTCATATTTCCAAACAATGTTGAACATCTACAATTCTTGTCCAACCTAACGGCTATATCCCTAGAATACTTAAGGTATAAAATTGTCTATATATAGTTAGATCATGCTATGTAACTACAATCCAAGTGGCAATCATGCCCAACCTTCTGTTTTCTTGAGACCATGTCTAGCATTCGTCTTGAGTCTTTGATCTGGCCCCTCCTCTTTTTCACCTCCTAGCTCCTGACCTAAGGATCGAGGCCGAGTTGGAGGCTCTGATTAAAATTTTTCTTTGGATAAATTTTTTTGAAGGTCAATGGTGGGGGAGGATCCCCACCTGAATATCGTTATTGATTGATCACTTTGGATAAAATTTTCAGGTTGAGGTTTTGGTTTTCGGTAGTAAGGTTTACTTCAAGCCTTCATCTTGAGCTTTTGCACAAAGATATCCCTTTAAGACCTCTCTTATAGGATATTTTTTAACCCCTACAAAATACAATATAGAAGGAGCTTCACTGCAACGAGCTTGGAGGGAGAGGGGCAAAAGGTGTCGGTGCAGAAAGTGACCAACTAGTGAATATTTATAGTTTTACCGTACGTTGTGATCGGAGGTGGCCTAGCACTCAATGACACAGGATTTATACTGGTTCAGGCAACGTGCCCTACATCCAGTTTGGGTCGGTTAGTGACTTTATTCCTGAGCCCAGGTGCTCGAAGTTTGCTGTGGGGTTACAAACGAGAAGGAGGAAGAAGGGGTGTACAGGAGGTCCGGTCGGCTCCGGTCGGAAGGGCCGGGAGCGACGGGAGCTGCGCTATGAGTAAGTGTTCAAGTGTGTGCTTAGAGTCCGAACCCGGCGGTTCTATGGTCGTGAGCTAGTGAACTTGATCGGTGCTTGTTATCTTCAAGAAGGGCTCTCTTTTATTGGAGGGGGTGCGTCCCCTTTTATAGATAAAGGGGATGGCCTTACAAGTAAGAGGGTGAGGGTACGTATGCTACCGAGCCTTGTTGCCCACGCCTACTGAGCCTTGTTGCCCACACCGGTGGGTACAAGATAATGGTAGGCGCCTACAACACTGTTGATGTCACTGTAGAATGTCAAGGAGGTCGTGCTGCCTTTTTCAGGGATGGTAGACGTCGGTACCTACAAACACTATTTGATGCCTGAAGGCATGTGAGGGGTCTCACTATGTTAACTCGGTACGGTAAATCCCGGTGCCCATACCGCTATCGATGCCTAGAGGCACTGGGGGGCCTTACCGTATGGGTGTTCTAGCAGTGCCTATAATACTGTAGAGGGAGATGTCGGTGCCTACAATACTATTTGTGTTAGGGTGGCTGCAGAGTACTGTTTTGTGCAGGGTATGGTCCCTAGTACAGTGGTATTGACTTGTGAGCCTTGCCTTGCTCTTCTCTGCACGTCTCCTGGTTCCTATCGAGTGGGCGTCCCTGGTCGGATGGCTCCAGTTGGCTCTGAGTGCACCGGTCGGAGAAGAGCGGTGAGCAGGGTTCCTCCAAACCTGGGTCGGAGACGCGGGGTCGGAGTCGGAAGTAGTGTTTTTGGGCCAGGCCTTCCGATCGGAGAGGCCGTCTAGAGGCGGCTGGAGTCGAAGCGAACGCTCCGGTCGGAGAGGTGGGCCGAAGTAGCCGACGAGTGGGCGATGTTCCTTTTTGGCTAGACCTTCTGGTCGGTGACTGGGCCGCCCTTTCAGCCTATCGTTTTAGACTCTAGGTCGAGCCTTGGCGTGGAAGTCGGTCCCCGAGGGACCCCGAGTTTTATGAACTCGACAGGAGCCTGATGAGGACATTGCCACGCTGGACACACCGACGCCATGGTCTTCCCCAAGTTGCAATTCGTTTCCAACTCAGCTGCCACGTCGTTCTCGGATTCAGCAGACACGTCGTCACTGTTTCGGTCATAACTTCCTCATACGACATCGAAACGGGCCGTTCTTGGATGCGTTGGAAAGGGGACGACGATGCCGTCGTTTTGGATCTAGTCCCAGCTCCAGAAGGTCCGTGGATCATTCTGTGTGACCACGGCAAGGTGCTGTGTCACCTATTTGGGCCAACTTGGCCATGTATCGTGTCGGGCCTTAAGCCCAAGTTGTGGGCGCCCAACCCCTGGCCGTCCCCAACCCTAGGTCGAGTCTTAGACTATAAACACAGCCGCCACCGCTGCTACACAATTGGATTTTGTTTAGAGTTTAGTTTTTCATCGAGAAACTGAATCGTTCATTGTAACTGTGGGGACAAATCCTTTTACAGTGATCCAGGGCCCCCGTTCTTGATCTCCTCCACTGTGTCGATTAGTCCTTTGGAACCGAGTTCTTGAACCCTCTATTGATATTCGCGTCATTCATATTTGCAATTTCAGATTGCGTGTTTTACCTTCTTGCTTGTGTTCTTCGATTCGCTTGCAGGAAAAGCCTTCTTGGCGAGGTCAATCAAGTTGTGCTTGGTTGATAACCAACGGAGCGGTGGTGTAACGGTTGTAGGGTTTGAATCGTGTCTGATTTGAAGCCGGATCGCCAACGTCGAGATCTCCACAAATCGAACTTACCGGCTACCTCTCGGAAGATCGGGCCTATACTCATCAATTGGTATCAGATATTTCAGGTTTACCGCGAGGTATAATCTCGTTTGCCTTAGATTCATATTTGTTCATTACCTAGAGTCCACAAAAAGCCCAAAAATATTTCAATTTCCGCTGTCCTATCGCCCTTTGTGCCTTTGCAATTTCGTTTCAGATTCGTGTTGTTGAGTTTGTGTCCGTGGTCGAGTCTTGTTGCTGGTTTAGGATTGTGTTCGTGGTCGTAGTTCAATCGCCCGTTGCTGTGATTTTGTTTTCCGCCGCTATCCCATCCACCGTTCCCAAACAACAAGTCGAAGCCACCACATTACTCGACTTGCCCCGCTAGCCGCCTTGTGTAACTTCTCGCCGCCGCGCAAACCCTAGATAGATTGCCAGCCGCTCTTATTTTGCCTGCATCGCAGCCCTCCTTACATCATCAGGCGAATACCTACTGCTGTGATCGGTGTTAGAGTTTAGGGACGCTTTGCCCTAACTGCCGCCGCCGTGTTGTGCCTCCCGAAAAACATACCTTGAGATACCTTTGGTAAAACAGGCATAACTTTTCGCTCGTTTATCAGAAAAATCTGAAATTTTTTATGCAGCTTCTTGACACCATTTGGACCCGACCCAAACTCTGCTTCGCCCTGTTTGGTTTCATCAAAATTGCCAAAAAAATTCGGGAAAATATAGAAAAAAAATTGTCAAAGTTTTTGCACGCTTTTCAGAGAACGTGCTGAATTTCTGTAGACCACATCCCACCTCAGTTGTAGGTGCTAATTTTTGTGGTTGCATCTTTTGTGATCCTTGTTTAGAGAAAAGTATAAAAAAATAGTAAAAAAAAAGTTTGTTTCCTACTAGTGCCTTTTGGAAAAATCAGGGAAAAATTCAGGAAAAAGGAGAAATCCGGGCTATTTGCTTGTTCTGTGAGTTCTTTCGATCGTCCTTTGTTTTCACCTTGTTGCGCTACGTCTCGACACGTCTTAGCCAGCACCTGTGCTTTGTACTTTGGATCCAGATTGAACAATCGCTACTCTGCACTCGTTAATTGCTAATCCTTGCTGTCATATTGTGTGCCTACCCATAGCTCCACATATTCTTCTGTCAGCACAGGTTCATCTTGCAACTGTTACCCATGCTCAACAATAGATTGCTTCGCCACTTTGGTTTTGCTCCTGTTTGGCGTTGGTAAGAATACAGGCAAGACGGTGGTAAGCCGCTTGTGATTTTGCATTCCACTTTTACCACCACCACTTGTTTTCTTTTAGTTGATAGGGATAATACTTTGGTGTTGTCTTTTTCTATCTTCTAACCATGGCAGGAACTCCGACGGACTTCAATGAGTGCGTGTCCAAGGGCGAGCTTGCAACGTTCATGACTGAACAACGCAATCTTATGACCGAGCTGACGCGCAACGTGAATAATCTGGTCACCCGCATTGAACAGCTTGAGCAACGCCCTCCACCTTATCGTGCTGATGATGAAGATGCTGGTGATGAAGATGCGTATGCTGACGGTGGTGCCCGTCGCCGCCTCAACTTCAATCGTCGTGGTATGGCAGGTAATAATCATGGTAATAATGATCCTTTTGCTAAAATTAAATTTAGTCTACCACCTTTTGCTGGTAATGTTGATCCAGAGGCATATTTAGATTGGGAGCTTGCTGTTCAACAAAAATTTGATTCTCATAATGTTCCTGCTGAACATAGAGTTAGACTTGCTACTAGTGAGTTTACTAATTTTGCTTTGTTCTGGTGGAGTGATCTTTGCAATGCCAATAATGCTGCTGCTGTGCCTCAAACTTGGAATGTTTTAAAGCAACGTATGAAATCTCGTTTTGTTCCTCCTTATTACCAACGTGATTTACGTTTAAAACTACAAACTTTAAAACAAGGTGATAAAGGAGTAGAAGCATACTATCAAGAATTGCTTATTGGTTTAGCACGTTGTGGTATAAATGAAGATGATGATGATGCTAGTGCTAGATTTTTTGGTGGTTTAAACCATGATATACAGAACATACTTGATTACAAAGAATGGCGCAATTTTTCCCAATTGTATCATCTTGCTATTAAGGCCGAACGAGAAGTACAGGGACGCAAACAACACTAGCCTCTCAGGTCTAACAATGGGAGGAATTTTCAGCAGCGTTTCGAGCCGAAGACGCCCAAGCTTCCTGTTGCACCACAGCCATCTACACCTCCATTTTCTTCCGGGGTAAGTAAATTGTCTAATGTGCAGTTTCCACAGCTGAAGAAAGGTGGCACTCTGGGTGCTTCTACTAGCTCCTCTTCGTCCAGCTCTAAAATCATTTGCCACCGATGCAAAGGCATGGGACATGTCATGAAGGAATGCCCAAGTCGTCGCGCTTTCATTGCTACCGAGGATGGATATGTAAGTGCTAGTGATGTTGAAGATGATTTAGCCCTTGCTGCTAACATTGATGCAGATCCCACCGAGGGCGATCATGACAAGGAGGCCATCACCATTGACTCTGTGGCTGCTGCCGCGGACTACCCTAGCCTTCTTGTGCAGCGTGTGTTGAGTACACGTGTGGGTCATGAAGAAGAGATGAAGATCCAACGCCACAATTTGTTCCACATGTATCTCATTGTGCAGGGTTGTCGTGTTCTCACTATCATTGATAGCGGGAGTTGCAACAACTTGGTGAGTTCAGATTTGGTTGACAAGCTTGGCTTGACCACACGACAACATTCGTATCCATATAAACTTCAATGGTTCAATAATAGTGGTAAGACTAAGGTAACTAAATCAGCACGCATTAGCTTTTTCACAGGTTCTTATCATGATACTGCTGATTTTGATGTTGTCCCTATGCAAGCTTGTTCCATTTTGTTAGGTCGCCCATGGGAATTTGATAATGATGCTTTACACCATGGTAGAACTAATACATACACTATCCTACATAAGGACAAGAAAATTACATTGCTGCCTTTGTCTCCTACGGATATTATTAAACATGCTAATGAGATCAAAAATAAACCTCCAACAGACATTGCTAAAAATAATGGGATTAAGTTAAGAGGAGGTGCTTTTCTTGCTACAACTCCTGCTACTGCTGAGTTATGTGATAATCCTGATGCACCATGTTATGCTATGTTTTGTCAACCTTTTATGTCTGGTGCATTGCCTGCTGTCACTAACCTTTTGCAGGAGTTCGCTGATGATGGGATAGAGTCGAGGACGACTCCAATTCTACAAGGAGGGGATAATGAGGACATCGCCAAGATGGAGTCGAGGACGACTCCAATTCGAGAAGGGGAGGATGATGAGGACATCGCCACGCTGGACACACCGACGCCATGGTCTTCCCCAAGTTGCAATTCGTTTCCAACTCAGCTGCCACGTCGTCCTCGGATTCAGCAGACACGTCGTCACTGTTTCAGTCATAACTTCCTCATACGACATCGAAACGGGCCGTTCTTGGATGCGTTGGAAAGGGGACGACGATGCCGTCGTTTTGGATCTAGTCCTAGCTCCAGAAGGTCCGTGGATCATTCTGTGTGACCACGGCAAGGTGCTGCGTCACCTATTTGGGCCAACTTGGCCATGTATCGTGTCGGGCCTTAAGCCCAAGTTGTGGGCGCCCAACCCCTGGCCGTCCCCAACCCTAGGTCGAGTCTTAGACTATAAACACAGCCGCCGCCGCTGCTACACAATTGGGTTTTGTTTAGAGTTTAGTTTTCCATCGAGAAACTGAATCGTTCATTGTAACTGTGGGGACAAATCCTTTTACAGTGATCCAGGGCCCCCGTTCTTGATCTCCTCTACTGTGTCGATTAGTCCTTTGGAACCGAGTTCTTGAACCCTCTATTGATATTCGCGTCATTCATATTTGCAATTTCAGATTGCGTGTTTTACCTTCTTGCTTGTGTTCTTCGATTCGCTTGCAGGAAAAGCCTTCTTGGCGAGGTCAATCAAGTTGTGCTTGGTTGATAACCAACGGAGCGGTGGTGTAACGGTTGTAGGGTTCGAATCGTGTCTGATTTGAAGCCGGATCGCCAACGTCGAGATCTCCACAAATCGAACTTACCGGCTACCTCTCGGAAGATCGGGCCTGTACTCATCAGAGCCCCTGAGCCCCTAGGTGATTCAAGTAGAATCGTCTGGGGGGGTTTTGTCTTGTCGGCGGGTGCGCGCGAGCGCACCCGCAGGTGTAGCCCCTGAGCCCCCGAGCGGTTCGGTAGAACCGTCTAGGGGGTTTCCTGTGTTGTTAGTGGGGGAGTTTTTTCATTTGAGACGGAGTTTTGTTGACCAAGACGTCGTTGTGCAGCCAAGGTGGTTTTTAGTCGTTTTGAGAGATTGGGTGAGAGGGAGCTTGTGGATCCTGGTGTCGGTGCGCGCCGTGGATCGAGCGAGGGAGTCAGTCAAGGGTTTTGGACAAGACAGAGCTCACTGATCCTAGCGTCGATGTGCACCATGGGATCAGGTGAGGCAGTTAGATTTGGACGAGACAGAGCTCACTGATCCTGGCGTCGATGCGCGCCGTGGATTGGGTGAGGCAGTTAGATTTGGACGAGATAGAGCTCACTGATCCTGGCGTCGATGCGCGCCGTGGGGTCGGGTGAGGTAGTTAGATTTGGACGAGACAGAGCTCACTGATCCTGGTGTCGATGCGCGCCGTGGATCGAGCGAGGGAGTCAGTCAAGGGATTTGGATGAGACAAAGCTCACTGATCCTAGCGTCGATGCGCGCCATGGGATCGGTTGAGTTAGAGTCGTGGGGCGAGATCAGGGTCACAGACCTAGGTGTTTGGAGAGTAGTCGGAAGCGTAGCAGGATGGGGCAAGATCGGGGTCGCAAACCTAGGTTTTTGGAGCACAGTTGGAAGCATAGCCGGATGAGGCAAGATCGGGGTCACAAACCTAGGTTTTTGGAGCGTAGTCGGAAGCGTATCCGGATGGGGCGAGATCGAGGTCGTAGACCTAGGTTTTTGGAGCGTAGTCGGAAGGGGTGAGTTCAGGGTCGCAGTCCCAAGCTTTTTTCTTGAGCCCTCGAGCCCTATTGGGCCTTAGTAGGGGTCGGTGTGAGTTGTGTGCGTTACCCCATCCTCAGTTCCTCACAACTGGAGGGGCTGAGTTTTGTCGCTTGTCCCGATCGCTCGGGCTCGAGTGACGCGCTCGGTGAGTTCGCTAACGGGTGTGATCGAGTGGAATTTGGGTCCATCGTTCATGATGGGGTCGGCATAGCCCTCTTGTGACATTCCACTACTCCTTTACATGCAACCCGGCAGATGCCTGGGTCGTTCCAAAGACCGACCCGGGTGGCCTAATGGTCTCCCCTCGATGAAGATTCTGTGGGTTTGGCGAGAGGTTCAGGATCGAATGAGAAGGTTGAGATGATCTGGTCTACCAGACCAGGCGAGGGCCACATAGGGCTCATCTATGTTTTTCTCCCCTGGCTTTGTTGGTTGCTCATGTCGAATGAGGCAACCGCCGCTTCATGACGCAACACGGAACGTTGTGATGCATTTTGCTACACGTGCGATGCTTAGTTCCCGAACCCCCGGGCGGTTTAGGGCCCGAATTGTCTAGGAGGTTTGGGCGTATGGAATGAATGCATGTATGGATGTATGAAATGATTGTAAGGAAATAGAGGCGGTTGGTAGTGCTCACCTTGATGGCATGAGTGACAGGGTTCGGAGAGCTTCAGTCAGAAATGTCCGACCGGGACCCACGCTCGTCGTTCATGGGTGAGCCCCCTTATGTAGCCCCTGAGTGACCTAGGCTAAAACTGTTTAGGCCAGGGTGGTTTTCAAGAGTAAGTGTTGACTAAAAAGCGGTAATTCCAAATTTTAGGGGAAAATGACGTAGTTGTTCAATGTTCAAGTGTTGGTGAGAGCGTTGCCGTTGTCGTCCTCCAGTCGGTAGGTGCCCGGTCGGATTACTTCAGTTACCGTATAGGGTCCTTTCCCATGGTGGAGAGAGTTTGTGTTTTTCCTTTGTTGATTGGGTCCTTCGGAGTATGAGGTTGCCGACTTCGAGGATTCTCCCCCTGATCTTTCTTTCGTGGTACCTACGAAGAGTTTACTGATAGCGAGTGGAGCGGATGATGGTCGTCTCGTGGGCTTCCTCGAGCAGGTCGACTGCGTCTTGCTGAGCCTCCATGGCTCGGTCATGGTCGAAAGCCTTCACTCTTGGGGCACCGTGGTCAAGGTCGGAGGGCAGCACTGCCTCAGCTCCGTAAGCCAAGAAGAAAGGCGTGAACCCTATGGATCGGTTTGGGGTCATTCTTAGGCTCCAGAGGATTGCTAGGACCTCTACCACCCATCGTCTGGTGTATTTGTTGAGTCTGTCGAAGATGCGTGACTTGAGTCCTTAGAGGACCATGCCATTGGCACACTCAACCTGACCGATGGTTCATGGATGCCCGACCGAGGCCCAGTCGATCTTGATGTCATATCCATCGCTAAAGTCTAAGAACTTCTTTCCAGTGAAGTTGGTTTTGTGGTCAGTGATGATATAGTTAGGAATGCTGAACCGGTAGATAATGTCGAGGAAGAATTTGACCGCTTCTTCCGAGCGGATGTTTATGATGGGCTTGGCCTCTATCCACTTGGTGAATTTATTGACTGCTATGAGTAGGTGAGTGAAACCGCCTAGGCCCTTTTTGAGGGGTCCCACCATGTCAAGCCCTAGACCGCGAATGGCTAGGTGATGGGGATGGTTTGGAGTTCCTGTGTCAGTAGATGTGTTTGCCGAGCATAGAACTGGCATCCTTCACATCTATGGACGACCTCCTCTGCATCTCATAGCGCGGTGGGCCAGTAAAAATCTTGATGAAATGCTTTTCTGACTAGCGACCTTGGGGCCATGTGATGTCCACAAATTCCAGCGTGGACCTCGAGGAGGAGCTGCTTCCCCTGGTTGGTGGGGATACACTTCATCAGTACCCCTGACGGACTCCATTTGTAGAGTTCATCACCGAGCGCGATGAAGGTCTTGGCACGTCGAGTGATCCATCGGGCTTCAGTCCTTTTGGGTGGGACAACCTCCTCAAGGAGGTAGGTGAGTAGCGGTACTCGCTAGTCGATTTGATCGAGTGCCAATACAATGACGTTCACGAGTGACGCCGTCATAGAGGTATTGGGATTAGAGCCCTCGAGCGCTGGCTTGGCGTCGGGGTCAGAGCCCCTGAGCATCAGCTGGGCGTCGGGGTGTGTCTGGATTAGACTTTCTAGGATGCGGGTGGACGGCTCGTGAGCGTCATTGATGAAGACCCCACTCAGGGATGGATCAAGCCTGGTGGCCAATTTTGCAAGGAAATTGGCGGGATCATTGTCCCTTCAAGGGACATGATGTAGTTCGATCCCCTAGAATTTGTCCTCGAGCTTGCGCACCTCTTGGCAGTACGCTACCATGAGGGGGCTTTTGCAGGAAGACTCCTTCATGACCTGATCGATGACCAGTTCTGAGTCGCCGCGAATGTAGAGTCGCGTAGCGCCGAGTTCGATGATGATGCATAGTCTGTTGATAAGGGCCTCGTATTCCACGGCATTGTCTGAAGCTGAAAAATGGAGGCGGATGGCGTAGCGGAGCCTACTTCCATCTGGGGAGATCAGAACCACCCTGACCCTCGAGCTAGGCACCATTATGGACCCGTCGAAGTACATTGTCCAGTACTCGTGGGTGACATCTGTGGTCAGTAGCTAGACCTCCGTCCATTCGATGACAAAATATGCAAGAGCCTAAGACTTAATAGCGGTACAAGGGGTATACCTGATGTCATGGCCCATGAATTCGAGTGCCCACTTGGAGATCTGCCCCGTGGCATCGCGGTTGCAAATGATGTCTCCAAGTGGGTATGAAGTGACAACCGCAACTTTGTGGTCCGCTACACCTGCGCGTCTAGTGGTAATCCTGTGATCTATAACTAGCAGTAGATCCTGGTTTATGAGGTCGAATTTTTGTTTTCTGGCTAGCGTAGCATCCTCATAACCCTACAGTGGTATCAGAGCGGTTACTACATTGTTATAGGTTTGGATGAATGCGTATGGAGATATGTGCGGTTGTAGATGAGTCTCTGATCATGGTTCATGATTTTACTGTGTTGGTCTTATAACGATCTACTCGTACCGGTCGGAATTCCACCATCCGAGTTAAGTGATACATGTAAATCCAGTCAGGGCAAGATGGAGATCAATTAGATTGATTGAATCGAACCTAGGTCAAGTGCCGAGCGCATGTGATGCGCAGCAGTGATAGATTGGATCTACTGCCGGGCGCCGGGGTGCAAGAAAAAGTGTTGTTCGGTAAAACAGTCATAACTTTGCATACGACCTCGGACTGAGATGAACTCTAAACGAAAATTGTAGAGAAAAAAAATTTTACATCTGATTCTCACCCCCTTTGGCAATTTTGCTGAAATTAGATTTGTGAAAAACGGCCAGGAAGATGGTGTTTTCGGCGTTTTAAGATTAGACGTTGGAATCAGTTAACTCTATTTTGCAGGAATTTTTGACTGGTATAGCCCTTATGTGTATGTGATGCATGTATGTAATTAATTCATGGCTTGCATGCTGTGAGTATGACAATATGGCTAAAGCCACAAAGATATTGTCAATTTGATGTAATGGCCTGCGTGCCAAACTGTGATGATCCTATCTGCAACTATGTAATTTTCTTCACTGCCTTGCGTTAGTGATAGCTAGTCTTGGTGGACTCGTCACTGAAGGATGGCATACATGGATCATGGAGATGGAGATCATCATGAGGAACAGTTCGATGGAGATGGAGATCCTCAAAGGAACAATGGGCTATACCATGTCATATCTGTGTTAATGCCGTTCTTACTATGTTCTACTTTCACGTGCGATAATGTTTTTGTCTACATGCGATGGTGAAGTAGAACGATCCCTTGGCAATGTTTAAGTTAAAATGCTTCCCCAAACCTTGCACTGTCATGTGTCTTGTACAATCGGTGGTGGGTCTATGAAATTAGGGTGCCACTGGTTTTCCTTGACTAGATAGGTTCGTATCGGATACTTACAGCAGAAGGGTTAGTTACTTGGACAAGGTCATCCTAATGGTTAGGGACCTTGGAGCATGAGTAGTTGGGCACCAAAGCATAGAGATGCTACCCAACAACAACAGTCATATGTGATATGATTAGCAAAGAGTTGGTTACCAATCTACCATGTCTTCTAGCGGTGATGCAAAAGCTCACTAGTAGACTTGTTAGTTATGGGTCTTGAATCACTAAGTTTCAAGAGAGGGATATTGATTTTAGTGGGAGTAGATTCTATTAAAGGTTTAATATTGTTTACTGTCTTGGATACATTGTCTTAGTATTTTGCATTACTTTTGTTGTAGATAAATGGCACCTAGCAATCAACCATTTACTTTGCGTTCAATTCTTGAGAAAGATAAGTTGAATGGAACAAACTATGCGGATCGGATCCGCAACCTGAGAATTATTCTTAGGGCTGAGAAAAAGGAAGAAATTCTAGACACCCCATTACCAGAAGAGCCTGCTGATAATGCACCTGCTGTAGAGAAAAATGCTTACAAGAGAGCATGTGATGCTGATCTTGAAGTGAGTTGCCTTATGCTTGCTTGTATGGAACCAGATCTGCTGTTGTAGTTTGACAATAACCATGCAACGCATGATATGATCGTGGCGCTCAATGATATGTTCCAGACTCAAGCCAGGACTGAAAGGTTCAATGTCTCAAAGGCTTTTGCTAAAACCAAGCTAGCAGAGGGCATATCAGTTGGGCCACATGTGATCAAAATGGTTGGTTACACTCAGAGGTTGGAGAAGCTGGGCTTCCCAATTGGCCCTGAATTAGCTACTAATTTTATTCTCGTGTCTCTTCCGCCCAGCTATGGAAAATTCATCGTGAACTACCATATGCATGGGGCAGAGAAGGGCTTGAATGAATTATGTGGTATGCTTAAAATAGTAGAGGCTGATATCAAGAAAGGTGCTGGCAGTATCCATGTGATGGTGGTCCAAAACAAGCCTAAGTTTAAGAAGAAGGGCAATTCTTGGAAGAAGAAAAAGGGCAAGGATAAAGATGAGATCTCTAAGCCAAACCCACCTGCGCCCAAGGCTAGACCACCTGCTGATGTTGAGTGCTTTCATTGTCATGGGAAAGGTCACTGGAAGAGGAACTGCAAGCTGTACCTAGAATCCATAAAGGATCGCTGTAGTAAAGGTACTCCCGTAGCTTGTACACTTATTGTTTATGTTACGGACATTTTCCTTGCTAATTCTTATATTAATTCTTGGGTATTTGATACCAGATCGGTTGCTCATATTTGCAATATGATGCAGGGAATGATAAGAAGTAGAAGCATGGAAAAGGGAGAAGTTGATTTCCGCGTGGGCAATAATGCAAGAGTTGCTGCGTTGAACGTCGGGACGATGCAACTCCACCTCCCATCAGGATTTATTATGGAGTTGAATAATTGTTATTTTGTTCCGAGTTTAAGTCAAAACATTATGTCACCTTCATGTTTGATGAAGGATGGTTATTCATTTGCGAGTAAAGACAATAGTTGTGTGATCTCTAAAAATGGCATGTTTGTGGCTTCTGCATCCATTGTGAATGGGTTATTTATTTTAAATCTTGAAGATGCCCTTGTCTATAATATAAGTGCTAAAAAGCCTCGGCTTAATGAGTTAAGTCCTACCTATATGTGGTATTAGGTCATATAAGTAAGAATTGCATGAAGAGGCTCCATTCCAATGGGCTTTTAACTTCGTTTGATTTTGAATCATACGAGACATGTGAGGCTTGCCTGCTGGGCAAGATGACCAAGACGCCTTTCATAGGTTTTCCTGAGAGGGCGGTAGACTTGCTGGAACTCATACATACTGATGTGTGCATACCAATGAGTACGACAGCAAGAGGCGGATTCCAATACTTCATAACCTTCACTAATGACTTTAGTAGATATGGCTATGTCTACTTAATGAGACATAAGTCTGAGACATTTGAAAAGTTCAAGGAGTTTCAGAGTGAAGTAGAGAATCAACGTGGCAAGAAAATTAAGAGGCTCCATTCCGATGGGCTTTTAACTTCGTTTGATTTTGAATCATACGAGACATGTGAGGCTTGCCTACTGGGCAAGATGACCAAGATGCCTTTCACAGGTTTTCCTGAGAGGGCGGTAGACTTGCTGGAACTCATACATACTGATGTGTGCATACCAATGAGTACGATAGCAAGAGGCGGATTCCAATACTTCATAACCTTCACTAATGACTTTAGTAGATATGGCTATGTCTACTTAATGAGACATAAGTCTAAGACATTTGAAAAGTTCAAGGAGTTTCAGAGTGAAGTAGAGAATCAACGTGGCAAGAAAATTAAGGCTTTGCGATCTGATCATGGAGGCAAATATTTGAGCCACGAGTTTAGCAATCATCTAAAGAGTTGCGGAATTGTTCCACAGCTTATGCCACTTGGAACGCCTCAGAGAAATGGCGTGTCCAAGCAACGTAATTAGACTTTGTTGGACATGGTTCGGTCTATGATGAGCCAGTCAGACCTACCGTTATCATTTTGGGGATACGCTCTAGAAACAGCCATTTTCACATTGAATAGGGTACCATCTAAGTCCATAGTTAAGACACCACATGAGATGTGGACTGGTAAGAGTCCCAGTTTGTCTTTTCTAAAAATTTGGGGTTGTGAAGTTTATGTCAAATGACTTCTGGCAGATAAACTAACACCCAAATCAGACAAATGCTTTTTCGTGGGATATCCGAAGGAAACTTTAGGGTATTACTTCTACAACCGATCAGAGGACAAAGTGTTTGTTGCTCGGAATGGTGTTTTCTTAGAGAAAGAGTTTCTCAAAAGAGAGAAAAGTGGACAGAAGGTGTATCTTGAAGAAGTTTAAGATGAGCCAGATGGGAAGGACTCTACAAGTGATGCTAATGTAGCAGAACAAGTTGAGATACCCATGGCAATAGAAACACCGCCACAACCATGAAGGTCAGCAAGAATCCATGAGTTGCGTGGGGATTTGTTATTATTAGATGATGATGAACCTACGACTTATGCAGAAGCAATGATGGACCCAGATTCTGAGAAATGGCAAAGTGCCATGAGATCTGAGATAGATTCCATGGGAAACAATCAAGTTTGGAACTTGGTTGACCCGCCTGATGGGGTTAGACCCATAGAGTGCAAATGGATCTATAAAAAGAAAAAGGGTATGGATGGAAACGTTCACATCTATAAAGCTCAACTTGTTGCAAAGGGTTTTCGACAAGTTCAAGGAATTGACTACGACGAGACTTTCTCGCCGGTAGCGATGCTTAAATCTATTCGGATCATTCTAGCAATAGCTGCTTATTTTGATTATGAGATATGGCAGATGGATGTTAAAATAGCCTTTCTAAATGGAAATTTGGATGAGGACGTGTATATGATACAGCCTGAAGGTTTTGTTGATCCAAACAATGCTAGAAAAATTTGCAAGCTTTAGAAATCCATTTATGGGTTAAAGCAAGCATCTCGGAGTTGGAACATTCATTTTGATGAAGTGGTCAAAGGCTTTGGCTTCCGTTAGATTGAAGAAGAACCTTGTGTTTACAAGAAGGAAAGTGGGAGCGCTGTTGTATTTCTAATCTTGTATGTGGATGACATATTATTGATTGGGAATGACATTCCTATGTTGCAATCCATAAAGACTTCACTAAATAATAATTTTTCTATGAAGGATTTAGGAGAAGCAGCATACATTTTGGGCATCAAGATCTATAGAGATAGATCGAAGAGGCTTATAGGATTAAGCCAAGATACGTACATTGACAAGGTGTTGAAACGATTCAACATGGAACAGTCCAAGAAAGGGTTCTTGCCTATGTCACATGGTATGCGCTTTAGCGATAAACAGTGTCCTTCGATAGCTGATGAGCGGAAGCGCATGAGTAAGGTCCCATACGCCTCGACGGTTGGTTCCATCATGTACGCCATGATATGTACTCGCCCAGATGTCTCATATGCTCTAAGTGTTGCGAGCAGGTACCAAGCTAATCTAGGAGAGAGTCACTAGACACTTGTTAAAAACATTCTTAAGTACTTGAGAAGGACTAAAGATGTGTTCCTAATCTATAGAGGTGAGGAGGAGCTCGTTGTAAATGGTTACACCGATGCTAGCTTCCAAACTGACACGGATGATTCACATTCTCAATCAGGTTTTGTGTTCACAATAAATGGTGGTGCTGTAAGTTGGAAAAGTTCCAAGCAGGAGATAGTGACCAATTCTACAACAGAGGCCGAGTACATTGTAGCTTCTGGAGCTGCGAAGGAAGGTGTTTGGATGAGGAGGTTCCTCATTGAACTTGGTGTGTTTTCGAATGCATCTAGCCCATTGAATCTACATTGTGACAACAATGGGGCAATTGTGCAGGCTAAGGAGCCAAGGAATCACCAAAAGAATAAACATGTACTGCGGAAATTTCACCTCATTCGAGAGTTCGTTAGACGAGATGAGATCAAGATGTGCAAGATACACACAGATTTGAATGTTGCAGATCCTTTGACAAAGGCTCTTCCACAGCCTAAGCATGAGGTGCACATGAGAGCTATGGATATTAGATATCTTCGAAATTAACTCTAGTGCAAGTGGGAGATTATTGGGAGTATGCCCTAGTGATAATCATAGAGATGATTATATTGCCTTGTATCCATGATATATTATGAGTTCATTGAATTTTTATTAAAGACAACCTGTGTCGATTAGCAATTATGTGACTTGTTTGTGAAACTCTTTTACTTGTATGGTTATTCTAATGTTGTCCCTTGTCAGAGTTCGTGTGAGGACACACATGAATAATGGATCAGCACATTATTAGTTGATGACTATGTTTCACAAGTCATAGACATGGAAATGTCAAACTAATAATGTGGGCACATGTATGACATGGGGCTAGACTGACCCAACGTGAGATGTTGTTATTATCTCTATTCACATCATGTACGTTATGTCCTTAGACTTGAGATTGTTGTATGTATTCAAGATATAAAACAACCTACTCAGGGACTATCAAACGCTACTCCGTAACAGGGTAGTCATAAAGGTGGGTTTTTGGTTTTGTCGGGAAACATGCTATGAGACATAGACAATCAAGAAGGAATTTGCCCCTCTCTATATGAGAGAGATATCACTGGATCACTCTAATGATTAGATCAAGAAATGCATGGTCGTGCTTGGGTTAAGTGTTAACCTATGAGTTGGACCAAATATCGTGAGGCAAGGGAATAACAAGTATGTGGTTTTGTGGTGGTTCGTCTGATATGATCTTTGTGTACACATAGGAGTTGACATGCCTTGCTAGAGGCCGCTATCAACTAATGGCCGAGTAGGAGTACTTGGGCCATGTCTATGTGTGTGTGAACCTATAGGGTCGCACGCTTAAGGGGCTAGAAGCCTAATTCGGATTGGATCCGAGTTAGACCAGGCTTAGGGTTACTAATGGGCCTCCAACTCGGGAGCTCATTAGGGACACCTATAAATAAGTGGCGTGGGCAATGGGGCTAGGGATCCACACCTTTTTGGTAGTAGCCACCGCCCATCCTATGCCCGCACATGCTGCTCCTCATGGACCTAGCAGTCCGGAGGCACAACGCTTCCTCCCTATACGTGTGGATACCATAGAGGTGTTGCATCTGGAGCACAAGGACAAACCACACGAAGGGGACGGACGTATGGATGACCTTGCAACTGCACAGCACTGCTATGACACGTTCAACTACATCGAGTCACTTCCGCTACACTTGCGCGTCTAGTGGTAATCCCATGATCTATAACTAGCAATAGATCCTAGTTTATGAGGTCAAATTTTTGTTTTTCGACTAGCGTAGCATCCTCATAACCCTACACCATCTTTTGGGGGAGCTTATAGAGTGGCATCCTTCATTCGCCGAGCCAGGAGATGAAGTGGCTTAGGGCAGCCAGATAGCCGGTGAGCCTTTGTACGCCCTTGACGTTGCGTATGGGGCCCATGTTGAAGATGGCTGTGATCTTTTCAGGGTTGGCCTCGATGCCGTGTTCGGACACGATGTATTCAAGCAGCTTCCCCTTCGGAACCCCGAAAACACATTTCTCGGGGTTCAGCTTGATGTTGAACCTTCGAAGGTTCGCAAATGTCATGGCCAGGTTTGTGATCTGGTCACAAGCTTTGGCTGTTTTGACCACTATGTCATCAACATCGACGGCAATTGTTGGTTTCGGCCGCTCGACTTTATCAGGCTGATCGAGCGAGTCGATTTGGTCAGTGAAGCATTGCTGCATGCACCTTTGGTAGGTGGCACCAGCGTTCTTTAGGCCAAAAGGCTTGGTTACATAGCAGTACGAACCATACGGGATGATGAATGAGGTCGTGAGCCCATCAGATTCTTTCATCATGATCTAGTGATAGCCTGAGTAGGCATCCTGGAAGGAGAGGATCTCGCAACCCAAGGTGGAGTCAATTATCTGGTCTGCGCGGTAAAGGAAAGTGATCCTTTGGGCATGCCTTATTGAGCCCAGTATAATCAACACACACTCTCCACTTCCCGGTCTTCTTTTTTACAATAATGGGATTGGCGAGCCAATCGTAGTGAAATACCTCTCTGATGAATTCTGCTGCCAAGAGCTTAGCGATTTCTTCACCTATGGCCCTATGCCTCTTGTCGTCGAAGCGACACAAACGCTGCTTGGTGGGCTTTGAGCCCGGGATAAGGCGCAACACGTGCTCGATGACCTCCCATGGTATCCTTAGCATGTCAAAGGGCTGCCATGCAAAGACATCATGATTGTCGCGCAGGAAGTCGATAAGCTCACATTCCTATTTGGTTGGGAGCTGGGTCCCAATCCGAACCATCTGGGTTGGGTTGGTGGGGTCGATTCCCACCGCCTTGACTTCTTCGAGCGGACGGAAGGCCATCGAGGAAGTTGGTTTGTTGCAGTCTGGGACTGCTAGAGCCGATGACTCCCCAAGCTATGGGAGCTCGGACGAGTTGACGACCGTGGTGGCGAGCTCGTAGTGCTTGTGGTCACATGCGAGGGCGTGCAAAAAGGCACTACTCACGGTGATGATGCCGTTTGGTCCTGGCATCTTCAGCTTGAGGTAGGTGTAGTTAGGTATTGCCATGAATCTTGCGTAGCATGGCTGCCCCAAGATGGCGTGGTAGGACCCTAGAAAGTCCACCACCTTGAAGGTGAGGATCTCCGAGCGGAAGTTGGCCCGGCTGCCAAACATGATAGGTAGATCGATCTGTCCGAGCAGGTATGCCTGCGCTCCCGAGATTACCCCGTGAAAGGGGGAGCCTACCAGGTGGAGCTCCGATCAGGGGATGCGCATGGCATTGAGGGTGTCGACGTATAGGATGTTGAGGCTGCTGCCTCCGTCCATCAGCACCTTGGTAAGGCGCTTCTTGCCGACGATGGGGTCAATGACGAGCGGGTAGCGTCCCGGTCTCACGACGTGGGAGGGATGATCCCTCTCATTGAAGGTGATCGGAGATTCCGACCAGCTGAGGAAGAAGGGGATGGCCGTCTCGGTGGCGCATGCCTCTCTATAGCAAACCTTGTGCTGTCGCTTGGACCAGATGGCATCAAACCCGCCGAAGATCATGATGCATTCATCAGCGTTGGGGAAAATGTCCCCATCCTTGCCTGCAGTGCCTTCTTTCTTGGCCGTCGCTTCCTTGCCATCTCCCTCCTTTGGCCCGCCAGCCTATCAGAGGAAACATTTGAGGAGCTCGTAGTCCTTGTAGAGGTGTTTGACGGGGTAGGCGTGGTTGGTGCATGGGTTGTCCATGAGTTTGTTGAAGTGGTCAGGCAACCCTTGTTGGGGCTGCTTGCCTGTGCGATCAGCCGTGGCTACCATCGTGGTGTTGTCCGATCGGCGCCGATCCTTTTTGTTCTTCTTGCCCCTCTATGTGGAGGGGTCCTCATCTGGGTCTGTGCACTTGGCCTTGCCTTTGTCCCAGCCTCCATCAAAGACTGCTCCAACCGCCTCCTCACCAGAGGCATGGTTAGTGGTGATGTCGAGCAGGTCATGGGTGGTACGGGGTTTCAAGTAGCCAAGCTTGTGGATTAGGGACTCGTAGTTCGTCCCGAAGAGGAATGCGCTGATGATGTCTGCGTCGACGACATCAGGGAGGGAGTTGCAGCATTAGGAGAACCTATGGATGTAATCCCATAGGGACTCGCTAGGCTCCTGCTGACAGCTCTTGAGGTCCTAGGAGTTTCCAGGACGGACATACGTCCCCTAGAAATTCCTGATGAAGACCCTCTTGAGATCCGCCTAGTCACGGACGCTGTCGTGCGGGAGGAATTCAAGCCATGCCCAAACATGTTCTCCCACGCAAATGGGAAGATATGGAATGATGAAATAGTCATCATCCACTCCTCTGGCCCGACAGGTGAGCAGGAAGTCTTCGAGCCAAATGTCTAGGTTTGTCTCCTCGGTGTATTTGGTGATGTTGGTGGGTGGCCAGAATCGCTGCGGGAACGGTGCTCTCCGGATACGCCGGCTGAAGGCCCGTGGTCTCGGGCCCTCAGGGCTGGGGCTCCGGTCATCTGGCCGGTGACCACGCCTGGGGCACGTTTCACCGCTCCCCTCGATGGTTCGGCCAGGATCCATGTCACCTACCACTGTACGGTGGATGTCATGATCGTGTCGGGCCTGATGCCAGTTGTTGACAATGCTACGAGTGTCCTAGTGTGGATCAGGCTGCTCGGGTACTGGCGGTTGGTGTGGGGTAGGCACCAGGACGGACCATGGCGGGGCTACCGTCCCTTGAGCCGCACCTGACGGCTATAGCGGCGAGTGAATGGAGCGATCCATCTGGTGTGTCCCTATTCCCCCGATGGGGAGAGAGGGTGCGGGTCGGAGTCGCGACGTGGAGCTTTCTGCCTATTGGACGACGGTGGCTTCTACTAGAACCCGGAGGTTCCGGTAGACTACCCGCTCCTGGGGGTCAACGAGCTCGGGAACGCCGCATAGAAGCATTGCCACAACAGCGATGTTCTGGCCCGCTCGGGAAAATTGGGGGAGATCGTTTCCCTTGTTCATGATGTCGTGTTGGACCTGACGGGTGTGACCACGAATGCCACCCACCAAGCCACGCGCATGGGGCGCAACGTGCTGTACCGAGTGTGCCGGCGTAGGCGGCGGCTGGTTCTGCCGCCGTTGTCGTAATTCCTCGGCGTGCGCTTGCGAAGACGCGAGGGCCCCCGCACATGGGTCCCGGAGCGTCCACCATAGCACACTCCCAGGACAGATGGTGGCGGGGTGCCACGTCACTGATGCTAGAACCATCGCTCGTGCCCTCGCCATCCGAGAGTTCGGCAGGAGCGTAGCCTGCCATTCCCACGAATTCAGGTGCGAGGGGGGATGATGTCAGCATCCCTCGGAGCCCCCAAGCGTACGCATCCACAGAGGACGTGAGGCCATAGGGGAATCGATCGTACGGTGTTTGTAGTGTGGGCGATACAGTCCCTCCGGGTGATCGGTGGGAGACAGTAAGCAAAGAGTAAATAATAGTACGCATATTGATTACAATGGGGTTTGAGCAGAGAGTTTGCTCGAAAAGAAGCGTAGATGCCACGTTGTCGAAGCCATGCATCCTGGAGTTGATGGAGGGCGCTCCTCCGATGAGTGCCGGGACGTGAGCCTCCTCGCGGAGGTGTAGCACGCCGAGTCGATCGGCCATGAAGTCCTAGCTTCCGAAGAGGAAGGCCTAGAATGGCTCGAAGACAGGTGGAACCCGCATCCCAGAGGGTGAGAGTGCGGGAAACTCCAGCGAGCCGAAGCGAATCGTATCGCCTAAGCCTACCACGGCGAGGGTGGCGGAAAAGTGGGCCATCCGATGACCAAAAAGTGTTGAACGTACAGCGTCTTCCCCACGGACGGCGCCAACTATCGGTGCAGAAAGTGACCAACTAGTGAATATTTATAGTTTTGCCGTATATTGTGATCGGAGGTGGCCTAACACTCAATGACACAGGATTTATACTGGTTCAAGCAACATGCCCTACGTCCAGTTTGGGTTGGTTAGTGACTTTATTCCTGAGCCCAGGTGCTCGAAGTTTGCTGTGGGGTTACAAACGAGAAGGAGAAAGAAGGGGTGTACAGGAGGTCCGGTCGGCTCCGGTCGGAAGGGCCGGGAGTGACGAGAGTTGCGCTATGAGTAAGTGTTCAAGTGTGTGCTTGGAGTACGAACCCGACGGTTCTATGGTCGTGAGCTAGTGAACTTGATCGATGCTTGTTATCTTCTAGAAGGGCTCTCTTTTGTTGGAGGGGGCGCGTCCCCTTTTATAGATAAAGGGGATGGCCTTACAAGTGAGAGGGTGAGAGTATGTATGCTACCGAGCCTTGTTGCCCACACCTACCGAGCCTTATTGCCCACGCCAACGGGTACAAGATAATGGTAGGCACCTACAACACTGTTGATGCCACTGTAGAATGTCAGGGAGGTCGTGCTGCCTTTTTTAGATATGGTAGACGTCGGTACCTGCAAACACTGTTTGATACCTGAACGCATGTGAGGGGTCTCACTATGTTCACCTGGTACGGTAAATCCCGGCGCCCATACCGCTATCGATGCCTAGAGGCACGTGGGGACCTTACCGTATGGGTGTTCTAGCGGCGCCTACAATACTGTAGAGGGAGATGTTGGCGCCTACAATACTGTTTGTGTCAGGGTGGCTGCAGAGTACTGTTCTGTGTAGGGTGTGGTCCCTGGTACAGTGGTTTTGACTTATGAGCCTTGCCTTGCTCTTCTCCGCACATCTCTTGGTTCCTGCCGAGCGGGTGTCCCTGGTCAGATGGCTCCAGTCGGCTCTGAGTGTGCCGGTCGGAGAAGAGTGGTGAGCAGGGTTCCTACGAACCCGGGTCGGAGACGCGGGGTCGGAGTCGGAAGTAGTGTTTTTGGGCTAGGCCTTCCGATCGGAGAGGCCGTCCGGAGGCGGCTGGAGTCGAAGCGAACGCTCCAGTCGGAGAGGTGGGCCGAAGTAGCCGACGAGCGGGCGTTGTTCCTTTTCGGTCAGACCTTCCGGTCAGTGACTGGGCCGCCCTTCCGGCCTGTCGTTTTAGACTCTTGGGTCGAGCCTTGGCGTGGAAGTCAGTCCCCAAGGGACCCCGGGTTTTATGAACCCGACAAAAGGCTTTTTCCCAACTTAGGCATTGTTTGACATGGCTTCTTTTACTCTAGCAACTCCAGACAAGCCAGTGAATTGCCAAAAATATTGGCTTTACCAGCTCCTAGTTCATTTCTAGAAGCGAGAAAGACAATTCCTTGCTACAATGCAAAATATTCCCTAGAAGTCAGAATTGTTTTGTGAGAAGAAACACTTCCAAATAGAACCTTAATAACCACCTCTACCTAAGCATCCTGAACCCCTACCAAGGAACACGGTGCAAGCACATCATCACACGATGTTCCACCTATCTACATGCATGTGGACATAATGGAGTGTTGTTGCCGTGCTAAAAAAACAATAATTGAGTCTACAAAGAAATGGTGGGAATAATTTATGAGAACGTCTAGAATATTTTTTTGTATATGATGTCTCGTGGTCAAGGGGATTAATCAGGGGTGGAGCTAACCTTTGCCATCGGAGTCAAGCGACCCAATAAATTTCTACAAATCCTATAGAGAACTACTCTTAATAACTGCTCACCACTACTGTTGACCCCATTGTGTAATACATTATACATAAGACCCCCAGTAGCCATGGTGGCTGGCTTCGCCCCTGGGATTAATACGAAAACTTTCGAACAAGACTTTACTAAGATATGGAAGTGTCCTTGCTATCGAGTAGAAGGAAAGGAGAGCATATCAACCAGGAGTTGATCGGTCAAAGAAAGCACAATGCATGAGTGCATTATTACCGACTACAATCCAGCTAGTATGTATGGAGTGGAACATCATCATGTGTGCCAATCTTCACACCCACGTCGTGCCTTACCACTACAAAATTTATTTTCCAACAATGAGAATCTTTTTTAGAGACGGCTCAATCTGCACCCATCTCTAAAGTGGTGTTTGAACTGAGTGTATAATTGCCCCTATTTTTTTAGAAGCGACTCTTTTGCAGACACGTCTAGAAATCGATTTCTAGAGGCGGCTACGCCTCTAGAAATCGATATCAAGAGGCGGCAGGAAGTAGAGCCCCGTCTCTAGAAATAAGAAGTGCAGAGTAAAATTTGAGTTTTTCAAACAATCTTGGATGAAGATACTACAAAAACCAAAGTCGTAAATCTTGAAAAATTATACAACTTTGTAGTAGACAATTTTTTATTTAGAATCATCTATCCAAGAAAAATTGCGTTTGAATTTCTCACATTTAACATTCAAAATTTAGAAACGAACTTGAATGAAAAAACAACCAAAACCAACGTTATAGATCTCAAAAAGTTATACTTCTTTTTCATTATACTTCTTTTTCATTTAAATTTGTTTAGGTTTATGAATACTCATTTCGAAATCGGATGAAGATAAAAATGAGGAGAAAGGATATCCCAAATGGATAAAAGTGACTTACACGTGGAGTGGTAGGGAGTTACGCGTGAGGCTTAAGGTCACAGGTTCAAGCCCCCACGGCCAGGAAGCCGTTAATTTTTCGCAATCTTACGACTTGTGATGGCGCGTGTGTGGCTGCTTGGTGGTGTCTTTCTGGATTTAAAAGAAATGATCCAAATTTGTGATTTCTGGACCACCTCTATAGATTTCTATAGCGGCGGCTCTGATTCACAGTCGTCTCTAAAATTTGATTTGTCTATAGTGCCTTTCTGTAGTAGTGTGCGCTCCTCTGCACCTTTAGCCACAAAATATCATTCAGAATTATGGTGTGGTGCCATCAGCTAGTAGTAATTGCGAAATTCAACAACTTCATAAATCCATCATTCTACCTCCGGAACTGCCCTGGGTGAGGAAAGCACAAAGAAAAGTGAAGCAATATGCAACATCTATCTAGTCACCCATGCCACCCAGTGCTCTAGTCTTACTAGTCGCTGCTAATTTCCTCTTTATTCCAGCACACAGCCCTAATCTTGCAGGCAAGAATGCCACACCCACAGATTCGTCCACCACGATTGCTGAATGATGAAACCAAGGGTTGCCCAGCATAGATGGACAAGAGTTTCCTCAGTAGACACATTGCATAGTACACAGTTATAGTTATCCAGGTGCATTGATTTTCTTCTTAGTAGCTCTCTTGTACTCAACCTATCCTTAAGCAGAAGCCAGAAGAAGAACTTTCTTTTGTTCTGACAGCAGGATTTCCAAAGCCAAGAATAAACAGGGTGGACTTGCCTGGTGCCAATTAGCTGAACATAAGCACGCTTAGAGAAGAAAATGTTGGGATTCTAAATATAGGACCATGAATCAGCAGTATCTTGAAGGACCAGTGAGTGCACAAGAACAGTAAGCTGAGTAAATTGCTAAAAAGCCTCTTCAGACAAAGGTAAATGAAAGAGATCATGAAGATGAGTGGCCTGACAAACTCTTTGGACAATTATATTTTTGTTCTTGACAAAGGAGAAGAGCTCTGGTAAACTTGTGTTGAGAGAGAAACCATTCAAAGAATCAAGCCAGAAGAAACATGATGACCCATTTTCCACTGTGGCCATAGACATACCTTTAAAAGCTGGTAAGAGTTCCTGGGGGCCTCCCATTGGAATATCTTGCTGCCCAAACCAAATGCACCCATGGTATGTCTAAAAAACTTATGCAAATTCTTGAGAAGTAGACTCTGATTATATGTATGTAAATTCAGGATACCCAATCCTCCACTTTCCTTAGGGATACAAGCCATAGGCCAAGCTGCTTTGGGTGGTTTCCTACTGTTGACATCAGAGCCACGGCATAAATAATGCTTGCGAAATTTGTCAATTTGCTTAATGACTGTTTTGGGGAGTAAATAAGTTGACATTGCAAAAGTAGGGAGAGCACTAAAAACAACATTAGTTAACTGTAACCTCCCAGTTTGACTCAGAAAACTTGAGATGCTTACCAATCTTCTCTCACACCTTGAAACCAATGGCCAATAATCTGCTACTGTTGGTCTAGTGAGGCTGAGTGGCAGCCCTAAGTAAGTGAAAGGTAGAAACCCTTTAGAGCAACCTAGGGTTTTAGCTAAAATTTCAAGCTTATCATTAGCAACATTTATAGGGACCATCATGGATTTATCAAAATTGACTTTTAAACTAGTAGATTCAGCAAATGAGTTAAGCATAGCTTTCAGGAAAAATAGCTCTCTTGCATCAGCCTTCATGAAAATAAGTGTGTCATCAGCATACTGTAGAATAGAGAAATCTTGACAGTGGGGGAGAGCAATTGGCAAAGATAGGAGACCATGATCTTTAGCAGAGTTGAGGAGATCCTATAAAAAATCAGCAGCCAGCACAAAAAGAAGGGGTGAAAGGGGATCACCTGTCTTACTCCTCTCTTATAATGAAAAGTTTTACCCTTAACCCCATTGAGCAAAACAGCAGAAGTCCCACAGTTGAAGATGAGCTGCATCCATTGTAACCATTTATCAGGAAAGCATTTGTGCTCCATAACCTTAATCATCAAATTATGCTCTACCTTATCAAAGGCTTTTTCAAAATCCAATTTGAGAATGATGATCTCTTTTGTAGATTGGTGACAGAGGTATAAGAATTACAATGACCAAGCTAAGCAATCTTGTATACATCTGCGCTTTATGAAACCATACTGGTTTGTATGAATAAGCTGAGGAAGAAGCAATTGCAATCTGTTGGCCAGCAACTTTGTAATGATCTTGACTGAGGTGTTCAGGAGGGAAATAGGTCTGAAATCAGACACCCTGATGGCATTATCATGTTTAGGCACCAATGTGATTAGAGAACCATTGATACTTTGTAAGCAAATATCCCGTGTATGTTTGATGAAATCTGTGTTAAAACCATCAGGCCCTGGAGCTTTATCTGAGGGCAATGATCTAACCACCAGATCTATTTCTTGCTTAAAGGGTGCCACCAATGAACTTAGATCAATTGCTGTGGGCATGAGGGATTCTAAATTGAAATGAATTGCTGTGAAATTAGAGATACCCAGCCTGTCTTTAAATGCTGTCCAAATCATGTAAGCCTTCTGTTGATGATAAAAAACAGGAATCTCATAATTATTCTCCAGACATGTTATCAAATTTCTTCTGAATTTTATAGTAGCATTTGCATGGAAAAACTTGGTGCTTGCATCACCAAGAGTTACCCATTTGATCTGCCCCCTCTGCTTCCAATATATTTTCTGCTGCTTCAAGAGGTTCTGTAATTTTAGTTCCAGAATATGTCTGAAATTCCATTCTGAAATAGACAGATCCCTGAATTCCTCAATTATCTGCAGAAAGTCTAGCACAATCTTTATACTACCAATAACAGTTTTCAGATTTGAAAGGGTAGCCTTCCAAGCTTTTAGAGCCACTCTAAGATTTTTGAATTTGGCTGTCAAGATCTTAGCTGCATCAATGATATGGACAGGAGCAGTCCGGTGCTGTTGGACAACACTATAGAAGTCGGAATGTTCAAGCTAATGATTCTCAAAACGAAAAATAGAGCCTTTTGGGATTTTGGTGGAGATTGAAATAGCACAAGGAACATGGTCAGATGTCTCCATTAAAAGGGGATAAGCTAAAGTATTAGGGTAAGACAAGGTCCAAGAGGTAGAAGTGAAAAACCAATCAATCCTCTCAAGGACTGGGGAGACTTGCTTATTGGACCATGTAAACTTTCTGCCTTTTAAAGGGATTTCAACAAGGCAAGAAAGCTAATTGCCTCATTAAACAAATACATGTCCAGATGATCACCACCAGGCTGATTCCTATCTTCAGGTCATCTACAGAGGTTAAAATCACCAACAATAATCTAGTCTATAGTTTCAGGCATGCTGATATTTTTGAACCACTGAATGAAATCTCATGGTACTCTGGAATCCTTCAGGCAGCAACTTCATCAACCCTTCTTCATGGAAATCATAGTCACAATATGCTGGTCTATTTGACAGTGAGAAATGATGCAATTTTCAGAAATGTGCAACCTATAGTTCAGAAATGCAAAACCATCTTCGGAAGGGAACTTGCTCAAGTTATTCTTAGAGCAAAAGGTAGAATAGCACCTCTACTCACTCAATGGCTAGAAGCTTATGTGTAATTGTATCAATTTTCTTTATTTCCTTTTTTGTTTCCTGAACACTCTTTGTAAGAACTGCCTTTATTTTAAATTCAATAAAAACATAGGGGGCACCCCCTCCTGTTTCCATAAAAAAAAACTGACGTCCAACCCTAGCTGGACTGTCAATTCCAGCACAAGAATCGATCGATCCATCGCCAGCCACTGTTCCTTTCTCCCTTTGCCATTGCTCTAGGTTTCAGTGGAGCGAATCGAATCATAGTGACAGATCCTGGAAGATCAAAAGGCGAACCCAAGTGCTGTGAAAAAAAGGAACCAAATTTTTTCATCACTGGACTAGTGGACTGCAGACAGTAGCATCAACATTGAGCTTTGCGAGTGCAGCATCGCATCGCCATCGCTAGGACCACACACGTACACCTCAGATTCCCTCTAGCAGATGTGGCTTTCAGCTCACCTAATAATCTTATTGGGAGGAATTTCAGCAAATCATGCATGGTTCCATGTTCTTACTAGTCCTGTGTCTGAGTGTGCCAAAATGATTGAACATTAAGATTTATGATGATGCACTGAGTAATATAATGTAGTATAGATTAATAATCAGGGTTACAGCTACAAGCTACAGAGGATAAGTATTATTAGGTGCACATGGTTCATACACCTAATAATCAGCTTGCCTAGTACTTAAACAAAAACAGTTAGTCATGTTGCAATTCAGGCCGGAAATCGGATAGAAAATGCTGAGGGATCAAATATCATAAATAGGCTAGAAAGAACAGAATCTGAATTATTGCCGGTGGGAATTGAGTATGGAGATTTATTGCTGAAGAAAATCATACCTGATTGATGCTAGTTGGAGTGTCAAATTAAATGTTGTTTGAGGCAATGCTGTACAGTAACGTATGTCTAGGAATGCGCTGTCATGTCTGTGTTAGTTTGGACTTGATCGAAGATATTTTCATGTGCCCCCCTACCCTACGTTAGGTCACTGGGCATGTTGGTTGATCCAAGGTCTTAACAAAAGCAGTCCTCCTATGGCATTATATTGATATAATCAAATCACCTATGTCCATAGATAGATTTGTAGGCACAGCGCAAAGCTTGTCTTGTTTATATATATGCTGATTATAGAGTAGATTAATAGTCGGTGGTAGCTCGTCGACTCAACCAACTAAACCACTTGGGAATTGTTTATTGGACTGTCAATCGATCAAGAACAAGCTGTTTGTTTGGCTCTAGAAAAATTCTCCAGGACTGTCCATGTGAATTGATAGATCCAAGAGGGTATATTTATATGTATATATATATTATCCTCTCTTGACCTGAGATCCCACTCGGAGTCAGGAGTTGCTACAAGTATAAAGCAATAAAGTCTTGGACCACTATCCATTTCAACAGAGAATGATCTGCTTTGATAAAATTTATTACATCAGTCCCTAAAAAAACCTTGAAATCCTACAATTTTTCTGGCAGATTAGGCCTCCTTTGGATCGCACGAGAAGCATAGAAAAATCATACGAATTGGATTCCTATAGAAATAGTTACTATATTCACCCATTTGGTTCTCAGGATTGGGGCAAACGAATAAGGCCCCCTTGGATTCCTATAGAAAGAGTTACTATTCACCCCTTTGGTTCATAGGATTGAGGCACACAAGTAGACAGTGACAGAGAAATAATAAGCCCCTTTAGAGCACATGACTAAAAAATGTAGGAAAACGCACAAGTAGTATAGGACTACACATGCAAAACAGAGAAATGGAAAACATAAAATCTTTGTAGGAACACGTGTTTGAATCAACTGAAAAAAATACAAAAAAAAAAGAAAAGAAAAAACTTGATGTTTGAGGCTCCGTTCGCTTCGCTGAAAAAACAAGCTAAAAAACTATTCCGGCTGATTTGTTATGAAAGAAAAGCACTGTTCCGGCTGAAAAAAACAGGCCGAAAAAGATGGATTATAAGAGAAGTGAACAGACCTGAGTGTGGATGATTTTTCTATGAAATCAAACGTAATGAAAACTTTCCTATGTTTCTACTGCAGCGATCCCTCCAGACCAAAGGAGTAACTCAAGCCATAGCCCATAGGAACGAGAATCCAATTTCCTTATGCAATCCAAAGAAAGAAAACGTAAAAACAAGCTAACTGATATGAAATTCATGTGCAATTTTCAGCAAGGACCCCTTCCTTAACGGTGATCGCCCCCGTCCCTGCGATGTGTGCAGCGGCGGGGGGGGGGGGGGGGGCCGGGCCCATGCACGGTGCAGCGGCAGCAACGGCGCAGCGATTAAACACGGGCATGGAAGCAGGAGGAGGCGCAGGGCGAGGCAGGCAGCTCGTTCCTACTGTAGCATAGCAATGGAGGAGCATGCATCATCGTAATGCTGATGCCAGTGAAGCGCGCTGTGTACCACGTCCGCGCGTACCTGTAGTATGCGTGCGTCGTCGTCCTTCCTAATCGGCTAATGCCTACCGTAATGCTGATCCGCCATGGCCATGGCGTCCCGCAGCCAACGAGCGCCCTCTCCTGCTTCGTCTCTCAACACAAACCTTCTGCTTTTACTTTTATTACGAGTTCCCACATAGTACTGGTGTTCGGCTCATCTTGTTTCAGCTTGTTTTGAATCATCCAAAATCATCCGAAACCTCACCAGCCGAACACCCTGATTACTAGTTCAGACATCCGAAGTACGAAGTAGAATCGTTTTTTTTCCTACGAGAATGTTAAATGACGTTCGGATGTTGTGGACCAATCCAACGCTTGAATTTCCAGACGTCCGATCACCGCACGATTAAAACTCTTGCTATCCGGTTAGCTTGGTTACGATTTTAGGTTCAAAAATGGTCTTTCTTCTATCCCTTCAGCGAGCTTAGAAGAAAAATCGGAGGAGAAAGACCGGATCAGCATCGGTGGTAAGCGCAAGGGCGGTGGCGGAGGAGGTAGGGGGTGCAGCAGTGGTGGCACCGCGCGATGGCCCAGTGGGAGAAGAGGGTTGAACTGGGCAGGGCATTCACGACGATCCCACGATGAAGCTAGGTTAGCATGGTGGTGGGGATGGAGGTGGATTAGGCGGCGAGGAGCCACTGAGGCAAGATAGGCGTGCGTGGTGGGGTTGTTCCACGGGTGATAACAGGAGCTAGAAGGAGACTAGAGGTAAAAAAAGACTCGAGGTAGAAGAAAGAGACTAGCCATTTGATCTGCATCCGATGGCTGGCAAGTGGCCCACTAATTTAAAACATTAAGGGCTCATTTGGATGAACGGTGCCCAAAACCACGTGTGTTTAAGCCCCTAAGGGGTTTTCTCCACTGCACTTGCCACCCCTGTCCCCCTAGGAGACGGAATCCCCTAGTGGGAAAAATTACCAGCTACCATTTGAGAAACATGGGGATACAAATCCCGGACGACAAAAAATATCCAGAATAATCAGAAAAAAAAACACAGAATTCAGAAATGATGTTTTCTCAAGCTGAAACTTAGCACCACAGATAATTTTAGTACTGATACGTAATTCATTTGCATAGACTTTCAAGATTATGGAAGTAAAGACAGACATGTCCAGTTCAAGCAAGGAATAAACATAAAAGCGGCATCGTGGAATGCGGCAAATTGGAAATTTCTCAGTGACTGATACGTTCAGTAGCTTTGACACTTCATGAGATGTCTCTTCAAATGTCCTGGACACTCAAACCTACATCAACGAACATTGTCATTATCACAGATGTAAATATAGGAACTGCAAATACTAATGTTAACTGCACACAAGATCATAGCTAGCAACAGACTATCAGATTTCTTGCTTATCAGGGAATGACAACAACATAGTGGGGGAAGAATGGAAAGGCAAGGGGATCTTGGAGGAGCTAGAAGATGTCTCGCCAGTCACCCCAAAGAAAAGAAGCAATAAGAAGGCTGCAAGCATGGTGGAAACCAGCCTGAGGAGCAGCAGCAGGCTCAAACAGGTGAGTGGTGGTTTCAGAAAATCAACTTACACTGACAAAAAATGCCTTGCATGCTCCCCTAATCCACCAACTCTGACAGTACAGGTGATCAGGGCTTTGGGAGCCAAACTATGCCAGATAGAAGAGGAGAATTTGTATGAAGAGGTCCTGCTCAGGAAGAGAAAGCAACCAAGTCCAGTGGGAACAAAGAAGAAGGGCACGCCCCATCAGAAGAAGAAGCCTACTGGTGATGAGGAAACCAGCAGGGACAAGTCTGAGGATGAATAATGAAAGGAACATAAATGCTGATGCCTAGCATATGTGTTGACAGCCTTTATTTTGTTCACCATGTTAGAAACAAATTGCTTGTACCCCAAAGGCTACAAAAGCCTCTATGTATCTTCAGTTGGAAATGATCTCTGCCAGACTGGTTGATGGGTGTTATGGTCAATGTCAGTTAATGTTTCTGTTTTAAGCTCTGAATTGTTGAGTTTAGCTTACCTTTGGAGCAATCTCACCCTTGATCCACAATAGGCGAACTCTTGGGTTTGTGAAGTTGATAAAATTTCTCTGTTCACCTCACACTTCATGACGCTTGTTGCTTGCGCCTTCTCTTCATCTGATAGCTCTTCCATGGATTCCAGAAGATCCATACACTTCTTGATAGAATAGTCACCTTTACTTGTTTCATCTAGTGATTCCACAAAAGTTTTGCTTTGCTTTATCTTGTGGTCCAAATAACCTTGTAGAACTCCAGCAATGCTTCTCTTTTTCCCACTTCCTGATCCCTTTTGTCCCAAACAAGCAGAGGAAGCTGGTTCTGCTACAGTGAGGTCTATAGGTTCACTTGATGCCCTATGATCATCCAAACTTGCATAGAAAGGGTTCATGCTGCTATCTGGAGCATCTATGTCACTGGCGTTAACATGTTGAGTGGAAGACGGTGGGTGCAACTCAAGTGGCTCTGTTGATGTGAAATTTAATTCACCTATTGCAATGCTTCCTATTTCATGTGGATAAATAAACTCAAGTCACATGAATGTCCCAAAAATATTAGCAGAAAAGGATAGTAGTAGCAGGACAGGTAAAAAAATGCTTTTGCTATCTCAAAACAAAAAAAATGGCGATGGAATTGAAGACAAAAGAAACATCAAGATCAAATCCAACGAATCATATCTATCACATGACTGCTCGGTAGGAAGATTCTAGCTTCACACACCCAGCCCTCCAGTCTGTTGGGTCAACCACAGTGGTAGCTAACTACGCAAATCCTGATTCAGCCCAGTCTAGTATAGTGTAGTACCCGCCACCTCTTCTGGCCAAATTTTAGAGCAACAGTACACTAGTCAACCACTTAACTATAGCAGCAGAATATTCCAAAACAAGAAAACCAGCCCAATAGTGTTTTGCCAGTTATTGAAGTTAACAACATTCTACCTTCTCTTAATCTCTCAGTCACATATTCACAATCACCTCGAGTCAAGACCACGAAAACAAATGTATCCACAAAGACTACCAAAGGATGCTAAACATAGCGCCCCAGCTCCCATAAAACAGACTAGCATGGTCCATGGCACCAATAACCTTCACTGAAGAAGACTTCAAGGTTTGGGGCTAACAAAAAACTATCTCAAAACAAATGCTAGTAGCTCAAAAAATCTAAATACTAAACACTGCTGTAGGATAGGTAAAAAAGCTATCTGCACTAGTAGCTGAATAAAAAGTTTACCTTCATACACTTTCTCACACTCGTGATACAAAGGAAATGCTTTTGCTTAGAACTTCTTAAGCCTTGGATGATCCTAGCAAATGCAAACTAAAGTTAGCAGCATAGTAACAAGCTAAATTATCTAGCAAGTGAAATGATCTTACAACATACATCAATAAGTTTCTTTCATTTATCTGGTAAAGCATTGATCATGCACAAAAAATCATTCCAGCCAACCCCACTTTCCTTAATCCCTGCCCGAATGGCCTTGTAGTTTCCATTAATGTCCTTCTCCTTGTCTTGAATCTGTGCCTTCGAAAATCTAGCAGATGGAAACTTCTCATTGAAATGCTTTATGATACTTCTCCATCCTTCAGGTGACCAACCATTTTGGCCCTTAAACCTTTCATGATTGTGTTCTTGAAGTACATCAAGAAGTCCTTTCTCATAATTAAAGCTCCATGATGCTCTTGAGCTTTATCCTTTAGTCATAGCTAGAGTTTACAAAAATAACATTCAAACACAACTGTAATAGTTTGGCGACATATAACATAACTCACATAGATAGGAAGTCATAAACATAGATGTCTTATACAATAGCACATTGGCATGTTCAACATTTATGATATAACACACTACAAAATAATCTTCATGCTCTACGACTTGACTGCTACTTCCTAAGCACGACTTTGATTGTAGCGTTCCCACATTTGCATGGCAATCTGATCTCTTAGGACGTTTGCAGCATGGTCTTGTAAATTCAGCGACTGCACATCATTTTGATGATTATCATCTCCTTGTGGCAGATCAACATGATCAGATTCTGGTATATAAGTAGGTTGGTGATCTAGCCAATTCTCGCCATCATTTAGATATCTAATTATGTTATGAAATACAGCGGCTGCTGCTAGAATTTTTATTTGAGATTCTATGGGATGATGTGTTCCCACTTTCAAAATTTGAAACCTTTTCTTAAGAATCTCAATAGCCCTCTCAATATGGTTTCTAAGAAGTGCATGACGATGATTGAAAAGCTCTTTGTGATCAGCATATTCTCTTCTTCGAGATGAGCACCGCCGAAACTCAGCAATGTGATATCTAACTCCTCGATAAGACACCAGGAATTGTGGTGTATTTGCATACCCACCATCCACAAGATAAAACTTTCCCTCAGGAACTTGGAAACCCTTAGAAATAGCTGATCGAAGAACTCCAGCATCTTAAGCAGACCCTTCCCACCCACAAGAGATAAATGTGAAGTTTAGGTTGAAGTCACATGCTACCATGACATTATGAGATAGTGTGCCTTTCCTATTCCTATATGGGGGGGGGCTTTCTCTTCTGCAATTGTGATAGGCACATGTGTGCCGTCGATAGCACCAATACAATTCTGTAAAAAATGAAACTTAAAAACAGAGCAAAATGTTGTAGAGACAGTAAGGTCTAGTGTTATGCCTTACCCGAAAAAGGGTCAAAATCTAGGATCCATAGCGATCTTGGGGTGAGTTTGGTTGGAAGTAGGAAGCTTCACAAATCTATAGGTGAGAGTGGGAATGATATTGAAAACTGCCCTTATGTGCCTATGGACAGTTTCACCACTATGCTGAAATGCTTTCTTCAGTCTATCATTGCTAGCATTGTGTGAAATCATATACATAAACATCCCTAGCTGCTCCTCAACGGTAACACATTGTGTGTCACGCAATAGACCCTCACGCCTAAGATAGTTACATGTCTCCTTAAATATTCGTGTCTCCATACGAAACTCAGATTTACACCAATTCTCGTGCCCCTCTAGAATTTCCTTCACCTTCTTAGCACCAGTATACTCGGAAGTATGCTCTGGCCTCTTCTCTTCATTCTGACATTCAAGTATTGTAGGAACAATGACAAGAAATAATTCATCATCATCTTCTTCTTCCATCCGTATGAATTTCCTAATTTTCTCCTTGCTAGAGCCCATTATCTAAAAGTTACAAATAGAAACAAGCTAAGATATTATCCTACTTGTGTATTTATAATAAAGTACGTGTTAGTACTTTATTTTTCTCTCTGAACCGAACAAGATCACAGGTAGCAGTACTAATTCTGCAAGCATATTCATAGTGTGACCTTTATATTTGACATTAGCATCAGCTCTATACCAGCTGAGATATTGGACTACTTATGTATTTATAATTGAAGCCTATGTTCTAAAATTACCCAACGCGTCTCTCTTCTAATTGTAAAAGTCACATATGCCAACTTGTGACATACTGACCTTACGAACAATTAGTACTTGCTTAAAACATTACGGAAGCAAACGAAAGAAATGAGTAAACATAATTAATCTAATAAAAAATGTTACTGCTAACAGGCTACCCAAACAAATAAAAAAGCACTCACTGAACTAAACTGTGAATACTATTCTAAAAAAGCCTGAATATTCAGAAGCTGCACATGAAGCACTTAAGAGCTAAGACAGCTAGCAATCGATGGAAAACAAACAGCTACTACAAAGAAATCTCTGAACTAACTGAAAAACGAAGTCTGCAGCTAAGTTTTACCTAAACTATCCACTGGTCAGTTACTAATGACACTCTAAAATGTAGTTGCAGTGCGCTATCTGAAAAACAAAAACAGAGGAAACCTTGAGCCAAACAAAGAGCAGCAAGCTAGTTTGACAACCTCAACTGAACTAGAGTCATTAACCTAATGTTCAACTAAAAAAAGAAGCAACCAGTCGTTGCAGCTAACAACTGAACTGGATTGCAGTACAACTGAACTGGATTGCAGTTTTATACCAGTAGCATCAGCTCTATACCAGATACAATTATCAAGTGACAAGCTTTCCAGTCTAATAAAAAACATGCCGTGCACAACTATCAAGTGACAAGCTTTCCAGGATGCTATTGAATTTTTTTACTCAATTATGTTACCTCCATCTAAATAGACTCATATGGAAGAATACTGAAAAGTAGAAAGTGCCTTGTATACATAATTACTGAGACCGGAAGTTTTTTAACCAAGATGCATTCACATTCCTATTTCTAGAAAAGGTGCAGCTTTAAAATGAATAATGGTATTTTAAAATGTGCTACAGCTACAACTACAGCTATTACTGACTAAATTGATCTAGCCAGCGGCAAATTCTCAAGTGATATTTTAAAATGAATAACGGTATTTGCCATTACAGCTACTATATTACGACTAATATTTGGCTTCTACCATTACAATCGATTTCCCAAATTAATTATCTTGGAAATAGTTTTCTGAAGGAATATAATGTTCTGAATAGCCATTTTCTGTCAGAGAGCTACCATACTATGCCAGAAAAAAAACTTTTTTAAAGAAAATCTGAAGCAAGAAAATATTTTCTTGTGATCACAAGAAACAGTATTAATTTCTCTACCCGAAAAATAAGGTACGTGATTAGCACTTTATTTTTCTCTCTGAACCGAAAACTAGAACTAGATCACAGGTAGTAGTACTAATTTTACAAGCACGGGTGAACTAATAACAGAGTTATGTCCACATCATGAGCAGATTAAAGTCAGTGATATAAACACTGCATGTACAGTAAAGAACACATTTGCATGCACATACACACATGCACAGGAAACAATAGCTTGTTTTCTTTCACAGCAACAAAGGACATTAGGCACGCTTGAGAACTAAACAGACACTAAACTAAACAGAGATGGTTAAACACAAATGGAACAAGAAGAGAGATGGATTGTACCACAAACAGAGATTACATATGCAACTTGTCTTTGTAGCCTTGTAGGTTTAGGTTAACAGGCTATTGTAGATGAAGAAATATGTGACGCTAGGAGGAACCAAATCCAAATTAAGTAGGAGGAACCAAATATGCATACAGTGCAGCACCGTGGATTGGAGGCTACCTAGGTAAACATTGCAGTTTGCAGAACAAACAACAAATACTGCAAAATTAAAGAATCCGAATCCACATAAAAAATATTCACACATACAGATATAGGAGCACTAAATTAAGAATGCACAAGTGATCTGCCATTGACCCAAACATGCTCCAGTGGAAAGAAATCGACAGGATTGACAATAAAAAAGCACTGGTCGCCATCAGACCACCACACAATTCATGAACACCCAGCAGATCTAAAAGAAACGTACAACAAGAGGAGGAGGTAGCGTCCAACCTGTGGCTAGGAGTCCATGAACGGGAAGGCTGATCGGGGATGTAGAGGGTGCAGGCAGCAACTCAACGAGGGTGGAGCTAGTGGATTGGGGACGGAGCAGCGACGGGCGGCGCTCAAACCCTAGGCTCCATAGCGGCGCTTTGCGAGGAAGACGAAAAGAACAGATGGCCTGTGAACGAAGGGAGCAAAGATGCGGAGGAGCACGAGTAGGAGAGGGGTAGAGCTCGAACCCTAGCCGCCACGGCTTACCTTGCGAGTCGGAGAGGAGGCGACGCCGCGCGAGAGAGAGAACGCGATGGGAAGGAGAAACACGAGGTCATAGGCGTTTATTCCCTCCCCCATGGATCAACGGGTAAGGACTGAAAAGCCACACGTATTTTTTCGCCCCACACTATATCCAAACGGGTACCGGGGCTACAAAGGGATGCAGAATCACGGGTGTTTCTCCGCCCGCGGATTGGATGGGGATACCGGCGGGGGTCGCTGCACCCAAACGAGCCCTAAGTCGTCGAGTAGATAGCAGCTTCTTTTTCTAACATAGGAGCAGAGTCGAAAAAATATTGTATATTTGATTAGTAGTTGTAAAGATTTAAGCCCACAATATTGATTTTGATTAACTCTTTTTACATTTGAGTGGAATCCTTGACATTATTTTCAGTTCTCCTTGACTTTAACTAGTATTTTGTCAAAATATAATTACTTCAAAAGCAACTTATATCTATTCTTATAAAGTATTTAGGAACGAGATAATATGGAATTTTGTCTAGGATCAAATATTATAAATTTTAGAATAGGATCAATATCAAAACAACTTGGTAGGATCGTAGTATAGTAAGATTTAGAATACAGATTAAGAGAACAACTTCACAAAATCTACACACAATCTCTTCTCATTAGAGAACTGTTTAGCAAGGTTTATCTTGAATTTAGCTTAGAAGCTACTCTAGGAGCTCTACCAAAGTGACTCTTAGCTCTCATCTTTCAATGTAAATCGAGAAATGATTCCTGTTTGATTTCACTAGAACCTGTGTATATATTTTTTTTGTTTGGTTGAGCATAAGTGAGTGCTTCCAAACAAATACCTTAGAGAATCCTACAAAATTAATTTCAGCCACAAATCATTTCTCTCAAAGAGCACGTCAGCGTCAGGACAAGAATGAAGAACTCTCCAAAGTAGTAGGTCCAAAGCTTCTACAGGAAAACACTCGAACTTTCTTCTGCCAATTTGGTCGCAAAAGAAAGAAATATCGGTAGCTGCAGCACTCTCAAACTATTGTAGTGGCACTGGCAAGCAGTAGCAGGTTGCGTACTCATCCTGTTCGTTTGATCGTATCAGCCATCATATAGTATTTTTCTCTTATAACCAAACAACATTAGTCGGCTTATAAACTACATAAACGAGTTCCGCAGCCCGACACGCTGATCATATCAAACGGTCATTGATTTGCCTGGTTTGCCTCTGAATCTGAGGGAGAAACCGGCGAAAACTCCATTTTGGCGTCTTCCGCACAAGCTGCACAGAGGCAGAGAATCTCAGCCTGTTCAGCAGGCTATATCTACCTGTAGCTGGCTTGGCTTATCAGCCAGCAAATAATGTTTTCCTCTCACACCAAATCAGCCAGCAGTACCAGCCGAAAGGAACAGGTTGTCTATTGTAGGCCAGGTGCACAGCCATACACAGCTCCGGCCCGACCTACACCTACTTGCGCTGCTCGTTTGGCCATACTTTTTTCGAGAACAAACAGTGTTTTTCTCTCGTAATAAATCAGTTAATAGTACTTTCAGTCATGGCTTATCAGCCAAGCGCATATGGCAAGTGCAGTTCATTTTTTGATCCAGATTTGGATTGGATTAGGCGCTCAAATCGAACATTAACCAAAATTTTATAAAATAATAAAAAGTTAGGGACCCCCATCCGATCCACAGCACAGAGTCTCTCTTTGGTTTTTATACTACAGGGAACCTCCAGAATGGGCGTGGATAAATATTTGCCACTTGCGGCAGTCTCCCTTACTGTACCTTGCAACAACCGGCACCTGGGCTGGGTCTGGGTGCCTTGCACAGTACAACCACCTTGGATTTTTTTCTTCCATTTATTCACACATTTATTTATTTTATCAAGAGAGGTCGGAGAATATTATTTATCTTTCAGAGCATATCAAAAAGCTAGGCTCTGTTCGCTTGAACTTATCAGTAGTACCTTTTTAGCAAAATAATAGTAATTTTTTTCACAATAAATCAGTATCAACATCAGCCGTTTTTCTAGCCAACCGAACAGGACCCTAATCTAGAATTCAGAAGAATTGCATCTTCTCCTCCAAACGCCCAATTTGGCCTTTATAATTGATAGACAGTAGTATCTCATGGGCAGCCAGGCAGGGTTTGTTTACTGCTATACGCCTGGCATCCAGTTAGCATTGCGTGCACAACAGTTGAACCAAGTATGCAAATTGCAAGCTATTACAAGTCTAGAGAAATGTTGACTTATAAACCATAGCTGAAAGTACTGTTAGTTGGTTTGGTATAAGAGAAAAACGCTGTTGGTTAACTGATAAATTAAGGCTTATAAGCCAGATACAGCCTACCAAACAGGCTGTCAGTCTCTTCCGGTTAAAAACTAAAGAAGTACTCCGAGGACAGGCTAGTTTTTCTTCCAGGTAAACTCAGTTTGTAATTTGTGCGGAACTCTGAGAATCCGAGAGTGTGCAAGCTTTTACAGCCGTCAACTGGCAATTTTTACTGGGATTTTAGTATGTAATAATATCAAATCATATCATGGCAAGTTCCATGACTACACAAACAAACATCATTACCAAAAGTGGATGCTAATCCATTCTTTTACTTCTCTTCCTAAAAAAACTAGCACTACACTACATACCTCTCTCACATCGCAGTCCAAAATACGTACCACCCCAAAAAAAAAAGTTACGATAAATTTGAAGAGATTTCTAGCTTTTGCGGCTAGACCCTCCTTCAAGACAAAAATTGCAAGAGCGTCCTGCCGTCACGCGGCGGTTCCGGGTCCCTCCCCGTCGGTGGCCTCCGCCCCTTCGGCCGCCGGCGCCTCGCGTTCGTAGGGGGAGAGCCACTTGGCGCGCATGTACTCGGGCTTGCGCCAGGGCGGGAGGTGGAGGCCGCGCTTCTTGAGGCTGGCGCGGGCGGCGGCGGCGGCGGCGACGACGAGGAGGCGGAGCCTGTCGTCCTTGCCCACGAACACGGGCGGCAGGCGCTGCACCAGGGCGCGGTACGCCTTGGTGGGGCGCGCCACCTCGAACGCCGACCGGAAGTCCGCGTCCACCAGGACGCGCTCGCGCGCGCCGCGGTCGGACGCCGCCGGGAGGAGCACGTCGATGTACGCGTGCTCGCCGGCCGGGTGGGACGGGGACTTCTCCCAGCGGGAGACGCAGACGTCGGCGTCGTGCCCCGCGGCGCGGAGCGACGAGGCCACCAGGCGGAGGAGGTCGCGCCGGCGCGCCCCCGCCGCGCGGTGCCGCTCCAGGTGCGCGCACACGTCGGCGAGGAGGTTGCGCTCCCGAAGCGTAGCGCAGTGGACGAGGCCCTGATCGACCACGGCGGCGCGAGCGACACGGTTAGAAAAAGAGAATCAGGTGTGTGTTTGGGGGATCAAGCAAACAAGCAATCAAGTTGCTACTACCTTGATCGTCTCGGCGACGTCGGAGGCCGCCGCCGCCGCCGCTTCCTCGTCCTCGTCGTCGTCAGAATTATCGCCTCCGTGGAAGCAGTTGCAGTACCGGCCCCCGTGCCCCGCCTTCTCGCCGCCGACACCGTCCTCCATGAAGCTGCGCACCATGCCGTCCAGGCACACGGAGCTCGGCTCCGCCTCATCCTTCTCCCCCGCCCCCGCCGACGGTAGACGATCCGCTGGCGAGATCCGCAGGAGCTGGCGATCGAACAGCCGCTTCAACATCGACCTCGACGGCGCCGTGGGCGGATCGGTCGCAGCGGCCCTCATATCTATCCCAACGCAAAGAAATGAGCGGCACGAGTCGTACGTATCACCAGGGGAAGCGATCTTGGCAGGGGATGGCGGCGGTTGCCTGAGACATGGCCTCGTCGGGCTGCTCCAGCCCTTGGATGATTCGATTCGATCGCAGCGGTTAGGGTTTTTTTTTTATATTTTTCGATCGGCTCGATTTTTTTGGGTGCGAATGAATTCCGGGGGCGGGGGAAGAGGACGAGGGTGAGGGGACCGGTTTTAAAGCAGCGGAGGAAGCCGACGTGGACAGTTCGATGGCGTGGCGGACAACGTGGTTGTTCTTATCCGCATGCTGTCCGAGGTGGCACTTGACTTATAGGCCCTGTGTCCACCCTGTGTGGATGTTTTTGGTTACTTGACATTTATCTCCTGAGAGAATACTTCTAAAATGTACTATGTCCATTAAACATAACAACAATGTACTTATTGCAATATTTCTACTCCTGACTCTTAATTAGGCTAAGGTCATGTTCGTTTCTCTTATAATCCATCTTTTTCAGCTGGAACAGTGTTTTTCTCTCCCAACAAATCAGCCGGAATAGTGTTTCGGCTTATTTTTTCAGCGAAACGACCGGAACCTTAAGTTTAAAGCCCGGTGATGCATGATCTTCAAGAACCTTTGTGATATAAGAAAGTGGACCTATGTATAATGATAAAATATATTTGTAGTAGTTAACTAAGGACAGTCCCAATGGTGCAGTGATGATGGTTTCTATCCTCATTAAATGACTTGCCACGTAGGCAAAACGCTGACATGGCAACGTAATTAATGAAGAAAGAGAGCAAAAATCATAGAAATGGTTTCTTCATGAAGAAATCAGGTCTACTCTTGACCCAATGCACCAATAAACCATGAAATTGCCATTGAGGAGAAACCACCAGTTTCTAGGGAGTTCGTGTCGCACTCCCATTGGAGCAAGAAGATAGAGTTGGGAGAGAGAAAGAGAAAATAATTATTACTCATAGAAACCATGGGCTAGAAAGCAGTACTTTTTTGTGCGGTATCTGTGACAGAACCGTCCAATTTATACAAGATCAAGTACGGTTGTCCCCGCTTAACACGTTGACACACGCATACTCTCACTTATATAAACCCAGTAATCCGTCGAGTGTCACGCAGGACCTCGGTAAATCAACATCACAACCAAGATCGTGTGATTAAGAAAATACACATCACATACACAGGGTTGCAGCGGAAATAATATTATAAATAGGTTCATAAATAATAGAACAAGTTTGGATTTCAAAACCGATTAGTGAAAACAACATAACTTTCAAATGATTATATTAATATAAGTTCCAAATACATTGCTAGCATAAGTGACATCCTCAGACAAAAGCATGTAGATGAGAAGTAAATATAGAGTCACCGAGCCCACCGGCGGTTAACCACCATCTTCAGCAGGCCAAAACCTCACCTGCAATATGGTGGGATAAACCCTGAGTACTCGAATATACTCAGCTAGACTTACCCGTCATAAATTAGAAATAAAATTGACTCTAAGGAGTATGCAAGGCTTTATAAGTGGAGATAGCTTGATAACATTTTACATAAAAAGCGATTAACTCAATTATACAATTAAAATTCTGTCATCAAGTTAATTAGAACTATCCATCTCTAGATTAGCAACTATCCTGTGCCAAACATGTGGTATATCTTTTTAGAGCATACAATAGTAATTATAGCAGGTATAGTAATTCCATGTTTATCCGAACCATCACATTCCATAATCCAATTACTACGATGTTGGGACTAGCCAAGTTTCTCACTATCCGGGAGAGACGGCGATTCGAATCGATTTCAACCAGCTGGGAATTTATTCCTAACACAAACTCAGACAGACCAGATCAACGGTCACCTTAGGTCACCTTTGGTATAACTCAGGTACACATTTCGCGGGTCCGTACTGCGTTGCACAATTTGGGACACCAGATGCCAGGACGTTCAGGCCTAGCCTGCACTTGGGCTCAGTTTAGTACCATACTAAAAACTCTGAGATCGCCGGATCGACTTAAATACCAGGGCCAGGAACACGTAGTAACCTTCGGTTAACCGTTTTGAACGAGGCGAGGATGAAAGTTCAAGCAGGTTGCTACACGGGTGGGACCACTCCTCGGAAGAGTGGGCCTGGGCCATGTATGTCGGGACTGGACGTTACATTTGGTATCAGAGCCGACTCTCGAGGTTTCACGGGCACGTGGGGACAACTACGCGGGTATGTTGTGTGCATGTGCGTGGACCCGTCGTGGACACGGCATGGCATACACATGCGCCGGCATGGGGCCACACAAACGTGTTGAAGAGAGGAGGATCCTGGAATAAATGTCCCAAAAGGGTAAGCTGATTCGGCATTCGACGGGGACGTCGAATCCTTAGGGGGTGATTGTAACATCCTAATGGGCCAAAGTGGGCCTAATCCAATCCAGTTATGGGGCGGTGGGACTGTAGCAGAATGGGGCGGTACTATAGCATCTGAATTCCGGGTGCTGTAGACCGAGCACTGTTCATCCGAAAATGGGACAGCCAAATTCGGGGTACTGTTCACCAGTGTTACTGTAGCACCACGAAAAAACCCCTATGCAACCAGTTTAGTACCATACTAGAAACTCTAAGATCGCCGGATACTGGAAACTCTAAGATCGCCGGATCGACTTAAATACTAGGGTCAGGGACGCATAGTAACCTTCGGTTAACCGTTTTGAACAAAGCAAGGACGAAAGTTCAAGCGGGTTGCTACGCAGGTGGAACCACTCCTCGGAAGAGTGGCCCTGGGCCATGTATGTCGGGACTGAACGTTACACCAAACCCAATCTTTGAGTTCAGCAAAACATCACATCCTTCACGTGGTTCATCTAGCGTACCTAAATGAGATACAAGATGCATGTGTATGAATGTGATGAATGGTAACACAAGATGCCTCACAGAAGAATTCAAGACCAACACAAGATTATGCAAAACATAGACACCAATAGCTATTTAACTAACATCACACAACTAACCATAGAGAGCAAGTACATCAAGCATGACACAAGTTTAACAAGGTCACAAGTATCATAACTTGACCATCAACAAGGGCATAAGCCACACTTAGCAACACATGGAGTAAACAACCACAACTAGCATATGTCTATTTCTGGATTGGAAACAACAGCTTCATGTTAGGATCATAACTAGAGTTATACAAATCCAATAGCCATGCAACAAGATATTCTGGAAAGCTTATGGAATTTTCTACAATTCATCTTTAATTATCTTAGCATGATTCTCAAGTTAACTAAGTCAAATATACCCATTTACATAAACTGGTCCGCAATTGACATAGAGCAGCCATTTCTGAAACCCGACTTTAAACAGGCATAACTCACAAACCACAAAGCTAAATACCACCAAATTTTAACAGCAGCTAGATACATGAATTATCTACAACTTTGTTATTATCACCAAAAACTCATTCAAAACCTAACTAGATCAAACACTAGCATCTTTCAGATCTGCTCCGAATACAATCAAAACTTGATAGAAGAATTAAAAGTCATATAACTCCTAAACTATGAGGCCTATGGTCTTACAATTTGAACACAAGCAAGATTATGAAATTTACTACAACTTTTGTATTCACTATAACCATAGCAAACATCATTTATACCACGAAAATAATTGCACAAGCAAAACTGCCAATGCAGCCCAACAGCAGTGGTACAGAAAACTGATCGGAACTTCATAGAAGCATAACTGGAGTTCTAGACCTCCAACAAACATGAACCATAACTTTTTGAAAATCTTAGAAACTTACCTACAACTTTCTTGTTCTCATATTAAGATGATTCTACAGTTAGAAGGGTCAATTAATCCAATAATTGCATCTCTGTCCAAAACATAGACAGAAACTGACATGCCACTTTAAACAGCTATAAATGGAGTTATACATGTCCATTAAATGTGGTTCTAGACTTTTTAGAAATATTAGCAAATTCTAAACAACTTTGTTGTAAACACCTAAAGCTAATTATACAACTAAGAAGGCCCCAAAATAAGAACAAAGAAACCCTCTCTGGGTTTGGGCAGAAACAGCCAGAGAGATTCAAGCGAGTATAACTCAAGATCTACTTAACCAAAAATTATGATATTTAGCTTTTTGAAAAGCTTATTAAAAGTACTACAACATATGTATTATCATAAAGTCATGATTCATAACTTAACTGAGCCAATTAATTCAAACATGCAGGACTATTTAGAATAGGAGCAAAGCAACATAGGGAATTTGTTATTTTTATAACTCTTAAACCATCAAGCCTAAACTCCTGAAATTTTTACTAGACATCACTAATCACATCAGTAACACTCCATAAAAATTTCACATTTATTTGAGTAAAATAACTACAGTTATCAAAAAGACAAGACACGACTAGCATTAAGAACCTAACTGCCTAAATCTATTTTTACAGCTAAACCTTTAAACTAAAACACATAATATTATAGATCTAGTGCATATAAAATTTTGCAAGGATTCCAAAAAGTCCTCGTTTACTATTTTATGATTTTTCTACAAATTACTATGAATTTTCAAAGTTCATCATTCAAATCTGTAAAAACAAAAGAAAAGACATGTAAGTCTTGCATTGGGGTCCCTACAGAAAACATTAATTAAACTACAGCGAAGAGGTCCTCAGGGGCACTATTCAAATGAGTCATGGCTTCGCAGAATGGCCCTTCCCTTATGTCGAATTGTTGCGCGCGGTCCTTGACGGGATTTAGAGCAGAGGATGCGCCGGAGCTTGTTGTCGTCGGTCGGAGAAGGCACGTCGTCGGCGTAGGAATGGCGGGGGAGAACCAAGGGGTCCACGCGCACCCAAAGGTTGCCACGGATGGCTGGGAGATGGATCGTGCTTCACTAGCCCCGCACGGCGGTGGCATGCAGCGGTGGCGGCGGCGGTCCTCCGGCCTCCTAGCCTGGGTTGGCTCAACGAAGCAGTGCGCGAGAATGAGGAGAGGTTGGCGGAGCCGGTGGTGCACGTGAGGAAACACGAAGGAGCTCGGGGCAATAGGGACGTTGTGGTGGCAAGTTCGACCAGCCGGCCATGGCGGCCCTGGCGCTGGGCGCGAGCTACAAATCGAGTGGGAGCGGCAAAGCGAGTGGGGGAAGGCATGGGGCAGCTCTGGCGCGCGTTATGGAGGAGCAGGGCATAAGGAGGCACGCGGCACTAAGGTGGGACGCGCGTCGACCATGGCAGAGCACACTCGGAGCATGGCGGCCACGTAGGCAAACTGTCGAGCACGTGGCGAGCGTCGGCGAGGGCGAGATGGGGAGCCGATTTGGGCCACTTCTAGGCCGAATCAGACCTTGGGCCAAAAATGAAGTTTGTTCACCTCGGCCTGCTCTACATTTTTCATTTATGCACTCTAGTCATTTGAGCAACATAACAGTGGGTAATTTAATCTCCAAAGTGGCATTGTCAATGCATTGACGGCGATTAACAAACTCCAAAATTGAGGGTCATAACAAGGTCAAACGAGTGCCATCCTTTTATATGATCTTCTCCATGAACTTAGCTCCAACTTTTATTTTGGGGTCAACTTGAGACGCTTAGCAAATTTCGGAGAACGCGAGACGCCAATGCCGATGTCGATGAATTTCTAGACTTGAATATTTCTAAGTGCTGAAATCAGCAGTAGGTTCCAACTTTGAGCCACTGCTAGACTTAGTTCCGAGCCGATCCATGGTATACTCCAAAAACAAAGTTTCTTCTACATAACATGAGCTTCAACTTTTATTTAATGTCCAACTTTAAAATAGGTGCAAAAGCTATAGTTCTACTTTGACTAAAGTAGGATCACGATAAAGCTTAAATTATCCTTCGTGATCCATTGAAATATTTTCTTGGCATTTGCTCAACATGAACCTTTCATGACTTTTGTTGTAGAGTTCATCTAGAGTCATTTGGGCATGGTTGCAAGATTTGGTTGACGATCGAGAATTCCATTCACTTTATAAAATAATTCAAGTAAGGACATAACTCATCATTTCATGTGACTTCTTGATTCCAAACTTCACGAAACTTTTCCATGGATCAATATAGATGGGTATTTATGTGAGACACATGAAGATATTCCAATAACACTAGCCAAGCATATATCTTGAAAAGGGCCTATATGTAAAGCAAGGGTGCAATATCCAAGTTTAGGTTGGGGCTCATTTCCATAGGTTGGACCTTGACATCTTCATCATCACTTAATATGCCATGTTTGAGCTCAAACCCATTGCTTAACTGGTGGCAAACACCTGGGGTGTTACTGCCCTCCCCCCTTAAAAGAATCGTGTCCCGAGATTCAAGACGAAAGACTTTTATGGAAGAGAGACATGCTACCAGTTTCCAATATCAGTGATAGCTTTAGGCTATATAGCTTCAAGCATAAGAGAGGCTAATGTGGTCAAGACACTTTCTAATACTTGTCCTTTGTAGTAAGTTTTGTCTAAAGAATTTCCTTCATTGGCCTTCATGAAGTATTGTTACTTTGGGAGGAATCCAAGATAGCAATGTCCTACGTACTTCATCCTCGATGTATGAAGAGCGATACAAACATAGACTAAATATTTGTAGCATCTACTTCCCTAGTGGATACAACACATACCATATGGACTTTGCACTAGATCATAATCTTTTGAAGGATACTCGTTGCAATGGTTCCATGTGTGCAGTTCTCTTTCTCTGATAACAATATTGTATGGTCTGAGTCTGCTGAGTGAGTGGTAACATAATAGCTAACTCTATTGGCTCAATGTTCTCGATGATCATTCCTTAGGGAGCCTTTAGATCCAAGTTGCAATAGTGATCTAGGTTGAATCTGATGCACCTCTTGGGTAAAAACACATATAAGGTACCAAAGGCATGTTAGCATTGGAGAACCATTGACGCAGAAGGATGTTAGCGAGGCTTGGAGGACAACACAAGTTGCATGTAATCACAAAACTAGGGACTAGTTCACTACCAAGCAGGTTGAGTACAATTTGCCTTCGGGGTGCAGTTGCACAGCAAGTTGGGTTGACTTACATCGTAGCGAAACCAACTTTCTTAAACTACATTAGACGTCGAGGCTTCCATTCTTAGGCCAATCAATATCTCAAAAACCATAATCCAAGAATCTATGGTTTGACACCTTTCCAATTACTTTCGAATTGCAAGGGCACAATTTGACTTCTAGAACACCTTGACTACTCACCATAGTTGATACGAGAGGACAAAAGCAAGGCACAAAGGGATGCAAGGAGTCTTCTCTAGGGCATCTAAAGTATTAACAGTCATCACATTGCCAACATGGCCTAAACTACAAACACAACCTACTAATATGAGGGATGCAGTTAGTCAGCAGAGAAATCACAGATTCTGTACCTCTCGGTAATCAGTTCATATCCTGCAAACTACTACTCCATTGTGCATGAATTTTGGTAGGAATATAGATCCATGAGTCTTCTAACTACGCACCAAAATTCAGCTCAAACGGACACTGTTTGACCATCCAACAATTCATCTACTAAAACTGCTCTGTTCTGAAATGGCAGCAAACCGAGCCAACAAGTATCTCTCAAATCCAATGTTTTACTCAACCAATACTCAAACAAACTTGAGGCATCGATGTGTCCTAAGTGAGGAATGAGGTCACCAAAGTTTGGGGCCATTCCAACCATATTTGAGTCACTAATCATTGGCCTGAAGATGCTCGGTTTTGTACCAAAAAAATCTGGGTAGATTTCTCGTTCTTCTCTTTATAACCACGGTAGCTTTCTCGCTGAGGATGGAGGCTAGGATTTTCCTTACATGCCTCTTAGGAAACAACCTCAACCGTTGATTTAGACACCAACTCGACGATGCGCAAGCATTTAACTGGTGGGATGTTTTCGCAGGGCACAAAGCATTATTCCACCTGTAGGGCATTCCTACATAGACAAGGAACCGTTTCTGAATATTCTCTGGCACTTGGTCCAATAGAGCCTTGAACAAATCCGTTGGTGGTACCTAGGGGCACAATGATGCTGATCAAAACTAGGGATATGCTTTCTCTAGTTCTTTACTTAGCTGATACAACATCTTGCACTATATACGTGATTGTCCAAGATGGAATTGACTTGATAGCACATTTGGAGAAGAAGTAGCACTTGCATTGCAGGGCCAGGTCTGTTGTTTCCTTGATCAACATTATTCTGTGAGATCTGGTCTTCATAGTTACCAAATAGTCATTACCTAACTAAAGACTAACTTTCCTACTGGTAACTAATCAATTGTCTCTCAACACTAAAAAGGTTCCAAATCTTCACTCTTGATAATAAAAATTGTGGTCGAAGCATACAGATGGTCGCCATTGAAGTCAGCAGAAAGGGGTCACACCAAAGAAGGTCGGTTCGTCTACGTGATCCTTATGCACCTAAAGATTGAGAACTTGGACATGAACTAATATATACCAGGTGACCTATTACAGCACATAATATTCTGGTCCATTTATCATCCGACTGATAACATGTTCAACCTTAAGTGTGGTGCACCTTTTTGATCCAACAAAAATGACATAAGTTGCTCACTAGATGACCGACGTCATTACAAGGACAGTCACGTCGAGTAGAGTCACTTATCTACCACCTCTTGCAGTCTGTTTATGTTCCTGTTAGTGACCTATTCTTCAAAGGTTAACCGTTGGACGACTTCAAAAGGGAGTCCTATTGCATCTAGTTTGACATATAGATCTCTTGACATGATAAGGAGAGATAACCAAGGAAGAGCTCACATGAAAATAACACATCGGTGTAGTTTTGCAATGGATCATGACTAGAAACCTCGATACTAGCACGTGCCGAGCAGCACAACCTTGTGTGCGCGCCCACAGGAGGCTCTCGGTTTCGTCACGGCACCGTAGATTGCTAATCGTGGCACCATTACTGAACATACAACCCACAAGAAATCTCACGTGGCACAATTTGGGTTGCATAGGAGCAAGCACTAGGAGAAGGAGGGATAGCAAATAATGGTAGCCACAAGGTTAGGAGTCAACAAGCAGGGGATCCAAAGATTAAAACACAGCGCAAGAGAGCATAGCCTAATTGCCGAAGGCAACTAAGCAGGAGACTCTTGCTGAATTTCCATATACGCCTTGTGTCCACCAAGTGATTACCAGATAATGATTAACCTGAGATTTGGTCTTGTCGAGCAGCAACATGAGATCAAGACTGATAAACATCCAAAGACTTGAAAGAGTTGGAGATAAAACAAACGAGATTTGAGGGATAGAGCCAAGGCACTGACTAAGGATTTAGTTGATAAAGCAACGACATGATCTGCGAGGAAAAGTTTCCAAAGCAGGGTAGATAGCGATTAGCGTTGCACCAGATCATCAGTAGAAGAAGGAGCAATGAGATCTAACAAGGATTTTTGAGCAAGGTCCTCCCACACAGGAGCGGAACAACCACAAAACATGCGAGCAAAGAAGGGGGCTAAGCTTGGGTCGAAAGTCAAGCAAAGGCATGGATAAAGGTCTTCGTAGCACAACGTTCAATGGCTAGCAACCACATGTATAGGCTCAGGCTCCTAAGAGAGAACTTAATTGGAGATGACAACCATGAGATTCCCAAAACTTGGATGTTGTTCTAGGATAGCGCTCTTCAACACTCGTATGCTTACCGAGGACAAAAGGGGTGACAGCTATGGCATTACCTAGATAACGTGCATCCACACCTACATCATGGTCTTAAGCAAGCATTTCGAAATACTCAAACTAATTAGCTTAAGCGACTATTACTAAGCACAAAGCTCGCACCTAACAAGTAGTCACCTACAACAACACTGCTACGCATATCATGCAAAACATGGTGGTAAAGTATTGTTATCTTTAAATTCATTTTTACTGAGTAGGTGGATATCTCTACAAAACAAGTTTTACTTACATTTAGCAATTTAGTTTTCAAAGGGGTGAACATTTTGCTAACTATTAACTTGTCATCTATTTCCTTTGGAAGCAAACATACAAGGCAAAGCTAATTACACACTATCTTCAAGCATAGCTATTCAAGCGGCATGGAACAAGGTACCTTGTCTAGCTTCACACAAGGAAGATAGTAGCATCACATTGATCACAAGTTACTTAGTATTAGAACAAGGTGAGGAAAGCATATTTATGCACAAGCACAATTATGATGCATGCTCGTCCTATTCATCCTCACAAAATTGCTAGCCTAAGACGACAATCACGTTCTATGTCGGTGGCATAACACGTACTCTCTCGATATATAGCTAGTCGTCAGCTACATTCTATGCATTCGTAGTTAGCATACCTGCAGGCAAATTCATTGCAGCCCATTCCTACAAGAGATAAATAAGCACACAATGAAAGCAGTAAACTAAGATACTCTCCATATATACATCCCCAGATATATATACTTCGATATCCATAGCTATCCGGCAGATATACCCACAATTAAGTACCTTCATATATACATGTGTGTAACATGTAAATATTCCAGAAACCATAGCTAACTCTCTCCTAGACCGATAGTTAGACGGTCATGCTCTCACAACTTACACTTACCTGGGCGTAGAGGCAATTGATCCATACATTACCATTCAAGTGAATGGCATCCATATAATAGCACACCGTAGGGACGATGAAAATAAAAATTGCAAGAAGTAAACCCCCACAGTTAGTACTTAGATAGCCACCTAATAGTCCTTAACCGGCATAAAAGATGATGTCGCTAGCATAGTTTTGCAAATAAGTTTTGACAAATTTGCCTGTAGCTAAAGTTTTAGTTAAAATAGACTTTTTAAAACCAAAACTTGGCTTTTAAAACTATGTACCTGACAGTATTATGCTTAATCTTGCTCTGATACCAGCTATGACAGAACCGCCCAATTTATACAAGATCAAGTACGGCTGTCCCCGCTTAACACGTTGACACACGCATACTCTCACTTATATAAACCCGGTAGTCCATTGAGTGTCACGCGGGACCTCGGTAAATCAACATCACAACCAAGATCACGTGATTAAGCAAATACACATCACATACGTAGGGTTGCAGCGAAAATAATATTATAAATAGGTTCATAAATAATAGTACAAGTTTGGATTTCAAAATCGATTAGTGAAAACAACATAACTTTCAAATGATTATATTAATATAAGTTCCAAATATGTTGCTAGCATAAGTGACATCCTCAAACAAAAGCATGTAGATGAGAAGTAAATATAGAGTCACCGAGCCCACCAGCGGTTAACCACCATCTTCAGCAGGCCAAAACCTCACCTGCAACATGGTGGGATAAACCCTGAGTACTGGATTGTACTCAGCTAGACTTACCCGTCATAAACCAGAAATAAAATTGACTCTAAGGAGTATGCAAAGCTTTATAAGTGGAGGTAGCTTGACAACATTTTGCATAAAAAGCGATTAACTCAATTATACAATTAAAATTTTGTCATCAAGTTAATTAGAACTATCCATCTCTAGATTAGCAACTATCCTGTGCCAAACATGTGGTATATCTTTTTAGAGCATACAATAGTAACCATAGCAGGTATAGTAATTCTATGTTTATCCGAACCATCACATTCCATAATCCAAATACTACGATGTTGGGACTAGCCAAGTTTCTCACTATCCAAGAGAGACGACGATTCAAATCAATTTCAACCAGCTGGGAATTTATTCCTAACACAAACACAGGCATACCAGATCAACGGTAACCTTAGGTCACCTTTGGTACAACTCAGGTACACATTTCGTGGGTCCATACTGCGCTGCACAATCTGGGACACCAGATGCCAGGACGTTCAGGCCTAGCCTGCCCTTGGGCTTAGTCTGATCGCCCCACGCAAGGAGCGCACAATAGAACGGCGCTTGGCCTGAGTTGAGCTACTCGGCTTCACGGTCGAAACGAGTTATCTGGCCAGCTAAGTGATAGGCATGCATTCAATCTTGTCAGAAGCGCCAACAACGGTATGATCCTTAATCGGCACAGACGGAATCACATGAGTCAACCTACGCATAGACTCCATCTGGCCTTGATTTTCTTTTACCCCATGGTTCTGTTCCACGATAGCAAATATAGACAACCGTGCTCCGATTTCCACCTATATCTCGCAGGTGATAGGAAATCACCCGACTTCAACCGGTCTAAGCATGGCTAATCATATATTCGATTCTAGACCTATACAGGGTTAACGGTGTATATATCTAGACAAGGAATTTATATGCATCAAGTGCTTCCATTCAACTCTTATAACCTGATGCATCAATCATAAGAACTTAAGTAATTATTTGTAAAATACTAGGAGACTTAGAATGCTCTGAGGCTTGCCTGGGATCCAACACAAGTCAGTTCAGTTAGCTTGCACTGACTTGGTGACATCTCTGGTCCTAGCACTTGCTTAGTCCTTCCATCTTCGGGATAGATCCACCAAACCCAATCTTTGAGTTCGGCAAAACATCACATCCTTCACATGGTTCATCTAGCGTACCTAAATGAGATGCAAGATGCATGTGTATGAATGTGATGAATGGTAACACAAGATGCCTCACATAAGCATTCAAGACCAACACAAGATTATGCAAAACATAAACACCAATAGCTATTTAACTAACATCACACAACTAACAATAGAGAGCAAGTACATCAAGCATGACGCAAGTTTAACAAGGTCACAAGTATCATAACTTGACCATCAACAAGGGCATAAGCCACACTTAGCAACACATGGAGTAAACAACCACAACTAGCATATGTCTATTTCTGGACTGGAAACAACAGCTTCATGTTAGGATCATAACTAGAGTTATACAAATTCAATAGCCTTGCAACAAGATATTATGGAAATCTTATAGAATTTTCTACAATTCATCTTTAATTATCTTAGCATGATTCTCAAGTTAACTAAGTCAAATATACCCATTTACATAAACTGGTCCGCAATTGACAGAGAGCAGCCATTTCTGAAACCCAACTTTAAACAGGCATAACTCACAAACCACAAAGGAAAATACCACCAAATTTTAACAGCAGCTAGATACATGAATTATCTACAACTTTCTTATTATCACCAAAAACTCATTCAAATCCTAACTAGATCAAACACTAGCATCTTTCAGATCTACTCTGAATACAATCAAAACTTAACAGAAGAATTAAAAGTCATGTAACTCCTAAACTATGAGGCATATGGTCTTACAATTTGAACACAAGCAAGATTATAAAATTTACTACAACTTTTGTATTCACTATAACCATAGCAAATATCATTTACACCACGAAAATAATTGCACAAGCAAAACTGCCAATGCAGCCCAACAGCAGTGGTACAAAAAACTGATCGAAACTTCATAGAAGCATAACTAGAGTTCTATACCTCGAAAAAACATGAACCATAACTTTTTGAAAAGCTTACAACTTTCTTGTTCTCATATTAAGATGATTCTACAGTTAGAAGGGTCAATTAATCCAATAATTGCATCTCTGTCCAAAACATAGACAGAAACTGACATGCCACTTTAAACAGCTATAAATGGAGTTATTCATGTCCAATAAATGTGGTTCTAGACTTTTTAGAAAGCTTAGAAAATTCTAAACAACTTTGTTGTAAACACCTAAAGCTAATTATACTACTAAGAAGGCCCCAAAATAAGAACAAAGAAACCCTCTCTGGGTTTGGGCAGAAACAGCCAGAGAGATTCAAGCGAGTATAACTCAAAATCTACTTAACCACAAATTATGATATTTAGCTTTTTGAAAAGCTTATTAAAAGTACTACAACTCATGTATTATCATAAAGTCATGATTCATAACTTAACTGAGCCAATTAATTCAAACATGCAGGACTATTCAGAATAGGAGCAAAGCAACACAGGGAATTTGTTATTTTTATAACTCTTAAACCATCAAGCCGAAACTCCTGAAATTTTTACCAGACATCACTAATCACATCAGTAACACTCCATAAAAATTTCACATTTATTTGAGTAAAATAACTGCAGTTATCAAAAAGACAAGACATGACTAGCATTAAGAACCTAACTGCCTAAATCTATTTTTACAGCTAAAACTTTAAACTAAAACACGTAATATTATAGATCTAATTCATAGAAAATTTTGCAAGGATTCCAAAAAGTCCTCATTTACTATTTTACAATTTTTCTACAAATTACTACGAATTTTCAAAGTTCATCATTCAAATCTGTAAAAACAAAAGAAAAGACATGTAAGTCTTGCATCGGGGTCCCTGCAGAAAACATTAATTAAACTACAGCGAAGAGGTCCTCAGGGGCACTATTCAAATGAGTCATGGCTTCGTAGAACGGCCCTTCCCTTATGTCGAATTGTTGCGCGCGGTCCTTGATGGGATTTGGAGCAGAGGATGCACCGGAGCTTGTCGGCGCCAGTCGGAGAAGGCACGTCGTCAGCGTAGGAATGGCGGGGAGAACCAGGGGGTCCACGCGCACCCAAAGGTTGCCGCGGATGGCCGGGAGATGGACCGTGCTTCACTGGCCACGCACGGCGATGGCATGCAGCGGTGGCGGCGGCGGTCCTCTGGCCTCCTGGCCTAGGTTGGCTCAACGAAGGAGTGCGCGAGAACGAGGAGAGGTTGGCAGAGTCAGTGGCGCACACGGGGAAACACGAAGGAGCTTGGGGTAGCAGGGATGTTGCGGCGGCAAGTTCGGCCAGCCGGCCATGGTAGCCCCGACGCTGGGCGCGAGCTGCAAAGCGAGTGGGGAGCGGCAAAGCGAGTGGGGGAAGGCATGGCACAGCTCTGGCGTGTGTTATGGAGGAGCAGGACACAAGGAGGCACGCGGCACTAAGGTGGGACGCGCGTCGGCCATGGCAGAGCGCACTCGGTGCATGGCGGCCACGCAGGCAAACCGTCGAGCACGTGGCGAGCGTCGGTGAGGGCGAGGTGGGGAGCCGATTTGGGCCACTTCCAAGCCGAATCAGACCTTGGGCCAAAAATGAAGTTTGTTCACCTCGGCCTACTCTACATTTTTCATTAAGGCACTCCAGTCATTTGAGCAACATAACAGTGGGTAATTTAATCTCCAAAGTGGCATTGTCAATGCATTGACGACGATTAACAAACTCCAAAATTGAGGGTCATAACAAGGTCAAACGAGTGCCATCCTTTTATATGATCTTCTCCATGAACTTAGCTCCAACTTTTATTTTGGGGTAAACTTGAGATGCTTAGCGAATTTCAGAGAACGCGAGACACCAATGCCGATGTCGATGAATTTCTAGACTTGAATATTTCTAAGTGCTGAAATCAGCAGCAGGTTCCAACTTTGAGCCACTGCTAGACTTAGTTCTGAGCCGATCCATGGTATACTCCAAAAACAAAGTTTCTTCTACATAACATGAGCTTCAACTTTTATTTAATGTCCAACTTTAAAATAGGTGCAAAAGCTATAGTTCTACTTTGACCAAAGTAGGATCACGATAAAGCTTAAATTATCCTTCGTGATCCATTGAAACATTTTCTTGGCATTTGCTCAACATGAACCTTTCATGACTTTTGTTGTAGAGTTCATCTAGAGTCATTTGGGCATGGTTGCAAGATTTGGTTGACGATCGAGAATTCCATTCACTTTATAAAATAATTCAAGTAAGGACATAACTCATCATTTCATGTGACTTCTTGATTCCAAACTTCATGAAACTTTTCCATGGATCAATATAGATGGGTATTGATGTGAGACACATGAAGATATTCCAATAACACCAGCCAAGCATATATCTTGAAAAGGGCCTATATGTAAAGCAAGGGTGCAATATCCAAGTTTAGGTTGGGGCTCATTTACATAGGTTGGACCTTGACATCTTCATCATCACTTAATATGCCATGTTTGAGCTCAAACCCATTGCTTAACTGGTGGCAAACACCTAGGGTCTTATAGTATCCTATGTTATAGAAACTACTAGTTTCTTTCACTAGGACTGCCCTAATGTATGAGTGGGCTGATAGATGGACTATAAATGCCAACATTAGGCTAAATTAGGGCAGTCCCAATGATGTATTTACGGTAGTTTCTATCTTCATTAATTACTTGGACAAGTCAGCATTTTGCTGATGTGGCATGAAAATTAATGAAGAGAGAGAAAAAAAATGAAGAAACCATTTCTTCAGTAAAGAACGAGTTCGACGCTAGCAACGATGCACCTAGAAACTATGAAAACCCCATTGGGAAGAAACGACCAGCGTCGAGCGCCCTACACCCAAATCCCATGCGCCGCCGCCCCCTCGCGCCGATGGCGCGCGTGCTCGCCCTCCCCTCCCTTCCCTGCGCTTCTCCCACCACTGCGACGCCCTTTCCCCCGCGCGCTCGCCTAGATCTCCCCCACGCGCTAACCTGGCCTCAAATAGCCTGGCCTCCAAGACCTAGAATCATCTAGCCCCCAATCTGCAAGCATGAATCTTCTCCGGACGCCATCGTCAAGCTCCAGGCAAGGCAGGGTAGGGGAAGGCAGGACAGGGCAGGGTAGGGGTGCTCCTGCCGCCCTCGCTACCCGATCTGATTCGGTAGTCGGTGCTCCCGTCGCCCCTGATGATGGATCCAGTTCGGCCGCCGGTAATCCCTCTCGCGTGACTGTAGCAGCATCTCCACCACTTCCAAGCCTTCAAGCAGCTGGATTTCCAACGCGGTGGACAAATTTCTCTCCGATGGGCTCCAATGAAGGGTATGTGTTCTTATTAGTTTTAGTGTTCCAATTTTGATCGAGGCAATTGTGCTGGTTCATACTGTTACTACAAGTATTTATGGTAGAAAATGCTTTTTCTATATGATCCGATGAATGATCATTGAACATCTCTTTTTATTTTTTTAGGATGTACCCACCAGGTGGGTTTACCAATTTTTTCCAGTCAAATGGTAGTCTAGAGAAGTTCCATTTAGTTGGAAATACAACAAGTAGAACTACAATTTCTCCAACTGCTCCAAGTTTGAAAAGAACCCTAGAAAGCAATGCACAAGACAAAGAAACAATCAATATTGATGCGGATGAAACCAACGACATAATATTGGTTATTACTTAGCAGACGGCATATATCCAGAGTGGCCTGTTTTCGTGAAGTCTGTACGTAAACCACAATCTGATAAACATAAACTTTTTGCTGAGAAGCAAGTAAGGGCAAGGAAGGATGTTGAATGCGCCTTTGGCATTTTATAGTCTCGCTTTTGTATTTTGCGTCGACCAGCTCGTCTATATGACCAAGGAGATCTAGAGAATATCATGCTTGCTTGTATAATTCTCCACAACATGATAATTGAAGATGAGAAGGATATAAAGTAGGTTCCAATTGATTTGAATGAGGAAGCCAGCACATATACTGTTCAAGAAGCTACAATCTCTCATGGAGAAAACCCTAAGATGGAAGATGTACTTAACAGAAATACTACCTTACATGATCGCCAAGCGTATAGACAACTTCAATCTGATTTGATTGATCATATTTGACAAAAGTTTGGGAATACATATAGGCAAAATAATTAGGTACATATCTCCAATCTGATTTGGTTTAGTGTGCAAATATAGCTAAGTCATCCTAGTATGTTTGTTTACAAAGAACAGATTAGTTTTTTTAAAAAACACATGTGCCAGTTCAACCTTTCCAATTGCACTAAGTAATGTTTTTCATCTAATCACTATTTCTTTCCTTGTAGATGATGGTTTCTGAAGATTTGGAGTCCATTGCGACCTGATGGATTTTGGAGTGCATGTGCAACCTACCTGATATGGATGTGGCACCTTATTATTTTATTTTGCATATGATGAACTTCAGTACTTCCGTACGAACTATGTATGTTACATGTTATCTTTATCTCTGGATTGCTATTATTAATTAATGTATGGTTTTCGAGACTGAAATCTGGGTTGCAGTATGGTGATATTTGGTTCTGGAAAGTGATGGAATGTAGAAATATGATTTATGTTTGCCGGCTGTGTTGATTTGCTGGCAGCTATCGACCAATTTTGTTTCTTTGTCATTGTGTATTGTCAACGGAACACATGTGGGCTGTAAAAATAGTTGTCACAATTGATCTATCTGTTTTTGGTGCTGCATTTAATTTACTCTTTGTATGAATGATGTTATAGAAATCATAGGTTAGAAAGCAGTACTTTTTTGATGCGGTATCCTATGTTATAGAAACTACTAGTTTTTTATTGGAACTGCCCTTATTAGCCATTGTCTTAATAAAGACGAGCAGTTGCATCACGCTAGTATTTAATAGGGCCATTGATGATCATTTCATGTTTAGGGCAGTCCCAATGAAAGAAACTAGTAGTTTTTATAACATAGGATATCGCACAAAAAAAGTACTGCTTTCCAACCCATGGTTTCTATGAGTAATAATTATTTTCTCTTTCTCTCTCCCAACTCTATCTTTTCCTCCAATGGGAGTGCGACACGAGCTCCCTAGAAACTGATGGTTTCTCCCTAATGGCGATTTCATGGTTTCTTGGTGCATTGGGTCAAGAGTAGACCTGGTTTCTTTATGAAGAAACCATTTCTATGATTTTTGCTCTCTTTCTTCATTAATTACGTTACCATGTCAGCATTTTGCCTACGTGGCAAGTCATTTAATGAGGATAGAAACCATCATCAATGCACCATTGAGACTGCCCTTATACTACAATGTTAAAGTTAATTTTGCCTCCACAAGAATCAATGCGAAGGTCATGTGGGATGAAAATCAAGTCTTGTAATTAGGTGAGATAATTCTATGAGAAATACTCCCTCAGTCTATCCATGAATGTAGAACTCATTTAGAAGATGCCCTTGGTCCAATTGCCTTGTCAAAGAGGTGCATATGGTCTGCAAATGCGTCTTTTGGTTGGAACCTTATTGCGACACAGGGAGGCGTCTAGACCTAGGCGTATGAAATCGATGGCCTTGTACCACGTCTCATTCTCTAGTAGAACTCTAATGATGTGTCTTTAATCAAATAGTAGCATGGAGTCAGTAGTTTTACCAGGTAATTGATCTAGGTAATTGATCTAAGCCTTGAACCAAACAACCCAATCATGCAAGGTGTATTTTGTTTGGAGCATTCCGAAAATTACAATTTTTTGCCACAAATATTATATTACTAAATAGATTAATATTCAAAACACTCGTAAGAAAATATTTCCACTGTACTAAAATTCTATGAGAAATACTCCCTCTCTGAATGTATCTAGACAAGTGCTTTGTCTATGTACATGGCCAGAAGTTAGTTTACTTCAGGACGGTGAAAACGATGGAAGAGAAGTCAATAGTCATAACCTACTTTTGGTTACTTTGTCATTCTAAAGTACTCTCTCTCTCTCTGTTTTTTTGTTGGACGCTTGGCCACTAAAATTTCGAAATCCAACCAAGTTTCGATCGGCGCGGTTAGGATTTCCATGGGAGTACTGTAGTATGATACTATTTCGACTAAAAATTTACTATCATTTACGACAAGTCATGATCAAATAAACAGGAAGAATGTTGGTTGGGTTTGTACCGAGACCACTGGAGTAAAAAGCGGATTCATATTCATACGGAGATCCTCGTGAACTGTGCGGTCAATACCAGAGACAGTCAGACAGACAATGGCAACGGAAGATTACGTTAAAAAAAAGACAACGGCAACGGAAGACGACGAGGCAAGGCTTTCAGTCCGCCCGTAGTTAGCTTTTCAGGATTAAAATATGGTCCATTTGTCTCTCTCACAGCCCCGTTCACTGGTCTTAAACTTGACTGAAACTGGCTGAAAAATACTATTTCGGCTGAATTGTTAGGAAAAAAACACTGTTTCGGCTAAAAAAAGAAGCCGAACAAGTCGAATATGGGGTAAACCGAACAGGGCCATAGAGTTTTAGCCTGTTCGTTTGACTGTGGCTTGTCATAAACGATCGTAAATTTTCAGCCGGAACAGTATTTTTCTCTCACACAAACCAGTCAGCAGTACTTCTTCACGAACCGGCAACTATACGAACCAGCCAACCGAACAGCCTGTTTATCGGTTCTTGTGTCTAAGCCGGCTGTAAGCTTAGAGCAAGGCTAATAATATAGCAGACTGCTGACTATATAAAAACTTACCGTCAATTTATTAGCCTACTCATATAATAGTTAGCCGGCTTACAGTCCACTTGTCTGTCTCACAGAATTTTTTTATTTTTATGCATAAGCAAGTTGTAAGCTTACAGTCTACTTTTGTTCTTTCTCCTCCACATCAGACATATAACCCACTTATTGCTCCTTATTATACTTGCTCTTATAGCCTATTTCTCTTCTCTCTTCTCTACTCTCATCTCCACATCAGTATTAAGTCTGTTATTACAGTACGAGTTCAGTATTTGGTGATGCAGTACCCAAAAAGATTTGTAAAAATCGCATCATTTACTTCCGAGATTTAGCACTCGTGAAGTCCTTTACGAGGAGAGGCCGGCGGCTGGAAGCCTAGAACGACCCTCTGTTCTCACTCAAATGCTAGTCGGGAGAATCAGGGTACTGCATTTTTTTTTAGTTATTACTCTATTTGATGTGACTCGTAACGGTTCCAGCTTCCTTGAGTCTGATCGTTTGGTCGTAAATGATCGTAAATTTTCAGCTAGAATAGTATTTTTCTCTCAAACTAAACCAGTCAGCAATAATAATCTACAATCGTATACGATCGTTTCAGCCCCAGCCGAACATGTTGCTTCCCTCCAAGAACTATAGCAAGAACGAAATTTTTTTTCTCTCTCCAACCCAAAATAAGTTAGCAACAGAATGAATTGGTGAAGCCAGCTTGGAGGGCTTTATCGACTTTTGGTACATACAGAACAGTACCATACGCAGATACGCTACATTACAGAATCTGGAGCAACGGTAAACCCCTGCAAAGAGATCATCCATAAGCCTAACTGAAACCAGTAGGATGCGCATCCAAATCCAAGGAAGAAAAATAAGAGCCATCCATCCATGGATGTTGCCATCCTCGCGTAATAATGCAATATGCCTCCATTATTATTATTATACTAATTGACAGGTTATGCAATCAATCATACTCCCTAGTACAGGGAGGGAACAATCAGTGAGGAAAGCTTCCACTCAAGCAATTGCTTGCCACAAAACATGCCAAGATGCCCCGAGGGCGAGAGGTAGCAGTAGTAGAGAGAAACGAATGCTTGGCAGGAGTTGAATAGTAGTTATGCCTCCTTGCACGAGCCACCTCAAATCTCTACGGAGTACCACTGATAATACACTCTCTACGGCTATTTCAGAACTTGTCCTCCACAGTCATGATCTCTCCTGTATGTAAAAAAAAAAAAAAAAAAAAACTACACCCAGAAACAGCCCACCTTTGACATGAAAGGACGAGACTCTGGCATCTAGTTTCCCCTCCGCCTTCTATTTTCGTTGCTTTTTACCGTGAGAGATGAGAGAAGAAGAAAAAAGAAAAAGAAACCAAACGTCGCCGCGGTGGGGAGAGGATGAGGTTGCGGCGCCGGCCGGATCTGAGGACGCCCCCGCTCCTACGGTTATGGCAGACGAGACCGCGGCACCGGCCAAGGTGAGTTCTGTCCCGCCTCCTGTGGCTGCCTGCCTTTGCCAGCCCCGCGCGGGTTGGCAGCGAGGAGAGGCCGGGCTGGCCACGAGCGGATGCCGTGCGGGCCATGGCGTGGAGGCTACCGGCCGCAGGGGCTTGGAAGTCGGAAGCCACGCGTGGCCACGGTGCGGAGCCGCCAGTCGCCTAGCTACCGGTGCAGAGGCCGCGCGCGGCCACAGCGCGGAGCCGCCAGCCGCCTGAACGCCGGCACAGAGGCCGCTCGGGGAGATGGATCCATCACTGCCATGTCCTGTAGAGGTAGCCACCAGGAGGATGGGTCGTTGTTTAAGGACGCCCCTGCCCTCCTTCATCCCCAGTGCTTCCTAGCAGTCGAGCCCCTCGAAACCATAGCCCAAATCCTCCAATTTGTTTGGCTGCCTCCAATCCATATTGGTATTTTCTTTCTCTCTGCTTGTTGATTTTATTTTATTTTGGATCCAAAAATTTGATGGATGTTGCCTTGCTTATGAAGTGAGATGATCAAAAGAGAACAATCTGAGATGGGGAATAGCTGTTCAAGATGGACATACAGGGAGGACGACGGGGGAGACAAGGCAGTTAGAGGAAGAGCGTCATCTCCACCGTGTTCAGGGAGGTAGGCATTAACTGGTCTGGTATGGTGGTATTTATTCTGAGTTTCTGAGTGATACGTCAAATAAGGGATGAATATCGTCTGCACTGTATTTCACTATTTCCCTAATTTCTTTGTTCTACTGATGTTATTGTTCTATATGTTAACCACTGCACTTATACCTAAAAATCACAAAATGAGCAGTTCGACAAAATTTTTAGTGATAGCAGAGTTCGAATTATTTTTCATATGATTATAGTAGTCTGCTTAGTTTTAGTGAAGCTCTGTACTCTATGGTTGAAATGGTTTCTTTTGGGCTATAATCATTAATATATTTGAATATTGAATTATGATGCACTGGAGAGCTGTAAATAACTTCCTTACCTTTCTATTGTGTGCCTAAACATTAAACTCAGATGAACTACAAATTTCTGAATGTTAGTCTGTTTCAAGTAGCAGGAAACTGCATATCTCCATAGGCACATATATTTCTGGAGTACTGGCTTATTGCTGCACTGACCGGAAGTTCATGTTCAGAACCATTGTCATGCGGCAGTTTCTCTCTACCCATTACCTGTTTGTGCTAGCATCGTGCCCCTTCACTGCAAGCTTGCTCTCATGTTACCTTCATTTGCCTCACGGAGGTAGATTGATCGATATTCTCTGACAACTGCTATCGTTCTGGTTCAAATACATTGAATTAATTTAGGTTCTGCACTCTGGAATTGGTCAGAGGTATGGTGCCTATTTTGACTGTTTTCATGATAAAGACAACCTGAAGCATGGAGGCCATTGAATTGCCACTGCCCTTGTGTGCTTGTCTAGATGCTATTTTCTTTTTTCGGACATTTTTTATATATCTAGGTTGTCTAACTAGATTTTTTCTGAGTGAAACTTTGTTTCGGCTATAGATACCACAATGTCAATGTCATTTGTTTGTGAATCTATGTTGTGCAAACCATTTGACTGACATTCAACAGTCTAAGCATGGCTTTTTCATGACCCAATGCCTACCTGATTTATCAACTTTTGGAGCTCGGAGGGGATTGAACATGTCCTTTTTTTGTCTTCATATCATGGAAGAGTCACCAAAGTTTAGGAGAAACCAACTGTGACAGATTCATGTTAGTTTAATTTTTTATGGCCTGGATTCAACCATCATCCGTCCCCTCCTTTTTAATTTGAAGATGCATCAGTGCCCATTGTGAGTAACTATATAAGCAGGCATATTTATGATTCAAGAGGAGTAATTCCTATCGCAATGAACCTGTATTTCCATGCACACTTGTTTTCTAGATTTTTTAGATTGATTCAAGTTCCTGAAATTTTTTTTCTGCATGTTGCAGCTGCTAGCTGATGGAGCGAAAGCCAAGCTGAACTGTTGAAGCATGAAAATCAATTACCTGTTTGTGCCAGCATCGTGCCCCTTCACTGCAAGCTTGCTCTCATGTTACCATCATTTGCCTCACGGAGGTAGATTGATCGATATTCTCTGACAACTGCCATCTTTCTGGTTCAAATACATTGAATTAATTTAGGTTCTGCACTCTGGAATTGGTCAGAGGTATGATGCCCATTTTGACTGTTTTCTTGATAAAGACAACCTGAAGCATGGAGGCCACTGAATTGCCACTGCCCTTGTGTGCTTGTCTAGATGCTATTTTCTTTTTTCGGACATTTTTTATTTATCTAGGTTGTCTAACTAGATTTTTTTTCTGATTAAGACTTGTTTCGGCTATAGATACCACAATGTCAATGTCATTTGTTTGTGAATCTATGTTTTGCAAACCATTTGCTTGACATTCAACAATCTAAGCATGGCTTTTTATGACCCAATGCCTACATGATTTATCAACTTTTGGAGCTCGGAGGGGATTGAACATGTCCTTTTTTTGTCTTCATATCATGGAAGAGTCACCAAAGTTTAGGAGAAACCAACTGTGACAGATTCATGTTAGTTTAATTTTTTATGGCCTGGATTCAACCATCATCCGTCCCCTCCTTTTTAATTTGAAGATGTATCAGTGCCCATTGTGAGTAACTATATAAGCAGGCATATTTATGATTCAAGAGGAGTAATTCCTATCGCAATGAACCTGTATTTCCATGCACACTTGTTTTCTAGATTTTTTAGATTGATTCAAGTTCCTGAATTTTTTTTTCTGCATGTTGCAGCTGCTAGCTGATGGAGCGAAAGCCAAGCTGAACTGTTGAAGCATGAAAATCAATTACCTGTTTGTGCCAGCATCGTGCCCCTTCACTGCAAGCTTGCTCTCATGTTACCATCATTTGCCTCATGGAGGTAGATTGATCGATATTCTCTGACAACTGCCATCTTTCTGGTTCAAATACATTGAATTAATTTAGGTTCTGCACTCTGGAATTGGTCAGAGGTATGATGCCCATTTTGACTGTTTTCTTGATAAAGACAACCTGAAGCATGGAGGCCACTGAATTGCCACTGCCCTTGTGTGCTTGTCTAGATGCTATTTTCTTTTTTCGGACATTTTTTATTTATCTAGGTTGTCTAACTAGATTTTTTTTCTGATTAAGACTTGTTTCGGCTATAGATACCACAATGTCAATGTCATTTGTTTGTGAATCTATGTTTTGCAAACCATTTGCTTGACATTCAACAATCTAAGCATGGCTTTTTATGACCCAATGCCTACATGATTTATCAACTTTTGGAGCTCGGAGGGGATTGAACATGTCCTTTTTTTGTCTTCATATCATGGAAGAGTCACCAAAGTTTAGGAGAAACCAACTGTGACAGATTCATGTTAGTTTAATTTTTTATGGCCTGGATTCAACCATCATCCGCCCCCTCCTTTTTAATTTGACGATGCATCAGTGCCCATTGTGAGTAACTATATAAGCAGGCATATTTATGATTCAAGAGGAGTAATTCCTACTGCTATGAACCTGTATTTCAATGCACACTTGTTTTCTAGATTTTTTAGATTGATTCAAGTTCTTGATTTTTTTTTTCTGCATGTTGCAGCTGCTAGCCGATGGAGCGAAAGCCAAGCTAAACTGCTGAAGCATGAAAAGCAAGTCCATTTTTTTACAAGAAAAAGCAAGTCCATTGGCTTAGAGGTAAGGACTAAAAATAATTCAAGTAAATTTTCTCTTGTTCATCAGGGACTATTCAGTTATCAATTATTTTAAAAGTCTTTTAAGCGTTGTTCAGAACGAAACTCCATTTAAGCCAAGATCGTATTCAATTTCTATGCAGGCTTACAGATGAATGAGGAAACATGCTACATATGTTTGATACTTTCTCCTACAAATACATTCTAGATATGGAGTAATATGGATGGTGCCAGAGTGCAAGATCCTATTAGTATTGTTTTTGGGAAACATCAAATATTTGATTTGTAGTATATGTCCTATGCAGGGCTTGCTCTTTGGTAAATAAACTTATGAATCCAATTTGGCTTTAATGTACTTGCAATACATATAAAATGCTACTACTGTTGCTGTCCTTTATAATCTTTGTGATTTTCCATGGCTGCAGAATTTTGATGGGTTTAGTCATGAATTTGTTGTTATATGATTGTGATAGGGCTTGATGCCCTACGGGAGTTGCTGCGTAGGTTATAGAGGTGAAAGAGGGGAGGCCGTGGTCTGTACTCGATGCCGGCAAGGGGCCATGGCGGCGAGAGAGTGCGGTAGCTGTTGTTGTTGCTGCAGCCCTAGAGCTCACGTGAGGGAGAGAGGGCAGGGCTGGCTGGCTCCCAAGTGAAGCCAACAACTTAATTGTTACTTCTGCTTAATTCCAATCATCCCATATTACAAGTATTTATTCTTTCATATAGATGCTATAATTAAGGGACTATATCTATAAGAAAATACCAAATAAACGATAAATTGGGCCTCTAAGCTCCTTAACAGAGCCGACCCCCTAGCCACTATTGGGCCTGCGTCTGGCATAGGGGATGTCGGTCATAACATCTCCTCACCTACGCAAATAGCTCGTCCTCAAGCTGGAAGTCGGGGTAGACGTCGTGAAGATGCTGGAGAGGCTCCCATGTTGCGTCCTCCGTTGGCAGGCCACGCCATTTGACAAGCATGTGCCACACATCTTGCCGAAGTTGTGCACGAAGGGCGCGCTCCGGAGCTGGCAACAGCCAGCCATCCGATGTCGGCGGTAGAGGAGCAGGAGCCGCTAGGGGATCACCTTTGTGGGCCTTCAACAGCCCCACATAGAAGACATCATGCAGACGGGCGCCCTCCGGAAGCTAGAGGCGGTACGCCACCTGGTTGATGCGCTCCCGCACTTGGAACGGACCGGTGTAGCGAGGGCCAAGCTTCCCTTTGGCGCGGGGCTCGAGGGACTGGGCAGCGTGGTGGAGCAGGTGCAACCATACCCAATCCCCGACGACAAACTCCCGGTCGCGGTGGGACATGTCGTAGTATTTCTTGGACGATTGCTGTGCTTGGAGAAGCCTTTCCTAAATCTCCGCGAGCACCTCGTCGCGCTCCCGAAGAAGGCCGTCCACCGTGTCCGTTCTGGTTGACCCGGCCGTGTAGGACAAGATGGCCGAGGGTGGCCGGCTGTAGACCACCTCAAAAAGTGTGGCGCACAATGTCGTGTGGAAGGAGGTATTGTAGCAGTACTTCGCCCAGGGCAGCCAGTCCACCCATGCTTGCGGCCGGTCACCTGTGACACACCGAAGATACATTGCGATGACCTTATTGACCACCTCAGACTGACCGTCTGTCTACGGGTGGAAGGCCGTGCTCATGCGGAGCGTGACTCTGGCCATCTTGAAGAGGTCACGCCACACATGACCAGTGAAAACCGGGTCCCTGTCGCTGACGATGGAAGAAGGGAACCCATGCAAACGAACAATGCCGTTGAAGAATGCACGTGCAACCAAAGCGGCGGAGTATGAATGGCCGAGGGCGATGAAGTGCACATACTTGGAGAATCTGTTGACCACCGTGAGAATGATAGATTTACCGCCGACCTTGGGCAGGCCCTTGATAAAATCCATTGAGATGTCTGCCCAAACCTAGGACGAGACGTCGAGGGGTTGCAATAATCCGGCGGGCTGCAGGGACTCCGTCTTGTTCCGCTGACACACGGTGCACGCTCGCACGAAGTCTTTGACAAGAGCGCGGTCGCCAGGGATGTAGAAGTCCGAGCGCAGGCGATAGAGCGTCTTCTGGACTCCCTCGTGTCCTGCCGAGTGAGCCAGGAGAAGCACTTGATGGCGCAGGTCATCATAAGCTGGCACGAATATGCGAGCACCGTGGAGTAGAAGACCATCGTCGACGCGCCAAGGTACGACCAGCGCGCCTTCCTGGAAGTGCTGAAGGAGAAGCTAAGCGTCCCCGGCTGCTGCTGTAGCTGCGCGGATGTCGTCGAGGAGGGCGAATGTCGGCATGGACAGCAAGTGCACAGCCACCCCTAAAGCAGCATCGTCCTCGATGTCGCGGCGGGATAGAGCATCTGCCACAGTGTTAAGCCATCCAAGGTGATATTCCACGGCGAAGTCGAACCCAAACAACTTACTGATCCATTGGTGCTACGGCACGGTGGAGAGGCGTTGGTCTAGCAAGAACTTGAGGCTATAATGATCCGTGCGGACCAAAAAGTGACGCCCCCATAGGTATGGCTGCCAGTGGCGGACGGCCTGGACGAGCCCGATCAACTCACGTTCATAAGCCGCGAGCTTGAGACGACGTGCAGCGAACGGCCGGCTAAAGAAGGCGAGCGGTCCGTCGGCCTGGTAGAGAACCACGCCAAACCTAGCGCCGGACGCATCACAGTCCATGGTGAATTGCTTTGCGAAGTCGGGCATCTGGAGTACAGGGTCTGTAGACAGAGCCCGCTTGAGCGCCTGGAATGCCGTATCTGCCTCATTGGACCAAGCAAACGCATCCTTGCGCAGGAGGCGAGTCAGTGGGGCTACGATGACACCGAAGTCATGGATGTACTTCCGATAGTAGCCGGCGAGTCCTAGGAAGCTGCACAGGCCACAAGCGGACCGAGGGGTCAGCCACAATGCCACAACGGCCACCTTGTCGGCGTCCATGGCGACACCACCCACTGAAATCACATGGCCGAGGTACGCCACCGAGGAGGCCCCAAATGAGCATTTGGAGCGCTTGAGGTGGAGCCTGTGCGCTCGTAACACGTCGAGGACGATGCTGATGTGCTGCAAGTGCTCTGCCCACGAAGAGCTAAAAATGAGGATGTCGTCGAAGAACACTAGCATGAACCTACGGAGGAAGGGGCAAAGCATGTCGTTCATCAGGGCCTAGAACGTTGCCGGAGCGTTGGAGAGGCCGAATGGCATCACCAGAAACTCGAAGTGCCTATGGTGTGTGCGGAACACTATTTTGGCGACATCGTTAGGATGCATCCGCACCTGATGGTAGCCCGAGCGCAAGTCGAGCTTGGTGAAAAACCTAGCGCCATGCAGTTCGTCGAGCAGCTCATCAGCCACCGGGATCGGGAACTTGTCTTTAGATGTCTTGGCATTGAGAGCACGGTAGTTGATGCAGAAACGCCAGGAGTTATCCGCCTTGCGCACCAACAGCACGGGGGTGGAGAACGGGGACGTGCTCGGTCTGATGATGCCTTGGGCGAGCATGGCTGCACATTGTCGTTCTAGCTCGTCCTTCTGTAGCTGGGGGTAGCGGTAGGGATGAACCACGACTGGTGCTGTGCCTGAAAGCAGGTGGATGCGGTGATCATATGGCCATGCCGGTGGTAGCCCCTGTGGTTCGTCGAAGATCGGCCCGAACTGGTGGAGGAGGCGGTCCAACAGGGGCTGTGATGGGGCAGCCGTGATCGCCCTCGTGGCTAGCTCTCGAATGTCGTCGTAGGGAGAGCCAATGCCCTTCCATAGAATACGTCGGCCATCGTGGGTGAATGCCATGCACAGATCCTCGAAGTCCTAGAGAATAGGACCCAAGGTGCAAAAGTACTCGACGCCGAGGATGAGATCGAACTGCTCGAGATTGATGCCAAAGCAGCTGATGGTAAACTCCTCCCCGCCAATGGTGAGAGCGACGTCACGGGTGACCCCTTCGCAGGGTACACGGTCCCCGTTAGCCACCAACACCCGCATGGAAGGATGGGGCGCGGTGGAGAGTTGTAGGCGGCGCATGAGGTCGGCGTTGATGAAGCTATGCGTCGAGCCTGAGTTGAGGAGCGCCATGAGATGATGGCCATGAACATGGACTGGGAGGAGCATGGCATTCTCAGTCCGGATGCCAGCGATGGCATACAGGGAGACGGTGGGCTGGGCTGTAGGCTCCTGGACGGTGACAGGAACAACCTCCTAGGGTGTGGCATCCTCCTGGAAGGCTGCTACCAAAGCTGAAAGCATCTAGGCCCCTAGTTGGGTTTCGGTGATTAATGGCAATATAAGATTACTATGACTAACATGTGTTTTGTAGAGGTAATTAAGTTAGGTCATGGTAATGGAGATCAATTGGGAAATCAAGGTGGTCATGCCCCTACGGTGGAAATCGTTTCAGTTTTCAAAGGATGGACGGCAAGGTTAAGGATGACTAGTTCTAAGTATCGATTGGAGTTGGAGAGACACTTATAGTAGTTTAGGACTTTGTTTTTCCTTTGGCCGTACTATTAAGGGGGGTATGGACGGGTAGCTTGACCTAGATGAGTCTAGTGAGTTAGGTGTGGTGCACACTTGTTAAAACTAGCACTAGGTAGCTCCACAACAACCCTATGATCCTATAGAGCAAACTTCATTCACATATGATCAAGAGTTGGAAGTGAATGGAGGGTCAAATGCTGACCGGACGCTGGCTTCGGTCGGATCGGGCGCTGGCTGTAGGGTCCGGTCAGTTCATTTGACCAAGGAGACTGCGTTTGGTGCGATCGAACGCTGAGTGGTCAAGTGATCGGACGCTGAGGTCCAGCGTTCGGTCGACTCCAGTAAGGTTCCAGAAGAGAAAATCTACGACCGGACCCTGGGGGTTTAGCGTCCGATCGAGTACAGTAAGTTTCCAGTGAGGGTTAAATGCGACCGGACGCATCCGGTCAGTAATGATCGGACGCTTACAGCGTCTGGTCAACACTTAAACACTGGTGTGCGGGTTGAACTGACCAGAGCGTCCGATCAACATGACTGGAGCGTTCGGTCACCCCGTAGAGGCACATAATGGTTCGTTTTTTCAGCTGGTGTTATAAATAGAACCTCCACTCGTGTGTGGGGGTACTTTTGCTCATTCCAACAGCTGAGAAACATGTTTGTGAGGGCCAAGAAGAGCAAGGTCCTAGTGAGGTGATTGAGATTTGAGAATCCAAGAGAGTAGCCTCATTAGTGAATCAAGAGTAGCAAAGTGTGCATCCACCGTTCTCATTAGGCTTCGTGTGGTCAAGTGAGAGTTCGTGCTTGTTACTCTTGGTGATCGCCATCACCTAGATGGCTTGGTGGTGATTGGGAGCTTGGTGATCACCCGGTGAAGCTTGTGGGTGGCCTAACTCAAGTTGTGAGCGGTTGTGGGTGATTCACCACGATGGAGTGTCGAAGAATCAACCCATAGAGAGTACTTGATCCTTGCGCGGATCAAGAGGGAGCTACACCCTTACGCGGGTGCTCCAACGAGGACTAGTGGAGAGTGGCGACTCTCCGATACCTCGGCAAAATATCACCGCATTCCTCTCTCTCTATTTACTTTGAGCAATTCAATACTTGTTTTTACATTCATAGAATTGCCATGCTAGAGTAAGTTTGGAACATAGGTGGCAAGTCCTTTGTGTGTTAGATTAATAGAAACACTTTTCTAGGCACAAGGGGTTAATTGGGCTAACCGTAGGATTTAATTATTGCAAGAAAATTTAGAATTAGCTCAATTCACCTTCCTCTTGGGCATCTTGATCCTTTCAATTGGTATCGGAGCCTCGTGCTCACATTTTTAAGCTTAATCGCTTAGAGCAAGATGTCTCACGGGGATGGACCTCCTCCTATCTTTGAGGGAGATGACTTTGCATATTGGAAAATCCGCATGGAGACGTACTTAGAAGCTCTAGATGTTGGTATTCTTAGAGCCGCCTCACAAGGCTTCCCAAAACCTCGGGATGCTACACACTTACAAGGCGATGAGGTTAATTATGAAAAGTGAAATGCAAAGGCTCGAAACACCATCTTTAGAGGCCTTTGCAAAGATGTGTTCAACCGCGTAAGGAACCACAAAGACGCCCATGCACTATGGTCGGACGTTTGTGCGCTCCATGAGGGAACCAAGAGTGAGCATGAGGAATGCTATCATCTTGTAATTAAAAAGCTAAATTCATTTGAGATGCTTCCCAAAGAATGCGCTAATGAGATGTATTCACGTTTAAATGTTCTTGTAGAGGAAGTCAATGGGCTTGGACTTACTCAAATGTCACCATCCGACGTTGTGAGAAAGATCTTGAATGTCCTCCCCATTGACAAATATGGGCATATTATGACTGTGCTACACCAAGGTGATCTTTCCACCGCTACACCGACACAAATCTTGGGAAAGATCAATGCTCATGAGATGTACATGCACATCATGTCACAAGATGACTCATCCTCTACCAAGAAGAAAGAGAAGGACTTAGCATTCAAAGCTAGCCAAGAGAAGGGCAAAGCAAGACTTGAGTATAAGAGCTCAAGTGATGAAGAAGATGATGAAAATCTTGCTCTCATGGTGAGAAAAGCCGCCAGGATACTAAAGAAGCTAAACAAGAGTGGCATCAAGTTTGACGGCAAGAAGAAGTTCTTCACAAGCTCTAGAAGAAAGCCAATGTACGAAATAGATTGCTTCAATTGTGGTGAATTTGGTCATCTAGCACACCAATGCACAAAGTCCAAGAAAGCCAAGTTCAAGAACAAGATCAAGGGTAAGAAAGATGACTCAAGCAATGAAGAAGAAGAAGAGAAGAAGAACAAGCCATACAAGAAGAGAGATGGCAAAAAGAGGGACTTCCACAAGAAGAGTGGAAAGGCCTATATCGTTTGTGATTGGCTCACGGACATTGATTCATCTAGTGGATCATCCGATGATGATAGTGAAAATGAGAAGGTGGCCACCATTGCTATTGATCTTTCATCTTCACCGCCACCATCGCCATCATCCTCTACACATCTATGCCTTATGGCTAAGGGTGAACGCAAGGCAACTAATAATGATGATAGTAGTGATGATGAGCAAGCTAGTGATGATGATAGCGATAGCGATGATGATGATTCACCTTCATATGATGATCTTGTCAAAATACTAAGACAATACACTAAGATCAGTAGAAAGAGTAGAGCTAAAAATGAAAAGCTTGTGCTAAAAATGATTCACTCTTTGTAAAATACGATACATTGGAAAAGGCTAATGTTGAGCTTAAAGAAACAAATGATGCTATATCATCCAAACTCAAGGAGCTCAAATCTTCTAAGAAAGAGCTTAAAGATAAACATGATAAACTTGAGTGGGTGCACAATGAGCTCATCACTAGCCACAATAAGCTAAAAGATGAATATACAACTCTAAAGATCAATTATGATACTCTTGTTATTGCTCAAGAATTTTTACCAAATGAGCCACATGATGCTACTAACCATGTTGTTAAGATTGATATAGCTACATCATGTGATGATTTAATTGATGAGAGCATTGAGCAAAGATCTAGTGGCAAAGGCAAGAAAGTGGTTGAGTGCAATGACTATGATGAATATGTTAAGCTCAAGAATGAAAATGAAAAGCTCATGAAAGATCTTGAAGAGATGAAAAGCCACAATACTATTGTGCTAGAAACTCTTGATCATGATGAAGAGTTGATCCTTGAGAATGAGAAGCTCAAAGAAGAGAACAAGAAACTCAAGGAAGAGAAGAACAATAATGTTATCAAGGAAGAGAACAAGAAACTCAAGATAGAGAAAGAGCATCTCAAGATGGGATTGAGCAAGTTTGGAAGAGGCAAGCATCTCCAAAGTGAGCTACTCATGAACACCGTCATGAAGATAGATATAAGTGGCATTGGATATGTGGCGAGTGTAGAGAAGAAGAAGGCTCAAGTTCAATAACAACAATCAAAGCCAAAGCCAAAGCCAAAGCCAAAGAGATGTTTTGAGTGTGGACAAGAAGGCCACTTTGCTCATGAGTGCCAAACTCCACCGCCACAACCCTTGCCCAAGCATGCTAGACCTTTTGCTTTCAATGCTCACTACATGCTTAGAAAGGATTCTAGTGGAAAGATGAAAGTCATGTTCTTAGGACCCCCTAACAAGAATAGGCCTAAGAAGATTTGGGTGGCTAAGTCACTTGTTGAGAAGGTGAAGGGCCCTCAACAAGTTTGGGTTCCTAAAGCTTGAATCTCTTGTATGTAGGTGAACTACAAGATCGGTGGAAGTCATTTGGTTATTGATAGTGGTTGCACTCAACATATGACCAGTGATCCTCGTATGTTCACCTCACTAGATGAAGAGGTAGATGGACAAGAGAGAATAATATTTGGAGATAACTCAAAGGGCAAGGTTAAAGGATTGGGCAAAGTGGCAATATCAAATAATCATTCCATCTCCAATGTGCTTTATGTTGCTTTATTTAGCTTCAACTTGCTATCTGTTGGACAATTGTGTGATCTTGGCTTCCAATGCTTGTTCACCGAGAAGGAGGTTGTTGTATCCAAGGTAGATGATAATCAAGTGATATTCAATGGATTTAGATACAACAACTTATATCTAGTGGACTTCACCTCCGAAGATGCAAATTTGAAGACTTGCCTATTCACCAAAACAATACTTGGGTGGCTATGGCATAGAAGACTTGCTCATATTGGGATGAGCTCACTCAAGAAGCTTATGAAGAATGATTTGGTGAGAGGGTTGAAGGATGTGAAGTTTGAAAAGGACAAGCTTTGTAGTGCATGTCAAGCCGGCAAGCAAGTTGCAAATACCTATCCAACAAAAGCTTTCATGTCAATCACAAGAATGCTAGAACTCCTACACATGGATTTATTTGGACCAACAACATATAAGAGTTTGGGAGAAAACCTTTATTGTCTTGTGATTTTTTATGACTATTCAAGGTATACATGGGTATTCTTCCTTCATGACAAATCTAAAGTTGCATCTTGTTTCAAGAAGTTTACCAAGAGAGCTCAAAATGAATTTGAAGTGAAGCTCAAAAAGATTAGAAGTGACAATGGGAAAGAATTTGACAACACAAACATAGAAGCCTATTGTGATGAAGTTGGAATCAAACATGAGGTCTCTGCAACATGCACTCCCCAACAAAATGGTGTAGTTGAGAGAAAGAACCGGACATTGATCACTCTTGCAAGAACAATGCTTGATGAGTACAACACCCTCGAAGCTCTATGGGTGGAAGCAATCAACGCCGTATGCTATGCATCCAACTGCCTATTCCTTCAAAAGTTCCTTGACAAGACACCTTATGAGTTGCTCAATAGGAAGAAGCCAGATGTCTCCTTCTTTAGGGTGTTTGGTTGCAAATGCTACATCTACAAAAGAGGCAATACCTAGAGAAGTTCCAAAGATGTTGTGATATTGGTTTTCTTGTAGGTTTCTCATCAAAGTCTAAAGCATATAGAGTATTTAATCATACCACCGGCTTGGTTGAAGAAACATATGATGTGGAATTTGATGAATCTAATGGCTCCCAAAGAGCATATGAGAATCTTGATGATGTAGGTGATGAACTATTGAGGGAGGCTATGAAGAATATTTTGGTGGGAGACATCAAGCCTAAAGATGATGAAGATGATGTACAAGTCATTGATCAACCTTCTTCATCAAGTGTGCCACAAGATAGTGAAAAAGATGGGAGCATAGAAAATGAAGATACTCATGTCTCCCATGAGCAAATGGTGGTACAAGCACAAGATGTTGATGCTCCACAACCTCCTCCTCAAGTGGTCAATAGAAGAAATACACCTCTCCTATAAGATCATCCACAAGATCTCATCATAGGGAGTCCATCAAAGAGTGTAATGACTCGATCTCAAAAACTTGCTTCATTTATTGCTCATCACTCTTTTGTCTCTTGCTATGAGCCTACCAAGATAGAAGAAGCTCTTAAAGATCCTGATTGGATCAATGCCATGCATGAAGAGTTGAACAACTTCACTCGCAATGAAGTTTGGACTCTTGAAGAGCGACCAAAAGGTGCAAGAGTCATTTGAACAAAGTGGGTGTTCCACAATAAGCAAGATGATCAAGGTGTTGTTGTGAGGAACAAGGCAAGACTAGTTACAAAGGGGTTCTTCTAAGTTGAAGGTTTGGATTTTGGAAAGACCTTTGCATCAGTTGCAAGATTAGAAGCCATCCGTATTCTACTTGCATATGCATCACATCATGAAATGAAACTATATCAAATGGATGTGAAAAGTGCATTTTTAAATAGCTTTATTAATGAATTAGTCTATGTTGATCAACCTCCCGGGTTTTAAGACCCTAGATATCCTAATCATGTTTATAGGTTGTCCAAGGCACTATATGGGCTTAAGCAAGCCCCAAGAGCTTGGTATGAGCGTCTTCGGGACTTCCTCATTGAGAAGGGCTTCACCATTGGGAAGGTCGACACCACACTATTCACCAAGAAGCTTGATGGGCATATCTTCATTTGTCAAGTATATGTTGATGATATCATCTTTGGATCATCAAATGAAGACTCATGCAAAGAATTTGATGAATTGATGTCAAAGGAGTTCGAGATGTCAATGATTGGTGAACTTACATTCTTTCTTGGTTTTCAAGTCAAGCAAATAAAAGAAGGCATCTTCATCTCTCAAGAGAAATACACAAAAGATCTTCTCAAGAGATTCAAGATGGATGAATATAAGCCAATTAAGACACCAATGCCTACCAATGGACATCTCGATCTAGATAAGGGAGGTAACCCGGTTAATCAAACTCTCTACCGTTCCATGATTGATAACTTGTTATATTTAAGCGCATCTAGGCCTGACATCATGTTTAGTGTGTATATGTGTGCTAGATTTTAAGCTAATCCTAAGGAAACACATTTAATTGCCGTAAAAAGAATCCTTAGGTATCTTAAGCACACACCAAGCATTGGCCTATGGTATCCCAAAGGAGCTATATTTAAATTAGTTGGCTATTCTGATTCGGATTATGCCGGTTGCAAAGTTGATAGAAAAAGCACATCTGGAGGGTGCCATTTGTTTGGTAGATCACTTGTGTCTTGGTCCTCCAAGAAACAAAATAGTGTGGCCTTGTCCACCGCCGAAGCGGGATACATTGCCGTGGGTGCTTGTTGTGCACAAATACTTTACATGAAACAAACTTTACTAGACTATGGTGTAGTTCTAGATAAAGTACCTCTTTTGTGCGACAATGAAAGTGCGGTCAAACTTGCAAATAATCCAATTCAACACTCTCGCACCAAGCACATAGATATCCGCCATCACTTTCTAAGAGGTCATGTTGCTAAAAATGATATATCACTAGAAGGTGTAAGAATCGAAGATCAATTAGCGGATATCTTCACTAAACCGCTAGATGAGGCTACATTTTGTAGATTGCGGAATGAACTCATTGTGCTTGATTTTAGCAACTTCACTAAAAATTGAGTTTGTGTTGTCCCTTGCATTCATTGTAATATACAACATGTTTAACGCTTTATAATGCATATAGGGCTTGTCCAACATGGTTAAGATAACCGCCGAAAAGCGTGTGAAGAAGCTTAACCTTGGATCAAACTTGACAAGCAACTAGATTTACTTACAAGTATTGCATATGCATGAATGTTGTTTTGTCGTTTTGTTCCATTTGCCCTCTTATTGCCTATTTTCTTAAAAAGAATTATAGCCTAAGGCAAAATATTTTGAAAAATATGAGGGTTTGAGAGAGGTCACTCACATCAGTCCCAATTGGTGTTTATTTGGATCTTATTTGAGTTAGGACTTGATTGGGAACAGGCAGCACGGAGGAACATTGAAGATTTGCTGGAAAAGAGTGACCGGACTCTGTCTTTCAGCGTCCGGTCAGAAGACGTCTCAGCGTCCAGTCGTGCAAAGAAGACGAAGGCTAAGTTGACCGGACTCTGGCTACGTCTGGTCGGTGTCCACCGGATGCGTCCGGTTGTGATTCCAGAGGATTTGGACCTCTCTAGAATCGACCGGACGCTGGGTGGTAGCGTCCGGTCGCTACCACCAGAGCGTCCGGTTAGTAGATTTCGTGCGGCATCAGGATTCTTATCTATGTTTCCTTTTCTGACTTGGGGGACCACCCTATTTAACCGCGCGTCATACTATCTTGTCCCGCATCTGCTGTGCCCTAGTCGCCGCAGCCGCCGCCTCCTATGCCCGGGCCGCCGTCTCTAGCCATGAGCTCGCTGCGCCAGCGCCACCGCACAACCCCACTGCCAGCCGCCGCATAGCAAGCGCCGCATCGCCACCTCCCATGCCTAGTGCCACCACCCATGACTTCCTATGCCACCCGAGCCAAGCCCTGCTCGCCTTAGCCCACGCCGCGCTCGTGCTCACCGCCGCGCCGTGCCCTAGCCTCCACGTCTCACGCTGCTCAAGCCTCACCGTGCCAAGCTTCTCACCAGCACCGCCCTCCATCGTGCCCCTGCTCCATCATTGCCTGGACTCTAGGGCAGCGCCATAGCTCCGCGCTAGTGCATCCACTGCAAAATCCTCACCATCGACTCACATTGCGTCGCCAATCTTCGTCAAGTTGGGACCCTTACTCTAGTCGATTCGGTGGTTCCTTGCGAGTCGCTTCTCTTCTTTTTGGATCGTCGGTTTGTCAGGTAGCATGCCCACATTTCAATTTCGTACCTAAATTGCTTGCTTCCTAGGATTTCGCATCTATTAGGTATATTGTATTTATTCGTATATCCTACTATTCCATCGTGCAGTGAGTCGGTGGCGTTGAGATCGTGTGGCAGTTGACAGTTAACTCAGAGCCAAGCTCGCGAGTATGGATTGAGGCCAAGCCTCGAAAGTGTCAGTGGATAGTTGATCTTGTTAGCAGTAGTGGTTCTAGTCAGATCAGATGGCTCGCACCAAGAATATTGTTGGTAGTCCAGGAGATGATGATCGGAGGCCTCCGCCTCGCCTACCTCTAGATCCTAAAGGAAAGGCAACGAAGAAAGTTGCATCAAAGAAGCGCAAGTACCCTGATGCAGAGATAGCCAGAGCAGTTGCAGTTGCTGAGGCCACAGAGCATACCGAGAGAGGAGGTACTCGCAGTGGAGTTATCATTGCAGATCAGCCGCTTTCACCGGACACAAGGGCTGGAATCGAGCTAGTTGAGCGCCTTCATGGTGGTGCACCTGGGACTGTCATGGTTGCAAGAAAGCGTCATGCTATTGATGAGAGTCAACCATATGGGGAGTCTCAGTAGGTGCCCCAGCAGACTCAGGAGCCTCAGCCAGCTCAGGAGACACAGGAGGGATAGCCGTCACAGCAGTCTCAGGAGGGTGAGCAGGTCTAGCATGCCGAGGAGACAGAGCTGGCACCCCAGCCATAGCTACACTGCTCTGGTCCTACCCGTGTTCTAGTCTCACCGAGGCCACCGACACAGCGCAGGGGTTCTCGTCCATCGCCTCGACCACAAGGTCTGCCTCCAGTGACCCATCTTGACCTGAGGGCCGCCACGGCCAAGCAGGTGCAGCAGTTGAGGTTTGTGGACTTTGAGGTGTGGTTTCCACCCAGGAGGGATGAGAGAGCATTAGAGGGATTCTATACACCCCTGTAGGAGGACTTCTATAATGCATATCTGAACAGTGGAGTAGTTTTCAGATCTCAGCGGGTATGCAGCATTGAGGCTATAGTCACAACAGCTGGAGAGCACATTTGCCCCTACCTTGCATATCTATCGGGGTTGACAAATTTGATTGGACGTACAGGATTATATGTTCCATCTTGAGTTCGTCAGTTCTATGCTTCTCTCTATATTGACCCACACTATAGATATATTCATTTTGCATTCAAAGGCAGGGACTACTGACTGACGAGTCAGAGGGTCAGGGAGATACTGAGGCTATAGGAGCAGCCTGTCAGGTTACATGAGGTCTGTTATGGACAGACAGAGCCTTCCAGGCATCCTCATGGTGGCAATGTGCCCCTACGGACTTGGTTTGCCACTGCTTCAAGGAGCCTTTTGGCGAGGGCTCGCGCAGGAACCCTAGTGACCTTACTATGACTTCTCAAGTACTAGAGGATACTATGAGGAGGACACTGCTTCCTAGGATGGGATATAGAGAGGGCTTGACTCGTATCCAGCTATGGCTCCTCAATGCCCCGATGCAGCAGACAATGTTCGATATTTGGGATCTTCTTCTATCTGAGATGGAGGACACAATAGCTAAGGGCTTCAAGGGTCGCAGGCAGCTACCCTATGCTCATTGGATCACTTTCATTATCCTCAAGGCAGTGATAGTTAGGTCACCAGAGATGGTTGCAGAGTACAGAGGTGTCACCACCGAGTTTCTTGCTTATAACATGACACAGAGGATCAGGCATAGCATGCCACAGGCACCCAGTCAGCCTCGCCGTCATCCAGATATACCTGAGTCTACAGCTCAACAAGATGAGATCATTAGAGGTATAGCAGCTACTAAGGAGGAGCAGCTTGAGGCATAGCAGGAGGTGAGCGAGTCTAGTGACAGTTCGGATGACGACTACCTGCCTATTCCTTAGATGCCTCCATGTAGACATGATGCAGAGGCCGATAGTTCTAGCTCCGCTCCACCTGCACCACAGACAGACCTCGCTTTGATTGCTATTCTTGAGCGGATGCAGCAGGATTAGGCTAGACAGGCTCAGGAGACCGCTGCCAACTTTGCACAGTTTCAGGCTGGTTAGGATGAGTTCCAGCAACAGCAGCAGGTACTCCAGCAGCAGCAGCAGTAGATGCATCAGCAACAATTACTCATGTAGCAGCAGCTTTTGGGATTCATGTAGCATGTAGTGACAGCCATTGGGGCCCCACAGCCACAGTCCTCACCCCATATTGGTCAGCCTACCACCACTATGACGACTCTAGCAGTACAATCCAGTGAGATTTAGAGTCATGGATAGCCTCCAGCTCCGTTTGCTTCTCCCACAGTATAGGTGTCCCAGTGGTTAT